>NW_022145636.1:759203-1211210 GCF_002938485.1 Sitophilus oryzae | reverse complement strand
TATTTGAGACACTCTGTAGAAGTCTAAGGTAATATCGATATAAAAATGTATGTTTAGTTCATTTTTGAAAGTTGAGTTAAAAAATAAATATATTTTTATTTGAAATCATCCTGTTAAAGAAAAAATATCAGACAAAAATAGAAAAATGCATTATTTGAAGACAATAAAATACTGTATATTATAACATACGAAAACAACATAAACATATTTTTCTACGACATGCCATTGTTGTTTTCGTATGAGATTCATATCTCTCAACTTCTAATGAGACTCCTACAGTTTTTCCACTTCTATATAAAAGGAAAATGACGAAGGAAGTTTTTCCACGATTTTACTGTCTTCCTAGCAACTGATATAAAACCATGGTAAGCTCTATATTATTTAGTTTTGTTTTTATCTTATTTCAGTTTTTAGTAAATAACAAACTGTTTTTAGGTAAAAATTTTAGGTATACTTACCTGTTTGATTATTATTATTTTATTGGGAAAGTCTACGTTTGCATCTTCCATAGGTATTTGTATAACGTAAGTAAAAATATAAAGAAATCCTCAAATTTACAGACTCTTTTAATATGTTTAAACTTAGGTTAAAATAAAATACAACAAATTTAATATTTTCTATATTACGATTTAAAAAAACTGTTTCTATATTTGCCAAAAATCACGGAATCATCTTATCATTATAGACAAAAATATAAAACAATACAAGACATCATTCTGAACAACTTCTCAGCTCAACTCTACTCTCCTTCCGATTCTATCATACTCTCCTCTTTGAGTTTCATTCTCTGGAAACTCCTGTTCATGTTTCTAAACTCTTTTCCTATGTATTCATCCGCTTCATCCCTTGCATTATCTTCTTTTCGACCTAATATAGGCCTGGGAAAGGGTAGTTTTGTCCCAAGGATCGGTCTAGGACTGTTCGGAGACAGTGGCTGACGCACCGAGCGTCTCGAGTACCTTGAAAAATAAATTAAAAGTGTTTTAGGAAAGGAAAATACGTTTGGCAATGTTGTAGACGTGTAAAAAACCTGGATTTACCTGGAGCATTGAGGTTCTTTGGGCGTGTTTGGTGAGGAGTTCGCGGATGAGCTTAGCGACGGGCTCCTCATCGCATTCTTTGGAGGTGGAGTGAATATGGGAGCGTCCGGATCTAATTTGTTGGGCATAAATTCGAAAAATCGCGAGTTTTCTCGTACGTCACCTGACTGTTGAATCGAACTGACATTTGGGAACTGACGGGATAAACAAAGGCCCGCTAGTTTTGTTTTGAAAGACGATTGTCAAACTCTTGTAGCTTTGACACTGACGTAGAACTAAATAAACTGAAAAAAAAATTATGGGCAAAAGACTTAATGGACTTTATTTTATTGTTAGTTTGTTTCAACTATCTTAAAGATTTTTTTTAAATTACGTGTTGTCAAAAATATTGCGCAAAAATTAATAGTGCACCGATTATTTTTTTAATAAAAATAGAGATTCTTACCTAGAAAAATAAGCAAACCTGGAGGAGTACTGCCTAATAGTATATTGTTTTATTAGAAGTAAAAATGACACTCTTTGTGGTGAGGCTGTACGTTTGACAAGCGTGGCACAAAAAGTCATTTTTACTCCAAATAGAACATGCTATTTTTTTCAAACGTCACAAATAATTTTTAAACAATTTCAAAGGTTCTAAATAATATAAAAAGATTTAAATGTAATACCTAGTAAGCAATTATAATACCTAATAATTGTCCGTCTGTCTGTCTGTCCGTCTGTAACACGATAACTCAAAAACCGCTAGACCGATTTTAACCAAATTTGGCACAAAAATACTGTGGCCCCCGAGAATCTGGCCATTAGTTTTTGGTGGGGGTGGGGTTGGTAAGGGGGTATGGGAGGGGCTTTGGGGAGGGCGTTAAAATTTTAAAAAATCGTAACTCCAAAATTACAGTAACTAGCGAAACGCGGTTTTCACTTTAAGATTAGGAATAATATTTGCAACAAAATTTGTAATAACATCAAAATCAGTCAAAGTAGCAGTTTTTAGTATGGGCGGTTAGGTTAGGTAATTTTTTTTTGGGAATCATGCATTATTTGTAATCAAAATTAACAAATAATGCATGATTCCCAAATGCATTATTTGTAAATTTTGATGAGCATTTAGAGAGTTTTTGTTAAGTAATAAAGCATTAACAGTAATTTAAAATGATAATAATTAGTATTTTACATGTTTATTATTTGTATTTTAGGAATTGTGTCCAATGTAAACTGATGTACGGTCACTATTTTGAAGGAAAAACATGCGGTGACACTTGTGTAGCCAGCAACGGACTATCAATACCAGATTGTAACAATCCAGGTACCATTGGAGGGTACTTAAAGCGATTGTATAAGAAATGACGTTAAAAATGTTATACCTTTGGAACTGACTAGTCTTATTTATTGTAATGTAATATATAAACAAAATAAAATCACATTTTTGCAATTGTATTTGTCCCTTTTTTTAATAATAGTATTTTTAAAAAGTAAGTTTGGTTTTCGCACTGAAATTTAGTTTTTAATAGTGCAGTTATTAAAACTATAAAAGACTCAGGTTGTGTGATGTAACGCTGTTTCGGGTACTAAAAAATAATTGAAAAAGAATTCGAACTAGGTGTTGTGTTGTGTTGTGACAATTTCAAATGTTAATAAAATTGTCGAAAAAATATTAACACGTAAAGGGGGGCGTAATTAGGGCGTTGTTGGGTGCAATAACATTCAATAACTTAAGTTTCCCGGATATTCAACTCTCCCGAAACAACATTTTATAGTTTCGTAGTTTCTCACACCGCACAGTGTGAAATTTTGACGTTCTAGGTGGAATTAATTCGATTTGCCAACTTTATCCCAGGTCCTAAGTTATTGTAAAATTTATTCAAGGAATGTCCATTCATCAATAAAAAAACATATGTTTATTTTTAAAATCAAGCTTATTATTTAAAAATGCTTATTACTTTATCTTTCGGACAAAACGATAAAATCATCTAAAATATCTAGCCCGTTTAGTCAAATTTTGCAGGCGTTTTAGTGAAAAGTGTTTACTTTCACGGAATAACTACATTGATATTATTTTTATATTAGGCCTACGTAGTAAGCTATCATTTTTTAAAAATATTTCTGCTATATAGTTTGACTGAAAAGAAATGTTAAAGAAGTACCTGCAGTTACCTATGAAAAATTGTAATTTAGCTACTTTAAATATGTTTTTGTTACATAATACCACATAATACCACGATAACTTTGTCATTTCTTGAAAGGCCACTTTTTATAGCATACGACATAAAAAAAATTAGCTGCGTTTAGGTGCGCTTTAGCTATACATATATATTTTTTAAGATGGCTGCGCGCTTCACTCGTCAGGATGTATATGAGGTTTGTACTTCTAACACTCCAAAGAAGCGGCGAAGCGCTGTGGTGAATTTTATATTGGAACGCTTTGATTCTAGTAATCTTTCAAGAGCTGTCAAAGAAAATATAAGAGTTTCGGCCAGGACGTTTTGTCAGAAAATCGAGATCAAACGGAAAAAGGCAAATAAGCATAAACATATCTTCTTATCTAAAAATTCTGATTGGTTAAGGGAGAATTTCGATTATCTGTATTAGCAAGAGTAAAAAATGAAAGAAAAACCTCAAATAGAGTCTCTTTGTTCGGTAAGGTTCGTCGAGAAATCAACAATTGATTATTTTATTTTCTTCGATTGTATGATTTTCTCCGATTTAGATAGTTTTTCCAAATCGGTTTGACCCACAAACATTTTATAGTGTATTTTGTTTGTATATAGTACTTTCTTATTTGCCTTTCTTATAGATTATGTATTTTGGTTCGGCAACGCCACATTTTGTAGAATTTTAGACACTCCGTATATTAAACTCCGTAGTTACTAACCTCAAAACTATTCTCTAATCAACAAATTTTTTTATTAAAAATAACATTTTATGAATCACTGATAATATAGTAAAAAAGTTTCCCATATATGTACCAAACATTATGAGAGACCCTGTATATGCCCTACTACGATTATTTTGGTGCATGGTCTACCTTGCCTTGATAAAATTTCTTATATAAAAACGAAAAAGACTAATATTTCATTAAAAGAGTCGCTGAAATATTTTTTTCCAGCTACAACCCGTAAATTTCACACTGTGCACCGATTTGATCAAAAGCAAAACCGAATTCCAGCAGTTCGACGAAACAAGTGAGTAAACAAAGTGCCCCTTACATAATCAAAAAATTAAATAGACATATGTATACTATGAGAGGATAAAATATTATTTGCAATATACTTTTTTAATCGATTAGTGATTAAATGTTTTATGAACATCTAAAATTATAATTATGTCCCTTATAGGGCTTGTTTCTCTCTACAATTTCCTGTTTCATAGGAATATAGTTGTCGACATAGTTTTATAGTTGTCGATTTTCGAAAGAAATCAGTACATGTATATTATTTCGTATATTTTTCATTTTATTGATTTTATGGAAAGCACTGTTCATTAAAATGTTGTATCCTAAGTTATAGGGCTTGTTTCTCTCTACAATTTCCTGTCTCACAATGTACCGTTTGTGTCCGGGAAGGGTTCATAGTTTCATAGTTGTCGATTTTCGAAAGAAATCAGTACATGTATATTATTTCGTATATTTCTCATTTTATTGATTTTATGGAAAGCACTGTTCATTAAAATATTGTATCCTAAGTTATAGGGCTTGTTTCTCTCTACAATTTCCTGTCTCACAATGTACCGTTTGTGTCCGGGAAGGGTTCATAGTTTCATAGTTGTCGATTTTCGAAAGAAATCAGTACATGTATATTATTTCAAATATTTTTCATTTTATTGTTTTGATGGAAAGAACTGTTCATTAAAATGTTGTATCCTATGTTATAGGGCTTGTTTGTCTCTACAATTTCCTGTCTCACAATGTAGGTACCGTTTGTGTCCGGGAAGGGTTCATAGTTTTATAGTTGTCGATTTTCGAAAGAAATCAGTACATGTATATTATTTCGTATATTTTTCATTTTACTGATTGTTCATTAAAATGTTGTATCCTATGTTATAGGGCTTGTTTCTCTCCACAATTTCCTGTCTCACAATGTACCGTTTGTGTCCGGAAAGGGTTCATTGTTTCATAGTTGTCGATTTTCAAAAGAAATCAGTACATGTATATTATTTCGTATATTTTTCATTTTACTGATTGTTCATTAAAATGTTGTATCCTATGTTATATGGCTTGTTTCTCTCTACAATTTCCTGTCTCACAATGTACCGTTTGTGTCCGGGAAGGGTTCATAGTTTCATAGTTGTCGATGTTCGACAGAAATCGGTACATGTACATTATTTCGTATATTTTTCATTTTATTGATTTTATGGAAAGCACTGTTCATTAAAATGTTGTATCCTATGTTATAGGGCTTGTTTGTCTCTACAATTTCCTGTCTCATAATGTACCGTTTGTGTCCGGGAAGGGTTCATAGTTTCATAGTTGTCTATTTTCGAAAGAAATCAGTACATCTATATTATTTTATGGATTTTATGGAAAGAACTGTTCATTAAAATGTTGTATCCTATGTTATAGTGCCTTTAAAAAAATTCGTTATAGCCGAAATAGCCCCAATTATGACCCCACTAGCAAAACCGGTGATTAAAACTATGCTCGCTACAGTAGCTGAACTCATCTAAAAAGTTTTTTTTAGCAGGAATAATAAATTATAATACAAGTTAGACCGTCTGAAGATATCAAAATATTTTTATTTTTAGAATTTTCACAAATTATACTTCCTAACGCTTTTAGAAAAAATATTTAATAATTTTTTCGTATACTCTCTATTTAAATCCGTGTATTTTTATATACCGGTTGTTTCCGATATCCTCCGATGGTGGCAGCACCGGCAGAGAATGCACCAAGCCTTTAAGGGTTCCTTTTTTTTTCTTTTTGAGATACAGAACCCTAAAAATACCAAAAATAACAGAAAATACGTATTCTTTTTTTATTATTTAAATATATTTCTTAAATTTTACATAAAAATTAATAAATATCACAGCAACACATAATAAAATTACGCACAACAGTGTATTTCATCTGTTCAATTTCTTCTTCTCCATACAGAAGGCTCGAAAATCGTTGTAGTTTGTAGTAGCAACCAAATCAAGGTAAACTTTCTCCCGAATCACAAAGAATATTAAGAAGCCCGCAAGTTAAACTAGAACAGTACCTAGTACTGTCCAAATTTACTTAAAAATGGCGCTATAGATGACAGGTCTTCGCAATCCGGGATCATTTTGCCCTTGAACTTGACACAGGCATCTGCACAAAGCTGTCCCTCGAAATATGGTCCAAACATCTTCTTGCATTGGGCACAGTTTCGTATACAAACCCCTGAAAAATACACAAAATAATATTAATGTTAAGAAAAAACAAAAATATGTTCGTTAATTTAATGTTGTATTCAATAATTATTTTCGGTCACTTCCTGTTTCACCGGAAATGACTGCAACTTTTGATTTTTAAATTGCACCCTCGGTATTTTTTTACATAATAATAATAATAGCTCCCGTATATAGCGTTTAACGCCTTGGGAGTAGCAAGGTACAGCTTGCCATACGAGAGCCGTTCGGTATACAAGGAAGGTATGTGGCCATGGGCGCCGGAAGAATGAATTATGAAGAATGAAATTTAGGGGGCAAGGTAAAAACGAATAAAAAATTGACATTTTTGGTAATTATTGGGAAAACTGGAAATCGTCCGATTTTCACCAAAATTGGTATACACCCTATTTTGAAGTCGTAGATTACGAATCTGAACTTTTTTCTTGGCGGTCTCTTACCGTTTTTCAAAAAAACGGAAAATAATTTCAATATCGAATTTTTCTTAATTTCTCATATTTTTAAGGTTTTCTAGCACATATTTTGTTAGGTATTCAATAATCAATAATGTTTTTGCTATTTTCTGTTACTTTTTTAACCAATTCTATGCATAATAGAGGAAAATTTGCTAAAATAAATTTGTAAACAATCTGAAAATGTTAGGTTATGGCTTTGTTCGGGTTCTTGTTATTACCGACTCTTTCCTTCTGCGCATACGCATTACAGTTCTAGGACGGTTCAGAATCGGTAATAAGAGAAACCCGAAGTAAGCTTATGTGTTTCTGGCATTTAAAGCAACGTTGCCAATGCTAAACCTAAATTTAGCGTGTTTTTTTCGCTCATTCTGGAATTACGAAAGGCGGTCGCCAGAAGGACGGCTCCTTCCCATAACTGCTATTTTACCAACGATGCTATTTTACCAATTTTATACCCACGAAGTTGCACGAAAGAGTTTTGATTGCCTTGGTTACAACTTCCATGCAGAGGGTGTTAATCTTTTGTTGTTATATTATTAGATTAACTAAAAAAGATTAACCCTCTCCGCAAAGAAGTTAAAACCAATGCAATCAAAACTCTTCCGCGTAATTTTGTGGATATAGGTGTATATTTCATTATTGTCGATCTCATAATAGGTAATTTATTTAAAATCCCTAATCGCCCGAAAAAATAGAAGATATGGCATCGTTGTAAATTTTTAAATTTCTATATTAGGTCTAGAATATATTTGTCTCTCTTATTACATAGGAGAGAGAAAGAAGGATATATCAAATGTCAAACTTCCATCTGGTCTCAATTTTCTTTGCTATTTTGTTAAGAAAAGTGTTTTTCAGTAAAATGTTGGACACTTTTCTATCCCCAATCAAGTGTGGCTTTTAGATAAACTATAATATAATGAAAATATAGTGAAATTACTACTTTATAGGGCCGAAATAAAGAAAAATTCAATGTTGAAATAGTTTTCCGTTTTTCTGAAAAACGGTCAGAGACCGCCAAGAAAAAAGTAGATTCGTAATCTACGACCTCAAAATAGTGTGTATACCAATTTTGGTGAAAATCGGACGATTTCCAGTTTTCCCAATGATTACCGCTCGCATTATTATTTCATATAGCTCTTTAAAAATTTACTGTGGAAAATGCCATATGAAATATAAACCGGGAATATCTGCAAAACCGTTAAAAATTTTGAAACACTCTAAGTACAAAAAATGTTCCTTTTTTATTATCCATCTATTAAAAAAATAATATACAGGGTGTTCCATTAAAAAAAACAAGAAAAATTATTTTTTAGAAAGTTTTAGAAAGTTTGGCGTAGAATTTTGAACATCCTGTACATTTGTAGGATTCGAATATATAAACCAAACCAAACCAATCTTTATACTGAAACTCACCGATTGTATTGGCTTCAACCATCCAAAAATGTACGAAAACCACAAAAAGAACTGCAGCAACCATCGAATTCCTGTTGATCATCTTGAAACAACAAAAAAACTTTCAAACTAAATTTTATTTTGCAGGGCCGTACCTAGGCGATCCCAAACATAAAAAACACGTTGATTTCGTTGATTTGGGTGGTCGTGATCGCGTCGGTAGCGGCTCTTGGTTGATAACTAAAGGAGAAGTTGATCTAAATCAACTTTTTAAACCGATTTGAAACAAAGAAATTTGTAATGGGACAGGTGCGGACTGGCCAAGGTGAGTACCAGAAGATTTTGCTTGGAAATGTACCGAGAAATGAATAGAAAATAATTCGGAGGATATAAATAGTAAAATATTTAAAGAAAATTAAAGATTTCCATATTAATTTTATGAATTTCCGTATAGCTTTATTTTATTTATGTATTTTCCACGTTATGAGTATAAATATTATTATTAAATCATCTTATTTCCGTATTTTTCTATATTTATTGATATCTATTAAAATTCAAAAACCGCCTTTGTTATTTCCTTTACTTAAGATGCTATAATTCCCTCTATCTTTTATACAGGGTGGCGCCTCTCATACGCCGCGGAAGCTCCAAGGAGAACGGTAGTTTATATCGAAATGAAATTTTCGCAGCATATGTAGGTTAAGTGAAAGCATTTTATAAAAATATATAGAATTATACAGGATGTTCCCAAAAAAGTAACACATCAAAGTTGTGTTTTTTTCTAATGGAACACCCTATATATTAATTTATTTTCGGATTCTAGGAAAAAAATAAAGGTGAGTTTTAGGATTTTAACATATTTAACATTTTGTGAAAATGAAAAGCAAATTTTAAATTTCGATAACAGCTACCTAAATTTTAGTTGACCTTGTATAATCTGATATTTAATTACAGTAACCATTGTATGTTAAACCAAATTGAAATTTGACCCGAAAAGTTATACAGGATGAGACAAAATTAATATGGAACATTAGTAACTTTTAAAAGCATGTTACTCCTTTATTTTAAATGGAACACCCTGTATATTGTTCCGGTGTTCAATAAGGAATTTATATATCTTTAAAATAGTATTAAGATTTTTCTATTAATTGGTGAATGCCACACTGCATTGACCAACTAATAAAATCATATCAGTTCTTTCTGATGTAGGATAAGTTTGCATTTTTGGCATATTTCTGTGAAATTTTTTTGTTTTAACTGACACAAAATGATAACTAGTTGTTAAAGTTGGACTAATTAGACAGCTATGTTGAAGTAACGTCAGAAATACCACAGCCACCTAGATTTTACCAAATAATAAAGATCTACTTAGATCAAATCATGTAAATGAAAATATCTAGGAAAATCTTTGTTTGAGGGGTAGGCAACCTTAATAGTATTTTGAAGAGACATGAATTTTCCATTGAATATCGGAATAATATACTGGGTGTTTTATTTAAAATAAAAGAGTAACTTGCTTTTAAAGATAACCAATGTTCAATATTAATTTTGTCTCACCCTGTATAACTTTTTCGACCAAGTTTTAATTTGATTTAAAGTACAATAGTTAATTTAACTACATATTAGGCTATACCGGGTAAATTCCAATTTAGGTAGCTTTTATTGTAATTTAAAAATTGTTCTTTATTTCTAGAAAATGTTACATATGTCAAAAACCTTACATTTTAGTCATATACTTCTCTTATAAAACTCACCTTTATTTTTCTCTCAGAATCCGAAAATCAATTAATATATAGGGTGTCCATTACAAAAAACACAATTTTGATATGTAACTTTTTTTGGGGACACCCTGTAAAACTTTCTATATTTTTAAAAGTCCTCTGAATTAACCTACATATGTTATATGTATATACTATACACCCTGTAAGTAACAACCATGAAATACCATATGATCGAAAAAAAATGGCGTCCAGTTGGCTAGGAAATGACGACCAGTGACATTTCCCATATATATTTACATATAAAATGACAGCGATCTTCATTTCATAGCCATCGCTGACGCCGTTTTTAAATGGGACAAAATATGCTAAATTCAGTAAAAAATAAAATTATCTATGGACCACGGAAATTTTAAAGTATTAACAAACTCAATATGGCAATAATAATTGTCCCTATTTGCTTAAAACTAATGGAACTTTATTTTAAAATGTCCTGATTTTAATTCAAAAATAACTGAATTTTTCGTTAAAAATATGATATCTCCAACAATTTTGCGAGATCTATACGGGGTAAGTTTTAAATATGAGCACATATTTTCAGGTTGGGTAGATAAGAGATATAAGAAATATATTTTCTCTTTACCGGTTTGCAAAAAAAGTCCAGAATGACTGATATATTTTACTTAATTTAGCTTAAATTTTGAGAACCACTTGATATTTTCTGTGTTTTTGTTTCTCTAAATTTCATATACCGTATGATCGAAAAAATACGGCGCCCAGTTAGCTTGGAAATGACGATAGATGACATATCCCATAGAATTTTACATATAAAATGACATATCCCATAGAATTTTACATATAAAATGACAGCGATCTTCATTTCAAAGCCATCGCTGACGACGTTTTTTTTTCGGTCATATTGTGTTACCTATGTTGCTTTTTTATCAATATAGTATAACATTTTTTAACTGAAAATTAATAAAAATCCAATTTTTTTTTCGAAAAATACATTTTCAAAATTTTTTTTCACTGAAAAAAATCATAGGCTTGTTTCTGGGATCGGAATATATCATCCCTAAAAATATGGGCACTTATTTAAGATTCACCCTGTATATACAGGGTGATTTACGGTTAATGGTAGATTAGACGTTTACGGATGGAGAAACAGACGATATATTTTTTTTGGAAATCTTTAATTCTTATAAAAAAGCATGGACATAAAAAATATTTGAAAAATATCGAAAAATAATGCAATTTTTGTTCCACTATACAGGGGGTCTCCTTAATAAGTACAAGTACTTCAACTGGTATTTTATATCGGTCCCAAAAACAAGCTCTTGAGTTTTTTTGGACAAAAAATAGTTGTAATTTTTTAATTTTTCCTTCACATGTTCCGGGAAATTTTAAAAAACTTTTTAGTGCCACAGGTTCATTCTCCTGAAATTTCTTGAAAGGGTTTCGATGCGTTACAATGTTGCCACCTTCTACGTTACCCGCGTTCTGCATATTTGTGTGTTTATAATTTCACAGTAATTTTAATTTTCTACACAATAATTTACAAAAATTAATTTTAATTGGATATTAGAGTAGTCCATAATCAAGGGTAATACGAGTACTAAAAATAAAGGAATATGTATAAATCTTAACAAATCTAACAAATTTTTTATAGCCAGATTACGAAGTATTTTGAATCAAATAAAGTTTATCTTTCTTGATCATGTGGCAACACAGGACGTCCAATAATAACTAATAACCGATGGTATTCAAAATGTACGCTTTGTTTTTTTTTAATTCTTCTAAGTTATACAGGGTGAGTCTTAACGCAATAAGTAAGTGCAAATATTTTTAGGGCTGGTAGATCTCGATAAAAGAAACATATTTTCTCTTTGTGGTTTTTCAAATAAGTCCAAAAACACCGAGTTGTTTTTGAAAATTTCCAAAAAAATGCTTTTTGCTTAAATTTTGAGAACCACTGGATCTTTTCTGGGGTTTCTTTCTTGTAAATTTAATCTACTACCTATGTTGTCATATTATAAAGTAATTATGTTTTTTAATTAAAAACTAAAAAAATTTGCAATTTTTTTTCCAAAAATTCCAAATTGTCAATTTTTTTTTGTTCCTAATTATCGTGTTTCTGGGGTCGAAATATACTACCTCTAAAAATATTTGCACTTATTTAAGACTCACCCAGTATAACTCGGTTATTTTAGTTTTATTAAAGTTTTGTTCACCACCCTGTAGAGAAGACACCTTTATAAACCAATAAGATTATAGAGAAATCGAGAGAAAACAGTATTTAAAAAACGTTATTTTTAAAAAAGCGATCACCACACTTATTTTTTCGGACTTATTATTAATAAATATACAGATATTTATTGATAATTAAACAAAAGCAATTTGGATTAAGGAGATATATCTTTCCCATATAAATACAAATTTATTATTAAATTAATACATTTTTAAAAAACATTGAAAAAATAAAAATAATTAAAGGGAAATCCCCATTCTAGAAGATGCTGGGTTTATTATTAATTAAAATCCAAATTAAAGTACCTACAAAGCCAAAAGCGTGTACGTGCGGTATTTTACCGAATATATTTTCAGAATTTCATTTTGTATTATTTTTTTTACATCGCATTAGACCAGCAGTGACTGACCAACGAAGGCCATACAAAAGCAACAAGAACCGGATGCTGATCATTCTTTCTTTCGTTTTGATCTGATTTCCGCAATCTATTTACCATTTCCTTATATGTTATTATGTAAAAAAACGCGCCAGCTACAGAGCCGAATTAAGCATCAACCGCTTTCAAAAATATCAATTTTATTCACTTATCCATCTCACTTACTTTTTACAAATACGAAAAATCCGTAATATTTTCACTCAAAGTAAGATATCTTACGTAGGAAATAGAAAAACTAACTAAAACAGTGTCTTTTCACGAGTTATATACTGCATTTCCATTAAAAAAGGCAGCGGGGTCCTATTTTCTTGTACAAATTAGTTTAAGACCATCGCAGAGCTAAGGACAAACCCCCTGTGTCTATCTTAGCTTAGAAAGTGCGCCCTCAATTCAAATAAATCACAAACAGTCTAAAAAACCTTCCAGTAAGCAAAATTGAAGCTACAAGTACGAAAAGATATTATACCAAGTTCTAATAAGAATTTTTAAGTAACTTGGTCTAATTTTCCCATGCCAAACTGCGCGAATTTCGCAATTTTCAATAAAAATTCCCCGTATATGATATAACCGGCGATCTAAAACCTACTTTTAGCAATATTACTCTCAGGGTCGACTTATTCTTTCGCAAAATACATGTTTTTGATTTTTGGAAAAAATGTAAACAGTAAACCAAATCAAACTACAAAGACTAACGATTCGATTAATCGAACATCGATATTTCGATGTTCGATTTAATCGAGAATCGATTCCAATGCTTTCGATTCAAATCGAATCGAAGATCGATTTTTTTTAGAAAGAATCGACATCCCTACCATGTAATACATGTTTCCCCATCTATTAGAGTAAATCTGTAACTATTTTAAGAGAATCTGCTATATTACAGGTTTCTGTAACGTGATAAATCCGTAATTACAGGTTTCTTTACCAGCGCGTCAACGCACCGCGTGACAGCGATCAGCTGTTCCGCGTTGCAAACAATCCGCCTGTCAAATAAAACGGAGTTCATTGACAAAATAATCGTTGCAGTATCCTCGGAAAATCGTACGATTCCGCACATTCCTGGCCGAAAAACCGCCTCAACACGCAAGGTCAGTACTATCCCAGCGTCGGATTGGAGCGCATCTATACTCCTGAAAGGAGTGTTTCAATTTGAATCCGCGATGCGAAGGATGTGATCCTCCGCCGCGCCGCATCAAGAGATTCAAAACGTCAAAATATGGCCGACACCGTCCGAACTTCTCGCAATACTAACAACAATATGAAGGTATCCGCCGGTCCTCGAGTTGTTACCATCAAGAAAACGGATACAGGGTTCGGGTTTAATGTCCGGGGCCAAGTTAGCGAGGGGGGCCAGCTCAGGAGCATCAACGGTGAGCTATACGCCCCCTTGCAGCACGTAAGCGCTGTGCTGGATCACGGGGCTGCCGAACAGGCCGGTATAAGGAAAGGAGACAGGATTTTAGAGGTGTAAGTAGAAGAGTTTTTGTGTTTACCTAAGGAGATTATTGATTTCTTTCCAATAACCACACAATTGAATGTTTTAATAGAAAAAGTAGGGTAGTAATACTAGAATGAACTATTTCTTAAGTAAAACATTAGTGTTTTTGTCATTTTAATGCTTAGAAACTTCTGTTAAATACTAAGGAATTCTTGCTCAATGTAAATTATAAAATAATTAGGTAATGTGTGAGTTAATCAGCAAATAATATTGAAAGTACTTGTAAAAGTAAATTATCCTTATATAAGATGCTTAAACAGTTATTATTAGTCAAGTAGGCATACTTTTGAAGTGCTGTCATATTCATAAACAATTTTACAGGAATCTAAAACAATATTTATAAAAATTTGTGGGTGGATAGTAAACATTGTGTATAATTTATGTCTTTTTGATATTTTCGAATATCGGACCTCAAAATATATGTTAATTTCCTTAAAAAAAAATAATGATTTATGAATTCAATAAAAGTATGTTTTAAAATTGAAAAGACAAAATAATAAAAACAGGTAATAGGGATACAAAAATTTCAAGGATATAATAGGTACTTTCACATTTTCAGATCATAGTTGGCTTTGAAATAATGCTATTTCATTTGTTTATTTCCCCGAAATATAGCATTAAAAATTTAAATAATTTCGATACATTTATTAATCTTGGAAAATGTTATTTATGTTTTTTGTGAACTTTAATCTGTGGTCAGTTAATTAAAAAAAATCAGTGTGTGCCATTACAGATAAGACGTGTAAAACTAGCCTGCGTTAATTGTGTTTTAGTTATATAAAAATATGTTTTGCCACCAGACATTTATTTATATTAAACTTGTTTATCTCTTGTAACTTGATTTGCTCTCATTGATTGCCTGGCAGTGTACAAGAGAAAGTCCATCCACTAAAAGCATTGAAATATTGTGAATAACATTCTTAAGTGTATTAATCTTTATTTATTTCGTTTATCTGTATAATAAGAACATCTTGAGTGAGTTTACTTTAGATTAAAAGCAAGTATTTTGTTGGTAATAGACTTATTTTTTGATTATTATGATTTAAAATGTTGGGCAGTCATTTTCAAACTATTCCACATTCACTGTACTTAAGCTGGTGAGTTTATAAAATAGTTATTTTAGTATCTACGTTAATTCTTTAAACTTTTTAAGTAAGCATTCTTTACAAAAGGTTTTGCTTGTTCTAAAATGGTTAATCCCGTTTATACTTTTCGAAATATCCGTACCGTTTTAAAGAAAAATACAAAAATACGAAAATATAGTTGAATTTTTTTCCAAGTCCCAAAAGTCAAAACGCGTTACTATGGTAACATATTTTTGTTTATATTCTTTGCTAGATGGTTAATATTTTTTGATTAACGTCATATACCCATTTTGCTGTTTTAAAATATTAAAGAATGGTATTACCATAGAAACAAGTTTTGATTTTGGGGACTTTGAAAAAAATTCGACTATATTTTCATATTTTTTTATTTTTCTCTAAAACGGAAATTTGGACAAATATAAACGGGATTAACCATTTTAGAACAAGTAAAAACTTTTATGAAGAAAGCATTTTTCTCAAAAAGGTAATAATAAAAAGTATTTCCTCTTGTAAAGACAATCCAAGGACATACTGTATACAGGGTGTTTCAAAAAACAAGTGCCATCTCTCGTGGGGAGAATCCTCACGTAAAAATAAGATTTAGCTGTAGCTACGAAACAAAAGTAGAATCGGACCTATGTTAATATGAAAAATAAACTTTATTTTTATGAGGGGAATCTCCCCATGAGAGATGGCACATGTTTTTTTTTAAACACCCTGTATCAATATTTATTGTTGTAGTAATGGAGTGAATGTAGAAGGAGCTACACACAAGCAAGTAGTAGATCTCATAAAATCAGGAGGAGACGTCTTAAAGCTCACTGTCATTTCTGTCACTCAACAGGTATGTTATTTATAAAAGACCCTGTATACAGGGTGGCCCGAACTGTATTCCGGAAACTTCGGCAGCATATTCTGCAGATAAAAATAAGTAAAAAAGTTTGTATTAATGTACGAGGCTGGGCTGAGAAATAATCGGCCTTAATCTGCAGAACTGTTTGGAATACAGTTCGACCTCCTTATATAGAGGAGTTTCTCAAACTGATTTGTAGCGTTCTTTATTGAATTTTTTCCTAGGAGGCTGAACGCCTAGAACCTTCGGAAGACAGTCAGGTGTATTATGATTATAGTGAAAAGCGTTCACTACCCATAAGCATTCCAGACTATCACTACAATGAACGAGGCGGTGAACGATATGTTTCTTTTAATATTTACATGGCGGGGAGACACTTGTGCTCCAGAAGGTACAGGGAGTTCGCCAAGCTGCACAACGATCTCAAAAAGGAGTTTATTGCAAGTTTTAACAATATACGCCTTGTTTAGTTTTGTCATGAATTTATCAGAAAAGGGTTTGAATTTGTATAGCGATGTTGGCTACAGGATGCCCACAATAGCTAGATGTGTCTAGGCAGTGTATAGTCTAAGGATACGACACTAACAACATGTCATAAAATATTAAGACAAAATTCTATTAAATTTGCATTTTGGGATCTGTATATTTATAAGTTGGTTACAGGTTGCCCACAATAGCTATAGGTATCTAGGTTGTTCATAATCTAACAATAGACAAAAATATATTACAGAATGATAAAAAATTGTAATTTGCATTTTGGGACTGGTATTTTTATGTTGGCTACAGGATTCACACAAGCTAGATGAGTCTAGGCAGTTCATAGTCTAAAAATACGACCAAAACTTGCCATAAAATCAGAAGAAAAAATCGTATTAAATTTGAATTTTGGGATTGTATTTATGTTGACTACGGGATGCACTCAATAGCTGGATGTGTCTAGGTAGTTCACAGTCTAAGAATAGTAAAAATCATAAGATTTTTTTTATTAAATTTGCATTTTCGGACTATATTTGTGTTGGCTACAGGATGCCAACAAGAGCTAGATGTGTCTAGGCAGTTTATAATTTAAGAAAACGACAAAAACATATCTTAAAATCATTATAAAATATATTTTTCATTTTGGGACTGTATATTTATGTTGGCAACAGGATACCCACGGTAGCATCTAGGCATCTAGGTAGTTCATAGTCTAACAATACAGCAAAAGCATATGATCATAAGTTTTTATTGAAAATAAAGGGTCGGGGTCGAAAATGACTATGTCTGAACTTTCTTATAAAATTAATCAATAATATTTATAAGAACAATTTAATATCATAAAATTAATTTAAATAGTTTTTTTTTTTTTTTTAAAAAATATTTTTTATCGTCAAATAATCACAGTAAATTCTACAAAAATGTAGACCTCTAAAAATACTCTTTAAAGTACTTTTTGTTTATGTTATATATACTATTCAGCGACGCAAAGTTTTTTTTTAAAAATACCTCCACTATTTATTTTAATTAGCGGGAATGTTGATTTTAACTTTTTAAAATTAAGGGAATTTTTTTAGCTTGAGTCATGTTTAATTTATCTCAAATTATATTTGAACTGATTTTTTTTAAATGGTATAATCAGTAATCTATATTTTTTTGCGTATTTGTATTTAGACGTAAATATACGTATTTTATAAATAAAATATTAAAAATATTAACAGATACATTAGTGTGATTTATATTTTATGTAAACATTTCCTTACAATGGATATCTAAATGAAATTATTGGTTTTGAAGTGAAACAAACAAAACCACAAACCATACATATATAGCTTTTATATATTTTTTTAGCTAATTGCATATAATGTGTACATTGTTATTGCATAAAAATTTTTAGATCTTTTTTAAATAATGCTAGGTGTCTATGTAGCTCATAGTCTAAGAAAACGATCAAAATATAAAAAAATCTTTAAAAAATTCTAAATTTTTT
This sequence comes from Sitophilus oryzae, assembly GCF_002938485.1. Taxonomy (NCBI): domain Eukaryota; kingdom Metazoa; phylum Arthropoda; class Insecta; order Coleoptera; family Curculionidae; genus Sitophilus; species Sitophilus oryzae. The sequence continues at coordinate 1,193,155 of NW_022145636.1, read as the reverse complement.
TTTATTTTGTGTATATTAATATAATGTTAGCTACAGTATGCCCGCAATAACTTTTGGTATCTAGGTACCTCATAGTCTAAGACAACGACCTAAACATGTCGTAAAACCATAAAATGTAAATTTCATTTTGGCTGTGTGTTTATTTTGGACTACAAGATGCTCGCTGTTAGCTAAAAGTATCTGGGTAGTTCATAGTCTAAAAAAAATAACATACAAAAAAAAAAAACATTTTTTGACCAAAAAAAAGAAATTTTTTTTTTTAATTTTAAATGTATATTAATGTAATGTTGGACACGGAATGCCCACAGTAATAGTTATAGGTATCTAGGTAGTTCATAGTCTAAGATTACAACCAAAACATGTAAAATTACAGAGAAAAAAATGTATAAATTTGTGTCCTATTATGTTGGCTACACGATTCCCACAATAACTATAAATGTCTAGGTAATTTATGGTCTAAGAATCCGACATTTTACAGGCTACAACTTTCCTAAACTACCGGGAAAATGGCCATTCACGCTCAGCGAGCAACAATTGGACACCAGAAGGCGTGGTTTAGAGCAGTACCTTGAAAGAGTCTGCGCAGTGCGTGTTATAGCAGAATCAGACATAATGCAGGAATTCCTGACTGATCAGGATGACGAAAACAATAGCAGTCCGGTAGATCTGAAGGTAAACAAACTTTTTCGTATAAATCAGGGTCAATAGGTGTCAATTGGAGTTGAATATCTGTCTGTTTGTTGACGAAAAATCTAATTTTGTAAGAGAAAAAATGTCTTTTATTGAGAATTTCATTTGTGAAGGCTACAGGGTGGTCCAAATTGTATTCGAGAAACTTCAAAAAAATTTAAAAGTTTGTATAAATATATGTCCTAAAATGCTTCGTTTCGAGATATGTAGAAGTTTTATTTTGCTTTCGGTTTTTCCAAATAATTTCTGAACTTATATCTTGACAAAAATTGGTGGTTTTTTGATATGAGGAATTCTATTTTGTTGTCAATATGTCTCCTATTTATAGGAGGCGCCACATGCTATTATTTTTTATCTGTTTTGAACTTTGAATGGCGAGAAGACTAAGGAAGGAGCATAATGCTAACCATGTATTCATGCATGGTGGGCGAAAAAGCACTCTAGGGTGGAGATCCTTGACAGTTCTGTTTGACAATTCATTTGACACATTTGAATTTGATTTGAAATTTTGTGGATTTGTCAGTTTTTACGGAGCTTATTTTATGGTATTTATTATTTATTCTACTACTGATAGTTGTATGACGGTAGTAAATCTAGATGGAAATTGCAGGCAGTCTGAATAACAGTGATTTCAAGGATTTATCGAAAAGACTCTAAAATAGTTGGTTGTGTAGCGTGCGGTAGATTCGGTCAAAAATCGAGGAAATAATGGAACAACTTTTCTCCAGTAAGTGACTATATAATATACATACGTGTAGTAAATCTATCATTTATGAAATTCACTTAAATTAACTAAATTATATATTTTCTTGCATTTTAGCTTTTATTTATTACTTGTCAAAGATTAGATGTCAAAGAATTTAGATACGTTAATTTGACTTACCTGCTTCAGTAGCGTATCGGATAAAGTAGATATTAAAATAGATAAGTTATAATAAATACACTTATTATAACTTTATCTATATTTTTATTAGAATTATATATTTTATAACAATTTAATAACTACCAACATTTATTCACAAAAATAAAATACCAAATTATTGAGTCTACCCTACGTCTACCCTACATCATAGTTTTACATTTTTAAATAAAATTAGAACGACACTGATAAACCGGAATTTAAGTCAGCCATATTTGAGGCCCATCGCGGTGTAACCAAGATTTTTGATATGCTCCTTCCTTAGTCTTCTTATTCAAAGACCATCACGTCTACCCCACATCATAATTCTTACATTTTTAAATAAAATTAGAACGACACTGGTAAACCGGAATTTTGTCGGCCATATTTGAGGCCCATCGCGGTGTACCTAAGATTTTTGATACGCTCCTTCCTCAGTCTTCTTATTATTCAAAGAAGCAGTAATAACTGTCCGTACCTGTATAAACTACTGAGTGAAAAAATATACATTTTCGTAATTTTTTGCGAAAAAGTGGGGTGTCCTGGTAAAAACCCCTAAGGGTAACTGTTCTCAAGATATTTGCAATGGAAATGATCATTACATGTCATTATTGACAAAAACAAGCTTGTTGACTAGATATATTGATCGATAGCGGCTCCAATTTCGTTCAGTTTACGCATACCACCTGTGACGTCATATGCCATAATGAAAAATATCCATATTGTTCTATTTGCCGCTAAAAACAAAACCTATAATAGGGAAGAATTAGTACATAACCCCAAAAGTTAAAAAAAAAAAAAAAAAAAAAAACATTTAAAAATTTATGACACATTTATTATGTGTCATCAGTTTGACAATTTGAAATTAGCGCGCGGAGCTTGCCGACCAATATTGCTTATCACCTGTGACGTAGTGACCAACGTGCGCAATATTATACCTTGTTTTCTTTTGTATCATGGATTGAGTGATAGGATAAATTTGGGATTTTTTGTGTGTTTTAAATTAATCATAAATTTTTTCTAGAAAAAAAAATAAGATAAAAATGTTTCTGTTGAGCAAACGTTTGAAATTTATTATTTCAGTCAAATCTACTCAAAATGTTTAATTTTTCCAGTGATGACATGTATTGCCTATTTTTTCTTCTTAAATAGCTTTGAGAACGGTTGCTCGTAGCGATTTTTACTGTTTTTTACGTAAAAAAATTACGAAAATGTATATTTTTTCACTCATTAGTTTTATACAGGCAGCCGGACGAAAGTTATTACTCTTCAAAAGAGTTAATAACATGTTGGCGGCCCCCTTCAAGTAGGAGTCATAGCATATATCAAAATTAAATTTCAGCACTGTTCAAAATGTTGTATCCTATGTTATAGGGTTTGTTTCTTTCTTATCATTTGTCTCACAATGTACTGCTTGTGTCCGGGAAGAGTTCATAGTTTCATAGATGTCGAGTTTCGAAAGAAATCAGAACATGTATATTATTTCGTATATTTTTCATTTTATTGATTTTATGGAAAGTACTGCTCATTAAAATGTTGTATCCTATGTTATAGGCTTGTTTTCTACCACTTCCTGTCTCACAATGTACCGTTTGTGTCCGGAAGAGTTCATAGTTTCATAGATGTTGATTTTCGAATGAAATCAGAACATGTATATTATTTCGTATATTTTTCATTTTATTGATTTTATTGAAAGCACTGTTCATTAAAATGTTGTAATCCTATGTTATAGGGCTTGTTTTCTCTGGCTACCACCTCCTGTCTCACAATGTAAAATCGCTTGGTGTCCGGAAGAGTTCATAGTTTCATAGATGTTGATTTTCGAATGAAATCAGAACATGTATATTATTTCGCATATTTTTCATTTTATTGATTTTATTGAAAGCATCTGTTCATTACTACACACTAATTTATATCCAAAACTAAAAAATGAAACTTCTACACCCTGTATCTCCAAAACGAAGCATTATAGGACATAAATTTATATAAACTTTTTACTTTATCTTTTATCTGCAGAATACGCTGACGAAGTTTTCTGAATAAATTTCGAACCACCTTGTATAATATGCACTGGCCATATGTTTCTCTAGCGGGCCGATTTTCACATAGGGTGTTTCAACTTTCACTTTCTCCAAAATGGCAACATTTTTTTACCTTGTATAATATATAGATGGACTATCAATTTTTAATTTAAAGTGAGTTTAAAAAGCTTAAAAAATCATCAAAATCGGCCCACTAGCATAAAATATATCAAAATTTAAAATACATGAAAATTTTTATTGAGATCTAACTTTTGTTAAGGGAAAAAAAAAATCAGTAAACTTTTTTTATTGTTTTATTCCTTTGTTACTAACACAAAAGAGAAGAAAATAACGTCTTTTAGCGATGTTTACAATAATTTAATCACTAGGTTTTGCTTCCTGATCGAGAAGTCGTCACAGTAACATTAAAAAGGAGCGCCAACGCGGACGAAGTGTATGAAGCCATCATCAAGAAGATCGGTATGAGCAGGAAGATCTCCAAGTATTTTTACCTCTTCGAAATCGTGGAATACAATTTCGGTAAGTCCTAAAGGTTACCCCACACCCTATTTTGTATAACCTAAAGTTACACCTACACTGCGAAATTTACTATGGGAAAATCAGTAAGGGTGTATTCCGTTGCTTACATTGGTTATGGTTTTATGTTCCGTTTCTATCGGTTTCGTGAAAGTTTTCTTATTACGAACACGGTTCCTGAAAAAATTCGGTTATAACTGTCACCAAACCAACCAGCGCGAGAAGGTTGGTTTTTCTGGTGTTGTTTGTCAAACAATGTCATTTATGTGACAGAAATCAAGCAAATATTGAGCCTGAGCGATCGAAACAAACGGCGTCCAGTTGGCTTGGAACAATGACGATCGATGACATATCCCATATAATTTGGCTAAATATTATGACAGCGATCTTCATTTCATCGCCTTTGCTATCGCTGACGCCGTTTTTATTCGATCATGCCGGTATATATTGATTATATTGATGTTTACAAACAACACGCAAAACAAAAAAGTGTTCCCTAAGTTTCAAACGAATTTTTATTTATTAGAAATTAAATTTCGTACATTCGGGCAGACTTTTATTGATTTCTCTCTCTGTACATTCATTAGAAAGGAAACTCCAACCGTCGGAATACCCACATAACCTCTACATCCAGAACTACAGCACAGCCACCAGCACATGTCTGTCCATAAGGAAATGGCTGTTCTCCATTCAGAAAGAGCTCAGCCTGATGTCGGACTCCCAGGCCACGTCATACGTTTTCTGGCAGGCTGTGGATGACGTCAACAGAGGGTACATCAACGCCGGCGAGAGGCTGTACCAATTGAAAGCGCTACAGGACAACACTAGGGCTGTGGAGTACTTGAAACTAGCTAGGGAGTTGCCTGGGTATGGGGAGGTAGTGTTTCCTCATTGCGCATGCGATTCTAGGAAGGAGGGGCACGTTGTGTTGTCTATAGGTGAGTGTTAGTGTTTTTTGAGGTTATATGCATTTTTTAACTTTCTATAACTTTTTTATTTTTGAGTTAGAACATTTATTAAAAAAAAACAAATTTAGAGTTGTTTATCAAGTTTTATTACTTATGACGTCATTAATTGGCCTTCTCCAGTATTCTAGTCTAATTTATTGTTTGAAAAGTTTGATCGCTTGTCAAGATTAACAAATGAATTGACTGATAGGAAATTACCGTTATAGGACGGTTCTCTCGTCCGGTTGGAACAAACATAATATATCCTTTTCTAATATTCTCACCTTAAAAATATTAAAATGTCAGTTCTTTAAGAATGTTTTCAATATTTATTTCAGTTCTTTAAGAAATGTCATATACAGAGGTCGACCCGATAGAAATTATCATAGATTGTCCAAGGCTACTATGACACCTTTTTTTTTTTTTTTTTTTATAATTCATTTTTTTCGAATTTTTTCTTTCTGTATTTAGGTACCAGCGGTATAAAATTGCACGCGTGTCAAGAAGACGGTACGCTAGAAAGTCAGGTGGTAGTACTGGAATGGGACACGATAAGACAGTGGGAAGTAGATGAAGAGGGTATGGCGTTCTGTTTGAAATATAACAGACAGGACAAGACACCTCGATGGCTCAAGATTCACACATCTTATAAGTATTTTTTTTTTATTTGTATATTTATAGAAATACATATATCAGGACGCCAAAAAATTGAAACTTATAAGAGAATGTTCGGACTGAGTTGCGTTTACGTCATCATAGCGTGTTAAAAAACAGTTCATATATGCACAAAATCAGCTAACCATACAGAAGCGACACGGGCATTTTTTTTTTGGTGTACTACTACAAACCAAATTTTAAGAGTTCAAGATATTTCGATGTAGCTTGGCCGTAAAAAACTTTAGACGCTTAAGTTTTCTCCCTAATTTTTTTAATTGTATTGTTTATGATTTGTATTTACTAATATACTAAAAAACCGTCACGAAAAAAATATGAGCCATATAAAGAAAAATTACTTCTTGGTGTATTTAAAAGTTTCTTTTAAAATCCTAGAAATTTTTCTGTATACAAATGAGTTTAATTTGCAAAATGTGACTTGAAGGCAGTGTTGCCAGAATGAAAGGATTTCCTTCAGTTAAGAATTTTTCCAAAATTTTTGGCAACACTGCTTAAAGGTCAAAACATTGGTGACAAATACTTCAAAGAAGCCGACGCTTACTGTCGCGTCTGTATAGCCAATAACTATGGTATTCTGTGACATAAAGCCTGTCAATTTTGATGACGTATCCGCCAGTGTCTTTTCGACTTTTATTATAACCTAAATATCAATTTTAATATTTTTTTTTCTGTTATGTACTTTATTTGGTGGACTGTTTCGAACGGATCATAGAAGAGGGGAAATGGTTGGACGCGGGCGACTGACTGAGCACTATGAGCACTAGCTGAACACTTAAATATCAATAATAATAAGCGTTAAGTCCTCCTACTATTTCATCCACCAATAGAACATAGATATTTTTTCCCTTGTATTGTTCTGCTGGCGGAATCTGATTGGTTTAAAAGACAGTTTTTTTCAAAATGGAGGAGTATATGAGAGACTATAAATATATATCAAAAAAGTTTAGTCAATTTTTGAACACTTTCGTAGGAAATATAAGAGTTTTAGGGGTTATGTCATGTATCAAGAGATTTTTAAATTAATGTTTGTTATTTTTACATTAGAGAAGTCTTTCTTTCGTGAAAACATAAATATACAGGGGTTTCTGAAAAACTCCTTGACAAAAATTTAAAACTTTATTGTCAACTTTTAGAGCCATGACCAAGACAAAACATGACAAGTATTTATTTCTCTAAAGATAATTTATATAAAACAACATAACTTAAATCGTCTTTTATACGTGTACTTAAATATATTTTTTCAATTATATGGAATATTTTAATGTTTTTTTTGTTCATTGTGTACAGGGTGTATCATCTCTAACACACTGTACATCTTTCATTTCAAAGATATACTAGGCGTTTAATAGATGTATTAATGAAATAAAATCTCTTTCTAGTAAAGTAGTATAAGTATAGGCCACACTTCAGATCGCTCATAATATAAATCTATACAAAACTAAAATGTATATAGTATATCAAATGTCCGGGATCGCAGGGATGGGTGGATATGAAACAGTAATGTAAAAACACTGTTTTTTTACGTGTAAAAAATGGTAGGTTGCGTGTAAAAAATAATTTCGTTATAGTTTTTTGTGACAGTTGTAGAAAAATACTTTGGTTTATTATTACACAGGGTGTTCCTTTAACGACATGCTAATATATATTGTTCACGATTTTTTACTCTATTTTACTCCAAAATATTAAAAAGGTACGCCATCCATCCCTGGTTAAGATTCACTTTATTGTGCGTCTCGAAAAATACATTTTGCTGTCCATCAAATTAAGATTAGTTGATTTTCGTTGTTGCAATGACCGTTTACTTATAATGAATATTTTGTTGAACAATCTGTATATATCGTGATAATATGTATGTATATGTAAAATATTTATTTTTTCATTTTTATTTAATATTAGTGTAATAGCATTTGACGCTGTAGTTGTGATAGTGGTCGAATTATTTAAGAGATAATTTTAGTGTGATAAATCTTTGTTATTTAAATTGTACAAAATTGTTTAAGCAACTGGGAGCCTAGGATAAAAAAATAATTATAACATAGGATAATTTATTGTTATAGAATGGTATAATAAGCAGTTATATGTTGCTTAAACAATGTAAAATCCTATTAAACAATGCACATACTTTATTTTATCATCATTAATTGTTCAAATTTTTAAAGTATTTTACATGTTTCCTGTTGTTTTTACATTTTCATTGCTCTTTTTGTCATAACTCTCTGATCTATGAGACTATATATATAAGAATAATTAAAAATATCAAACATCAACTCAATTGAATGTGTAACTAAACTATTGAATTTCATTGTTACATGTTTCTTATATATTTTATATTTTTCTGTTAATCTCTCTATTGAATAAATAAGCAAATGCAACTTATTTACGTAAGTAATATGCTGAAAAATATGAGAACACAACTAGTTTCAATTCTTTTATTATCAAATTGATCAAAAGATCCATTTACATGACCTACATTACTTTTTTTATATAGTGTTTAAACGATTGCTGAAACTTGTCTACAAATAGTTATAATATGATATATCACATTTAAGGTAGTTCCAGTGAAATATTTGGCAGTTAAATATACAGAAGTATACTTTTTCCGTGTTTTATTAATTGGGGTGTCACTTTAATGTTTGCTTTTAAATTTTGACGTTTACATGGATTATTCTGAAGTTAGCTGAAAAAAAGTATGATTCTGAGTCGGTTTTACTAATCTGTGACTTATAGGTACAGATTAGTAATACTTTGGAGATGGATTTGTTAGATCTATGGTTGTCCCATAGAGCTATCAAGGTGACTTGAAAAAAAATAATCTGTGGTTATTCATCGAGTTGAAAATAAGGACTACAATTTTTCTTATTTTTTTTTGTTTTTCCAATTAAAAATTAATGGTTTAACACACTTGACTGAAAACAAGGTGATGAAAAAATAATAATATATTTACCTTTTACTCTACAAAAAATTTAGTATAATATTAATAATATTAGAATAACAATTTCGATATATATATATTTAATGATAAAATAAATTTAAATACAGGGACAATGTATATTAAAAAAATGTTACGTGGAATTTTCAATTTTATTTATATCTTCGTGATCCGATTTTTCGTTTTTCTTCTTCTTCTGATCTCTAGGTTTTGATCTGTTGAAACTTTGTCCTCCCCTCTTTCAGCCATATCGACATATCTATAAAAAAAGATTTATATAAAATTAGTTAAGAAATTAATACAATTAAGAACATACTTTTAAGAGTTCTTTACTTTTCTGTTCACCCTCTACAAGACTCTTTTTTAAAACACTTTCTAGAGAAGGATCTTTGGTAGCGGGGTCTTCACTAAATTCGATAAAATCTAAATGGGAATCATACAAATCTTGTCTACGTTTTTTCTGAAGGATTGATCCTAACGTTTTGAGACATTTTCACCTATTAAATACTTTTGTTAATTTTAAAATTAAATTTATATGAACTTAAACTTACTTTCTACCTTTACTTCATCATCATTCAGATTTAATTTATGTTTAGTGATCCGTTTTCTTTATGAATTATACTCCTAATTCATAATAGTTTGGAAAATGTAAACTATTATTGTATTTTTTGATATTGCCTGGTTGATTTCATTGTAATTTGATGTGACAAAAGTAATTTTATCATGTGTTGCTCTACCACTATATGGATTTCTTTTAATATACTGACAATACTTTTTATACACCTTATTTAACCTATTCTGATACCTAAAAATTAAGCATTAAGTTTGCTTGATAAATATTCACTATTATATACTCATATTTTTACCTATCAAGCTGAATATACGCAGAATTATTATCTTCCTCAAAGTTAACTTCGGTAGTTTCAAGTTTCTTTATCCTCTTCTTCAATAATGCTATTGTTCTTTCTAACATTTTAACCTTAGGCAAGTTCTCCTCCTCGACTATAATAGTCGTTTGAGCTATATTCGCTTTCAGGATTTTACAAATCTTGTGAAATGCCACTATAGCTAAATTGGTACCGTTAGAATTTTTGGCTTTACTTATACTTTGGACAGAATCAAGAAGGGTTTTTTGAAAGAATTTTTCATTAACATAATCTTTACTTTGTCAAAATATTTTTTGGATAATGGCAGTTTCTTTGGTAAAGCTTCAACATATTGTGAGTCCGCAATTTTTTCTTCAACCAATTTGAGAAATTTGTTGAATAAGGATTTAGGATCAGTTTCATCACTTGATTCTGGAGGAGTTTCTGGGATTCCATCATTAAGAGCAATTTTCTGAGTATCATCAACAGCAGTTTCCTGTGCATCATCTGAAGGAGTTTCTTGTGCATCATCTGGAGGAGTTTGCTGTGCATCACCTGAAGGAATTTCTTGTGCATCATCTGGAGGAGTTTCTTGTGCATCATCTGGAGGAGTTTTCTGTGTATCATCTAAAGGAGCTTCCTGTGCATCCTCTGGATTAGAGACACTATCAGTTATTTTTTCAGTAATTTGATTTTAAGTTAGGATTTTCTTTTTTCTGTTTTTCCCTCCTCAGAGTCATTCACAATTATACTCTCATTCTTGGAATCTGGAGAAGATTTGTTGTTGCATTCTGTTCCATTTACAGCTTCTGTCTCTGAATCACTATCAGGAATCGATACTGTATCACTTACTTTCAAAGTTTCATTATTATTACTGCTTTCATTTTCACCATTTTCTGTTGTGTTTGATGGTAGAGTTGATTCAATGCAGGAGGTATATATCTTCATCATCACTAAGTATAGTTAAATCTACATTATTCACAGACTTGCTCGTATCATTCTGCTTCGATCTGGGTATTAGTTCAGTCTCATTACTAACTTTGGTAACTCCTTTTCCTAAACTATCATCATCGTCTGAATCTAATGTTACTGTAGTTATATTCTCGCTGGTCGGTTTTTTCTTTTCTTGTTACCACTAACTACAGTTAAGGTGCATTCGGATAGAAAGAGTGTGGGTTTACTTTTCTAAAAATGCAAAATACAAAAAAATAACCCCTAAAAAACGAAAAGTATTAAATACCTTAGGCGGGGGCGGTTCAATATTTTCCTCTTCATCTGACGATGTTAAGGAAATAATAACATCGGGCATTTTCTCGTTTGAGGACCCAATTTTTGCCGTTTTTCTTTCTAAACTTAATATTAAAAAAATATCAACAATACGCTCAATACACCCGCCTCGCCAAGCGCTGCCAAGCGGGACGAACAAGTATATTCTGTGGGGACGAATATATTTTGATCTTTTTAATCTATGGACAGTTTAGGAATTAAGCCAAAGAAATTACTAAAGAAGAAAATGTGTCTTAAATGTAAAAAAAGAGAAAAGAAGAAGATTTAATTTCTAACCCTTTTTTATAATGTCAAATTTTGAAAAAAAAATCTTTAATAATTTTATTCTTTTTCATTTTAAAGGAGTAAAACTATTTTAAAAACAATAAAATAAGTTAATAATGGAAAATTGCTAAATGCAAATACCGTATAAATGAAAATATTTAACGCTTAAATCATCTTGGAGATAGTTAAGAGAAACGGCATAGAAGGCACGGCTATGGTCTGCATCGTCTGCATCTGTAAGTGTTTGTGTTTTTAATTAATTTAGTTTTATTTAATTCAATAACAACCAATATGTATGTTTATTTACTAGTTTTTACTTCTTGTAACCTGTAACTTTCTATGATGTATAATACCGTATGATCGAGAAAAAACGGCGTCAGCTATGGCTATGGAATGAAGATCGCTGTCATTTTATATGTAAATTTATATGGGAAATGTCATTGATGTTCATTTCCCAGCCAACTGGACGCCGTTTTTTTTCGATCATACGGTATATTTATTTATCTGTTACGAATAAATTCTATTATATATAGGTACAATACCATATGATTGAAAATAAACAGCATCAAAGTAGGTGAAGACATGCTGATTGCAAGTAATTTTCTCCTGATCAACCTCTAATATAATTTATTGTAAATTAACTTATAAACTTGCTAAAAATACTTTTTATATTTTTAACAAAAAGTATGTCAAGTAAAAACAGCTTGGTTCACACTTATAGTAAACAATTATCATCAATCGTCATTACAAAAGCTACTATGTTGCGTTTTTTTTTCGATCTTATGGTATCCTGTATGTAGAATTGATTACAAAGTGTCTTAAATATGTTAAAAAAATTTGTTTTTTGTAGTGTTGGAGATGAAAATATAATTTTTATCTTCCAGTACCATATTATCGAAAAAAACGACGTTAGTTCAAGTTGGCTTAGGAATGAGCAAATTGCTAGATACCATATAATCGAAAAAAAAAAACAGCGTCAGCGATGGCTATGAAATGAAGATCGCTGTCATTTTATATATAAATTTATATGGGAAATGACATCGATCGTCATTTCCCAGCCAACTGGACGCCGTTTTTTTTTCGATCATTCGGTATACATACAATGTTATCAAAAAGCTTTTATGGTGATATGGGAAAAATACCGTCTAATCGAAAAAAGACGGAGTCCAGTTGGCTTGGAAATAATGATCAATGACATTCTCCATATAATTTTACATATAAAATGACAGCGATCTTTATTTCATAGCCATCGCTGACGCCGTTTTTTTTCGCGATTATATTGTATCGTATGATAGAAAAAAACAGCGTCCAGTTGGCTTGGAAATGACGTTCCATTACATTTCCCATATAATTTTACATATAAAATGACAGCGATTTTCATAGCCATCGCTGACGCCTTTTTTTTTCGATCATACAGTACTTACCGTGCTGATTTAATATTAATGTTTTATTTTGTTTTCAGAGTTGAAGCTTAGCCATCGTCAGAGATCACCTACAATATCTGTTTTTTAATATATTTTTATATTGTATTTGTACTTTTTTGTATAATAAATTTTATTATTTAAAATATTTACTGTGTTTTAATTTAATACCGAGATTAAAAAAAATAGTAAATATCTTTTAAATTTTCCTCCTAATATTGTCAAAACATATTTGACTTATACAATTAACTTACTCTTGGCTGCTCCTGGTAGCGAAAAATACCTCCTCGCTCTTATATGCTCCTGATACAAATTTAAGAATTCTATTCTCTATCTGACATTATTTAAATATCTTGACTAAATGGCGAAAGCACCGCTTACTCCTGGTATCGAAAAATACCTCTTCGCACTCATATGTTCCTGATACAAATTCAATTTTTCTCCGTTTTTAATAAAACCGATCAAAAATAATTTCGACCTGGCAAATTTTGGAGCAACTGACCAACGAGTTAGGATTGCTAGATTTTTTTGGAAAAACGGCCATAACTTCTAAACTATAAGGGCTAGAGAGGTACGGAGGGCGGCATTCGATTCGCCTTTCTACCCTCTATAAGGGTGCATAATTAGGGCGCGATCGGAGACAAAAAAAATTTTTGGGCCAAAATGAAGGAAGGTTAACCCCTTACCTCATTTTTCGCCAAATTTTTTTTTTGTTTCCGATCGCGCCCTGGTTTTGCGCCCTTATAGAGGGTTGAATTCCCTATCGAAAGCCGCTCTCCGTTCCTCCCTAGCCCTTATAGTTTCCGAGATATTAGTCGTTGAAGTTTGGAAACGAGTTCGAAGTGTTAGAGATAGCAGAAATGTCGTTGAAAAATACTTTATTAAGTGTGGTAGTAAATTTGCTCCTTACCTCTTCAAGCTTATGCGATCCTGATAGAAATCGACGATTTTGGACGCGGTTTAAAAATATTCGTGCAGTCTTTGACAAAAATTGAATTTTCTCGGATATGTATCAGGAGTACATAAGAGCGAGGAGGTAAATTTGGTACTCAGTTTACTCTACACCTGTTCACACTTATGTGCTCCTGATAGAAACCGGTGATTTTGGACAAGGATTAAAAATTTTCGTTCGATTTTTGTTAGAGGCTGAATTTTCTCGGATTTGTATCAGGAGTGCATAAGAGCGAGGAGGTAATCTTAGGTATTATTTTTATATGAAATACTGTCTATTTCTGAACAAATTGTTAAGTTGTTTATTATTAGAATATATTAATTTTGTGATAATTAAATGACTTTTTCCAAAACTTTTTCTTTTTGTTCAGGATTAGACAGTATTTCTACGAGGTATATTATGGTTAAATTAAACACATTTATTTTTAATAATTATTTATTAACATATTATATTTTATTAACAAGAGTAATATAAAAAGTATCTTAACATCCAAGATGTTATTGATGGACATGCTGGTGTCTATGTTGAGGCAAATAAATCTTCTGGCTACTCTTCTGGAAAGTCTTGGTTCTGTAACAAACATATAAAGAAATAATTAATTATTTGTTCACTAACAAGCTTGATTAAAAACTATTACTTCTATAACTTTAAATTTTCGCTAAATTGATATTGGGTACATAAAATAATATAAGATATATAGGAATCTTGGTAACATAGAGCACATTTTTTAAAACTAATACAAAGAAAAACGTGTTTAAGCTGTTTTTGTAATTAAGAAATATTTTAATTATAATATTAAAGCCTGAAAAACTAAATTAAAAAATTCAAACTTTCTATATAGGCAACTCATTATACACGTCAAGTGTATTTTTTAGTTGCCTATACAATAAAATAAAATAGGCGCCAAACGTTTTATTTGAAATCAATCATTTATACATCTACATATTTAATATCTATATGTTTTACTTATAAAATACGATATTACGTATTTATTAAACAAATTCAATTTAAAAAATACATTTTTTATTATAATTTACCTAAAATTAATAAGCATCTTCTTCAATGATAAATTCCATCCCCACTCCACTGTTGAATGTTGAATTTAATCGACCTAATGGCATCTTGAAGAGGGTGGCTGCATTGAAGTGCAGCAGTTCTAAAAAATCCTTGTTCCAAAGTTTCCAAAGCAGTACAATATAACAATATGCCATTTAAAAAATCAGTTTTAAACGGACTTAGAAATGGAATAAAAAACAATTAGAAAATGAATCCAGAACAATACAGAAATCAAATCAAAGAGTTTGAAGTATCAGAATAGCAGCTATAAAAAAATAAGCTGTAATTCTATACAGGCAATAGAAATGTGAAAATGCTATGGCTTAGAAAAGTCTGACAAAAAAAGAATTAAAAAAGGATTACAAAGTTAAACACAAATATAACAAGCAATAGAAGACTTTATATGCCTATATGATGGTGACGATATTTGATGATTTGGTGAAATAGAGATATTATGGATTGGAAAATGACATGAAATGATTAAAAAATAGGGGGTACATTCTATTCAGGCACTAGAATTGATAAAATATATCGTAGAAACGTCTCACAAGAATGACAAAAATAATATAGAATTATATATATAACAATCATTGGGAGAGTTTATAGAATTGATGAATGATAATATTCCAATAAAGAAAATATGGCAGACAAAAATAGTGAAATAGAGGCAGGCCAAAAGCAAGATGGGACAAAGAGTTTTAGATGATATTAACGAAAATAAAGAGGTATGTGGTCAATAAGAACTGGAAAATTGACAAAAAGTTATGCTTAGCCTCCTCTGAGGAATTTCTAGTCAAAATAAGACACAAGCACAAAAAGAAAAATCCTCCAGAGCATATAATTTCGCCCCCCTTCATCAGATTTAACCCTTGGCCGACGATTAAGCCTCACCAGTCAGTTCCCATCCCAGCTAAGCAGCCTCGTCTCGGGTCACCCTCGTCACCCATCAGACGGACATCCACCAGGGACCCCACAGGCGGACCCCCTCATCATCTTCAATGTGTCCGATATCCGCCCCTGCCTCTTCGAGGGGTCACGGAATACGTGCACGAAGAAGTCTCGAACTTGGGTGCCAGGTCGTATCCGGCCGAAGCCTCTAGCGTTAGAACACCTAGCTCGTAAACCAGAGGGGTGGTGACTCCCTTGGTACCTATGCATGCTACATGGGTCATCGATGCCCGAACAACCGGGTTAGGGGTGACCCGGGTCTCCTCCCCTCTTTGGGGAGGCTAGTTATGATGCTCTGGAGTCGATGTTACTCAGGAAAATTAATTGGAAAAATGCTGGGAAAGGTAGAAATGATATCCTGTGGACTAGTCAGGTTTTTAAATAAATGGCGAAAGCGCCAGGAATTGCTCAGAAATTAGTCCTCAAATTTTTAAGTGTGTTTAAATTATATTTAAACACACACAAACTAAAGCAATAGAATAAGTAAAATGACAGAAATTCATGGCATATGATCTGAAAAAATGGCACGGAAATAAATCCATCAAAACTGAAAGTTTGTACAAGGAATTACAGAAGCAAAAAGTATTAAATTACACCATCAGAAAAATAATACAAGTAAAAGAAGACTTATAGAAATATAATCGATGGAATATTTTATAGAATCAAGGAAAAATAAAGCTATTATAGAGAAAGGAAAGTAAACCAAAAACAACATGAAATGAAGTTCTAAGTAGATGATATTCTCCCAAAAGGAATAATGAGTGACCAAAAGCCAAAAATTGGTCCAAATTAAAAACAGATGTTCTGAATTTTCCTATGACAATAAAGAGCCATAAAAATGTAACTCAGAGACTCATTGGAATTTTTTTCCTACTTAATTAAATTTAGAAATCATGAAATCCACCGAAGAACATTAAAAACCAGTTTAAATATATTTACCCAAAAGATTTAAAATTTTAGATATACTTATAAGTCCTGATACATTGTTGGTAATATTTGTGAAAAGGATAAATGTACTGCCCTGGAACTGTAGACATCCATCGATTTGTTGTACAAAATCTGTAACAAAAAAGTAAATACTATTACATTTCATCATAATTTATATCAAAATATCTTAAAACAAATCAAAATTATTAGATGTTTAATATATTTGATTATAAAAAAAATTTTTAGTATAATATTTACCTAAAATTATTTAGTTCCTCTTCAGTGATGAATTTCATCCTTATTCCATCCAGTTCCAAAGCAGTAAAATATCCCATTCACAAACTCAATTTTAAAGGGAATTAGAAAAGGAATTAACAGAAAATTAATTAGAAAATGAATCCAGAAATAAACAATTCCATGTAGGCATCAGTAGAAATGAAATCAAAGTCTTGGAAATCTTAGAAGAATGGGGGTAAAATAAACAATAGTACACATAAAAGAAGAGATTTAGAAATACAATCAATATAGAAGAAAAATAATAAAGAGAAAGATTCTTAGCCTTGTTTGATAGCATCATATCTCTTAAAGAAAATTGAAACTTTGTGAAATGTGTTTTATGGTCAGGAGATCCTAAGATTGTGACTGTCAGTATTTGCTAGTTCATTTGGCGTTATCCAGGGTGCACCACGAGGAGGCGAACTAGCTTTGCACCCCTCCAGAATGAAGACAATAGAAAGAAAAATACATCAGATAACTAAAACTGCATAAAAATGAGAAATGAACTTAGAAAAGTCTCAGAAAAATAACACAAAAATTATACAAAGGAAGGCTTACAAATACAATCAATGGAAGAGTTTATAGAATTGATGTATGACATTCTTATAAGGAAGAAAATATGGGAGACAAACAATGAAACAGAGATATGATGTACTGAAAAAACTGGCATGAAAATGAATAGAAAAAACTATAATTCTATACAGGTCATAGAAGTCACGAAATAATATGATGCCTTAGAAGAGTATCAGAAGAATGAGACACAAAAATGTATACAAATATATAAAAAAAACTTGGCAATCCCATAATGAAGAAATTATGGGAGACAAATAGTGAGATATAAGTTGAAAAAAAATGGCATAAAAATGGGATATAAATTAGGAAAAAAATGGCATGAAAATGAATAAAAACACAAAAAAATATACAAATATTTAAGACACTCATTGGAAAGGTATATATAGAATAAATTAATTATATCCAAATAATAAAAGAAGTATGGTAGACAAAAATAAAGAGAGGTAGGCCTAAAGCAAGATGTATTAGGTGATATTAAAAAAATATGAAGAAGTATATGTGGTCCATAAGAACAGAAAAATTGACAAAAAGATATCCTTAGCCACCTCTAACGAATATCTAGTCAAAATATGACTGAAGCACATAAAGAAAAAAATCCTCCAGAGCATATAAGTTCGCCCGCCTTCATCAGATTTAACCCTTGGCCGACGATTAAGCCTCACCAGTCAGTTCCCATCCCAGCTAAGCAGCCTCGTCTCGGGTCACCCTCGTCACCCATCGAACGGACATCCACCGGGACCCCCTACAGGCGGACCCCCCTCATCATCTTCAATGTGTCCGATATCCCGCCCCCTGCGCCTTCGAGGGTCACGGGATACGTGCACGAAGAAGTCTCGTAGCTTGGGTGCCAGGTCGTATCCGGCCGAAGCCTCTAGCGTTAGAACACCTAGCTCGTAAACCAGAGGGTGGTGACTCCCTTGGGTACCTATGCATGCTACATTGGTCATCGATGGCCGAACAACCGGGTTAGGGGTGACCAGGTCTCCTCCTCTTTGGAGAGGCTAGTTATGATGCTCTGGAGTCGATGTTACTCGGGAAAATTAATTGGAAAAATGCTGGGAAAGGTAGAAATGATATCCTGTGGACTAGTCAGGTTTTTAAATAAATGGCGAATGCGCCAGGAATTGGACGGAAATTAGTCCTCAAATTTTTAAGTGTGTTTAAATTATATTTAAACACACACAAACTAAAGCAATAGAATAAGTAAAATGACAGAAATTCATGGCATATGATCTGAAAAAATGGCACGGAAATAAATCCATCAAAACTGAAAGTTTGTACAAGGAATTACAGAAGCAAAAAGTATTAAATTACACCATCAGAAAAATAATACAAGTAAAAAGACTTATAGAAATATAATCGATGGAATATTTTATAGAATCAAGGAAAAATAAAGCTATTATAGAGAAAGGAAAAGTAAACCAAAAACAACATGAAATGAAGTTCTAAGTAGATGATATTCTCCCAAAGGAATAATGAGTGACCAAAAGCCAAAAAATTGGTCCAAATTAAAAACAGATGTTCTGAATTTTCCTATGACAATAAAGAGCCATAAAATGTAACTCAGAGACTCATTGGAATTTTTTCCTACTTAATTAAATTTAGAAATCATGAAATCCACCGAAGAACATTAAAACCAGTTTAAATATAAATTTTACCCAAAAGATTTAAAATTTTAGATATACTTATAAGTCCTGATACATTGTTGGTAATATTTGTGAAAAGGATAAATGTACTGCCCTGGAACTGTAGACATCCATCGATTTGTTGTACAAAATCTGTAACAAAAAAGTAAATAGTATTACATTTCATCATAATTTATATCAAAATATCTTAAAACAAATCAAAATTATTAGATGTTTAATATATTTGATTATATAAAAAAAATTTAGTATAATATTTACCTAAAATTATTTAGTTCCTCTTCAGTGATGAATTTCATCCTTATTCCATCCAGTTCCAAAGCAGTAAAATATCCCATTCACAAACTCAATTTTAAAGGGAATTAGAAAAGGAATTAAAAGAAAATTAATTAGAAAATGAATCCAGAAATAAACAATTCCATGTAGGCATCAGTAGAAATGAAATCAAAGTCTTGGAAATCTTAGAAGAATGGAGGTAAAATAAACAATAATACACGTAAAAGAATAGATTTAGAAATACAATCAATATAGAAGAAAAATAATAAAGGGAAATATTGTTAGCCTTGTTTGATAGCATCATATCTCTTAAATAAAATTGAAACTGTGTGAAATGTGTCTTATTGTCAGGAGATCCTAAGATTATGACTGCCAGTCTTTGCTAGTTCATTTAGCGTTATCCAGGGTGCACCACGAGGAGGCGAACTAGCTTTGCACCCCTCCAGAATGAAGACAATAGAAAGAAAAATACATCAGATACATCAGATAACTAAAACTGCATAAAAATGAGAAATGAACTTAGAAAAGTCTCAGAAAAATAACACAAAAATTATACAAAGGAAGGCTTAGAAATACAATCAATGGAAAAGTTTATAGAATTGATGTATGACATTCCTATAAGGAAGAAAATATGGGAGACAAATGAAATAGAGATATGATGTACTGAAAAAACTGGCATGAAAATGAATAGAAAAAACTATAATTCTATACAGGTCAAAGAAGTGACGAAATAATATGATGCCTTAGAACAGTATCAGAAGAATGACACAAAAATTTATACAAATATATATAAAAAAAACTTGGCAATCCCATAATGAAGAAATTATGGGAGACAAATTGTGAGATATAAGTTGAAAAAAAAATGGCATAAACATGGGATATAAATTAGGAAAAAAATGGCATGAAAATGAATAAAAACGCAAAAAAATATACAAATATTTAAGACACTCATTGGAAAGGTATATATAGAATAAATGAATTATATCCAAATAATAAAAGAAGTATGGTAGACAAAAATAAAGAGAGGTAGGCCTAAAGCAAGATGTATTAGGTGATAATAAAAAAATATGAAGAAGTATATGTGGGCCATAAGAACAGAAAAATTGACAAAAAGATATGCTTAGCCACCTCTAACGAATATCTAGTCAAAATATGACTGAAGCACATAAAGAAAAAAATCCTCCAGAGCATATAAGTTCGCCCCCCTTCATCAGATTTAACCCTTGGCCGACGATTAAGCCTCACCAGTCAGTTCCCATCCCAGCTAAGCAGCTTCGTCTCGGGTCACCCTCGTCACCCTTCGAACGGACATCCACCGGGACCCCCTACAGGCGGACCCCCCTCATCATCTTCAATGTGTCCGATATCCCGCCCCCTGCCTCTTCGAGGGTCACGGAATACGTGCACGAAGAAGTCTCGGAGCTTGGGTGCCAGGTCGTATCCGGCCGAAGCCTCTAGCGTTAGAACACCTAGCTCGTAAACCAGAGGGTGGTGACTCCCTTGGGTACCTATGCATGCTACATAGGTCATCGATGCCCGAACAACCGGGTTAGGGGTGACCTGGTCTCCTCCTCTTTGGGGAGGCTAGTTATGATGCTCTGGAGTCGATGTTACTCGGGAAAATTAATTGGAAAAATGCTAGGAAAGGTAGAAATGATATCCTGTGAACTAGTCAGGTTTCTAAATAAATGGCGAATGCGCCAGGAATTGCTCAGAAATTAGTCCTCAAATTTTTAAGTGTGTTTAAATTATATTTAAACACACACAAACTAAAGCAATAGAATAAGTAAAATGACAGAAATTCATGGCATATGATCTGAAAAAATGGCACGGAAATAAATCCATCAAAACTGAAATTTTGTACAAGAAATTACACAAGCAAAAAGTATTAAATAACACCATCAGAAAAATAATACAAGTAAAAGAAGACTTATCGAAATATACAATCAATGAAATATTTTTTAGAATCAATGAAAAATCAAACTATTATAGAGAAAGGGAAGTAAACCAAAAACAACACGAAATGAAGTTCTAAGTAGATGATCTTCTCCCAAAAGGAATAAGTAGTGACCAAAAGCCAAAAATTGGTCCAAATTAAAAACAGATGTTCTGAATTTTCCTATGACAATAAAGAGCCATAAAAATGTAACTCAGAGACTCATTGGAATTTTTTTCCTACTTAATTAAATTTAGAAATCATGAAATCCACTGAAGAACATTAAAAACCAGTTTAAATATATTTACCCAAAAGATTTAAAATTTTAGATATACTTATAAGTCCTGATACATTGTTGCTAATATTTGTGAAAAGGATAAATATACTGCCCTGGAACTGTCTACATCCATCGATTTGTTGTACAAAATCTGTAACAAAAAAGTAAATACTATTACATTTCATCATAATTTATATCAAAATATCTTAAAACAAATCAAAATTATTAGATGTTTAATATATTTGATTATATAAAAAAAATTTAGTATATTTACCTAAAATTATTTAGTTCCTCTTCAGTGATGAATTTCATCCTTATTCCATCCAGTTCCAAAGTAGTAAAATATCCCATTCACAAACTCAATTTTAAAGGGAATTAGAAAAGGAATTAAAAGAAAATTAATTAGAAAATGAATCCAGAAATAAACAATTCCATGTAGGCATCAGTAGAAATGAAATCAAAGTCTTGGAAACCTTAGAAGAATGGGGGTAAAATAAACAATAATATACAAATAAAAGAAGAGATTTAGAAATACAATCAATATAGAAGAAAAATAATAAAGGGAAAGATTGTTAGCCTTGATTGATAGCATCATATCTCTTAAAGAAAATTGAAACTGTGTGAAATGTGTCTTATTGTCAGGAAATCCTAAGATTATGACTGCCAGTATTTGCTAGTTCATTTAGCGTTATCCAGGGTGCACCACGAGGAGGCGAACTAGCTTTGCACCCCTCCAGAATGAAGACAATAGAAAGAAAAATACATCAGATAACTAAAACTGCATAAAAATGAGAAATGAACTTAGAAAAGTCTCAGAAAAATAACACAAAAATTATACAAAGGAAGGCTTAGAAATACAATCAATGGAAAAGTTTATAGAATTGATGTATGACATTCCTATAAGGTAGAAAATATGGGAGACAAACAATGAAATAGAGATATGATGTACTGAAAAAACTGGCATGAAAATGAATAGAAAAAACTATAATTCTATACAGGTCAAAGAAGTGACGAAATAATATGATGCCTTAGAAGAGTATCAGAAGAATGACACAAAAATTTATACAAATATATATAAAAAAAACTTGGCAATCCCATAATGAAGAAATTATGGGAGACAAATAGTGAGATATAAGTTGAAAAAAAATGGCATAAAAATGGGATATAAATTAGGAAAAAAATGGCATGAAAATGAATAAAAACACAAAAAAATATACAAATATTTAAGACACTCATTGGAAAGGTATATATAGAATAAATGAATTATATCCAAATAATAAAAGAAGTATGGCAGACAAAAATAAAGAGAGGTAGGCCTAAAGCAAGATGTATTAGGTGATATTAAAAAAATATGAAGAAGTATATGTGGTCCATAAGAACAGAAAAATTGACAAAAAGATATCCTTAGCCACCTCTAACGAATATCTAGTCAAAATATGACTGAAGCACATAAAGAAAAAAATCCTCCAGAGCATATAAGTTCGCCCGCCTTCATCAGATTTAACCCTTGGCCGACGATTAAGCCTCACCAGTCAGTTCCCATCCCAGCTAAGCAGCTTCGTCTCGGGTCACACTCGTCACCCTTCGAGCGGACATCCACCGGGACCCCCTACAGGCGGACCCCCCTCATCATCTTCAATGTGTCCGATATCCCGCCCCCTGCCTCTTCGAGGGTCACGGAATACGTGCACGAAGAAGTCTCGGAGCTTGGGTGCCAGGTCGTATCCGGCCGAAGCCTCTAGCGTTAGAACACCTAGCTCGTAAACCAGAGGGTGGTGACTCCCTTGGGTACCTATGCATGCTACATGGGTCATCGATGCCCGAACAACCGGGTTAGGGGGTGACCCGGGTCTCCTCCTCTTTGGGGAGGCTAGTTATGATGCTCTGGAGTCGATGTTACTCGGGAAAATTAATTGGAAAAATGCTGGGAAAGGTAGAAGTGATATCCTGTGGACTAGTCAGGTTTGTAAATAAATGGCGAATGCGCCAACAATTGGACGGAAATTAGTCCTCAAATTTTTAGTGTATTTAAATTATATTTAAACAAACACAAACTAACGCAACAGAATAAGTATAATGACAGAAATTCAAGGGATATAATCTGAAAAAATGACATGGAAATAAATCCATCAAAACTGAAATTCTGTACAAGGAATTACAGAAGCAAAAAGTATTAAATAACACCATCAGAAAAATAATACAAGTAAAAGAAGACTTATCGAAATATACAATCAATGAAATATTTTTTAGAATCAATGAAAAATCAAGCTATTATAGAGAAAGGAAAGTAAACCAAAAACAACATGAAATGAAGTTCTAAGTAGATGATCTTCTCCCAAAAGGAATAAGGAGTGACCAAAAGCCAAAAATTGGTCCAAATTAAAAACAGATGATCTGAATTTTCCTATGACAATAAAGAGCCATAAAAATGTAACTCAGAGACTCGTTGGAATTTTTTTCCTACTTAATTAAATTTAGAAATCATGAAATCCACTGAAGAACATTAAAAACCAGTTTAAATATATTTACTCAAAAGATTTAAAATTTTAGATATACTTATAAATCCATATACATTGTTGGTAACATTTGTGAAAAGGATAAATGTACTGCCCTGAAACTGTAGACATCCATCGATTTGAAGAAAATATGGGAGACAAACAATGAAATAGAGATATGATGTACTGAAAAAACTGGAATGAAAATGAATAGAAAAAACTATAATTCTATACAGGTCAAAGAAGTGACGAAATAATATGATGCCTTAGAAGAGTATCAGAAGAATGACACAAAAATTTATACAAATATATATAAAAAAAACTTGGCAATCCCATAATGAAGAAATTATGGGAGACAAATAGTGAGATATAAGTTGAAAAAAAAATGACACACACAAACTAAAGCAATAGAATAAGTAAAATGACAGAAATTCATGGCATATGATCTGAAAAAATGGCACGGAAATAAATCCATCAAAACTGAAATTTAGTACAAGAAATTTGTAGAAGAGATATCCTGTGGACTAGTCAGGTTTTTAAATAAATGGCGAATGCGCTAGGAATTGATTGGTCGGAAATTAATCCTCAGATTTTTAAGTATGTTTAAATTATATTTAACATAGGGAAACCAAACCAACAGAATTGATAAAATTACAGAAATTCGTGGCATATGGTCTGAGAAAAATGACATGAAAATGAATCCATAAAAATTAAAAAATTGTACAATATATGTTATTATACCCACAATGAAGAAAACTTATAGGAGTCAAGCTATTATAGAAAAAATTCTACAATCAAAAAAATATAGGCCAGCAGCTATTATAGACAAATGGAGTGAAATCAAAAAAACAACAATCACAAAAATAAAAAAAAACCATCTTGATGTACGACATCAAGTAAAGTTCAAAGTCGATGCTATTATATTAAAAAGAAAAAAAAAATGAAAAAAAGCCAAAAATTGACCAAACTAAAAATAGATGATCTGAATTTTTCTATGATAATAAAGAAAGAAAATTTAACTCGGACACTCAATAGAATTTTTTTCTACTTAATTAAATTTAGGAAATCATGAAATCCACTGAAGAACATTAAAAGCCAGTATAAGTATATTTACCTAAAAGACATATTTTAGACATACTTATTAGTTCCGATGCATTGTTGGTAATATTCGTGAAAAGGATAAATGTACTGCCTTGGAGCTGTATACGTCCATCGATTTGTTGTACAAAATCTGTAAAAAAAGAAATAAATAATATTATATTTCATTAATAATTATGCTATAATAATTGTGTTTATTTTTTTTTGTTTCATATAAGATTAAACATATCATAAAAAATATGGTTAGTCTGTTAATAAAAATTTAATAAGTTTATTAAAATTATTTTGAAAAAATAAATTAAACTTACTTTTAATCAGATTATGGAAGACCAACTCGTAAACCAGGATGTTGGCCAAACATCAGGAAAATACAAAAGGTGACCCAGGTCTGTTCTTTTAGGTGGTCTTTATGTGCTCGTGTGTATTATTAATAAAGCTCCTAAAAATAAAATTATAATTAATAAAGCTGTATATTAACAATGCAAAACTATTAACTTAAATATGACGACAAAGTATGGCATTAAATATATAGTGCGTAAAAGAATTTTATCTAAAAGTATTATATAATAATTGAGAATGGGACCTCCTTTAGGTATACTAACACTGACTTATTCTGAAAGACGTAGAAAATCATTTGTCTGTACGAATAAACAACTAAAAAAAAAACTTTAGGAATAAAAACATCTTTAAACACTACCAAAAAAAACATGGTCCAAAAAATACCAAATATTTCTAAATATGGACCATTTTTCTAAGTAACTTTATTTTTAATGTACAATAGAGACATCAAGGAATGTATTTATATATCCATGCACTCGATTTTGAAAAAGAAAATTATGAAAATAGGAAAAATTTGTCAGCTTTTGTATGATGTAATTGAAGTACCTAAAAAAAACTACAGAAAACAGGCAAAATAATTGGTACTTACATTTTCACGTGGTGAAACAGGCCGTAAGGAACAGAATGCACTCAAATCCTCTACAGAAAAATCATTTTTTCTATCAAAAATCAGAAAATTTTTAAGAACGACATAACTTCAAGCTGCTAACAACGGAAAATGGCGCACTGTCAACGTTGTCAGATTGATCATTTTTTGCTGTATATAATGCAAGGATAATGCTAAAAAATTATTATAAATTTTATTGCATTGAAACAATGTTTATATTATATTTTATTAGATTTACCATGATTTTATAACGGTTTTATTCGTTATATACTTACAAATATATTGAACTAGATTAGTTTTCATGACTTGAATAATGTCTTGGCAACACCGACGTAAAAAACAAATGAAAATCTTGACAATCCATATAAACAAATTTAGTTGATAGGTTTTTTTTGCAAACCAAAATAAACATGGATTATAAAAAACTCTTGAATCTCTTGTCAAATAAATAAACAATATCTTGATAAAACTTCATGGTGTTTATTTTTTTTCCTCTGTGATATTTATAAAACATAGAAGAAAAAAGTTGCTATTTTCACCAACAGATGTCGCTACAGGTTTTTTAATTGCTAATTAATACATAAATTTTTCAATAGATGGCGGTGTTCAATATTACTAGTGGCGCCATCTATTACGTTCTAGCAAAATTAATATGGGATTAGTGGCGCCCTCTGTTACAAAATAGCTAAGTTATAAGTTCAGTGTAGCGACATCTCTCGATATTTTCTTGAACTAGGGAATGCTCGGCGCCATCTCTTGAGCAAGTGCCGAACTACATGTTCCTGTGGCTCTACCTATTGGAAAAATTGTGAACTAAGCGTAGTTCAAGCAAATTCCACCAGAGGGCGACTGCGGTTGTCATATACAGGGTGTTGGAAATTTAAATTTAGAATATATTTTTTAGTTTTTCTTTAATTAAAAATTTAGAAATTGGCCGCTACTGCAAAGTATGTCGTACATAGTAATAATGTAATGTTAAAGAACTAAATCAGGACACGAATTTTCACCAATAAGTCTTACTTAACCTAACTTTATTCATAAATTTTGAAATTGAAACATAGAAGACGAGGAAATTCTCGATTGACGCATGAAGTTTGAGATAACGTCACATGCCCGGTTACGTATTCGACTTGCTGCGGTTCTGAAGCCTTTCTACCGATAAACAGCACTTCTAACACGCCTTCGACCTCAGTCACCTTGAAAAAGTAAGCTACAGTAGCCTGGAACAGCCAAGATAAGGTACAACTTTCCTAGTCTTTCAAAACCCCATATAGTATGGCTTCGAGGGGCACAATAACCATGAAGAACATGACCACATTAGGTAAAGTACTGAGCAGAAGAAACTTCTCCACTTCAAAGGCTTTGGGAGCCAAACAGCTTACAGTAAGGTAGATATTTTAACACAATTAACAGTAATTTATTCATTGTGGATGCTAAAAGAATCAATTATCTTCTAGAGATGCCCTGAACTCAGCTATCGATGAAGAAATGGAAAGGGACGAAAGAGTTTTTGTTATGGGTGAAGAAGTAGCTCAGTACGATGGGGCTTACAAAGTTACAAGAGGACTGTGGAAGAAATACGGAGACAAAAGAGTTATTGATACCCCTATAACTGAAATGGGCTTTACAGGTAAAGATCTTATTTTATTAAAGCCATTTTTCCAAAAAATAATCTATAAACAAAATAATTACTAAGGTTAAAGTGTTTTACTTATAGTTTGTGAAGGTTATTTAAAAAGTTTTTAGACTGATTTCCTTGCATTGGAAAAAAGTTTGAATGTCAAATAATTATTGAGATAATTTCTGTTATTTTCTATATAACTAATGATCATTACGATGTAGGAGTAAATTTAGAGAAGATAGGAATATTATCTTTTAAAATGCTGGGATTTGCTATTATTTTTGTCATCCATTATGTAAGAGATAATATAAACACACAAATGATCCAGAATACTTCAT
This sequence comes from Sitophilus oryzae, assembly GCF_002938485.1. Taxonomy (NCBI): domain Eukaryota; kingdom Metazoa; phylum Arthropoda; class Insecta; order Coleoptera; family Curculionidae; genus Sitophilus; species Sitophilus oryzae. The sequence goes on along the minus strand of NW_022145636.1, from coordinate 1,165,258 downwards.
TTGATTTTATTTTTCTGTTATATTTCTTGAAAAAACTTTAGTCTAATAATATATCAATATTTATTTGTGGATTAATAATTTAGAACTAAAAAATTAAATCTTATAGATTAATTAAATTATTTCTCGCTTATTAATAAAACATGAAACATAATTTTAAATACATTTTAAAAATCTAGATAACAGGTAGGTATATTTTATCTACAAAATGTACCTATTAATCTAGTGTATGTCTTAAAAAAATCATACTGTTTTTATATATTTAATTATATTGACATATCTTCTTAAGATGGCTTTTAAAAATAAGTTGTTTTCTGGCTAATTTAAACTCAATAATTTTGTTTTCATTTCATTAAAAATAGAATTTAGAATTAAAATCCCACAAATTAATTAAAGTATTTCTGGCGTATTAATAAAATATGAAAAATAATTGTAAATACATATTAAAAATGTAGACAACACGTGTATTTATCTGCAAAATGTATTAATCTAGGAATGTCTTTAAAGAACAAGATTGTTTTTGTATATTATCATTTTTTTATCAACATACAGGCTAGCTGATATGTATGGGAACGGTCGATTACTAGATAAAATATACAAGGTACCGCAAAAAGTTAAGTAAAAAAGTTACAGGGTTTTTAAATGTCTAGTAGCTAGCAGTAAATTTAAGGATACAGGGTCGGTCATAAAGTTGTGACATATTTATTTTTTTAAATGCATCCCCCTGTATATTATTGCATATTTCAATTCATCCTTCAGATTTAAGCAATAATTGTAATATACAATGTACATAAATTGAAGAATTGAAATGTTAAACGAAAACTTTGTAATTTCCAGGCTTCAAATACTCTCATTTTATACATCTATCAATGCTAATAACTTGATAATTAATGTCAAATATTATTAAGTACCTACCACAGTTTCAGCAGAATGGCATCGTTAAATGAAACTGAACATATCGAAATTAATTAAATCAAATTGTTTAAGTGATATTGTGTGTATTTCGATTTTTGCTTACAATTGAAGGAAGAACCGAAATATACAAGGGGTTCCATTTAAAAAAATTAAACTTTTATGTGCCACGACTTTACGACCGACCTTGTATACTTAAATTTATTACTTGCTGATAGACATTTAAAAACCCTAAAGCTTTTATATTTAACTTTTTGCGGTACCTCGTATATTTTACCTAACAATCGACTGTTCCCATACATGTCAGCGACTCTGTATTTTTAAGGAAATTAAAATAAAAAGATTTTATTAATTGTATATGTATTGACATTATATTTAAGATGTCTTTTTTTAAAAATAACTTGTTTTTCTGGCTATTTTAAACACCATAATCTTGTTTTCCGTTCATTAAAAGTATGGATTTATTATTAATTATATTGGTTTTAAAGTCACGACCTTAGTTATCACCGTTGTACTTGATTCAACACAAGACAAGAAACAAAGAAAAATATAAAGGAAATTCCTACAAATATCTTGTAGTAAATATTATTGTTTTATTTATGTAGGTATCGCCACGGGGGCGGCTATGGCAGGCCTCCGCCCCATCTGCGAGTTCATGACCTTCAATTTCGCCATGCAAGCCATAGATCAAATCATCAATTCGGCGGCAAAAACTTTTTACATGTCTGCCGGTAGAGTAAACGTTCCTATTGTATTCCGGTAGGTAAAATTTAAAAATCATGATTTTAAAAATATTAATTATGCTTTTTAATAAAAAAGGGGCCCTAATGGAGCTGCAGCAGGTGTGGCAGCTCAGCACTCTCAGTGTTATGGCGCGTGGTATGCTCACTGTCCTGGTCTCAAAGTAAGATCACTTTTCTAAAACTTTTACAATGTGTATCGTCTCAGTATTCTCTGTTTTAATAAAATACTCTAATTTTTTAAGGGTATCCTGTTAAACCAAGAGTTCTATCCTTGTTTCAATAACACGATAACTCAAAATCGCTAAACCGATTTTAACCAAATTTCTGTAACAAAAATACTGTGGCACTTGAGAATCTGGCCAATAGTTTTTGGTGGGGGTGGGGTGTTGGTAACGGTGTATGGGAGGGAGTTAAAATTTTAAAAATCATGCTCCAAAATTACAGTAACTATCGAAACGGTTTTAATTTAAGATTATGAATATTATTTGCAACAAAATTTGTAATAACATCAAAATCAGTCAAAGTCGTAGTTTTTGAAATATTCCGTATTTCCGTAGTCCGTTTTGAGAAAATCCGTGTCGAGAACTCCAAACTCCCGACCCTGGGACGCGACCCCAGGTGGCGGATAGGGGAAATAACCGCCGACCAAAATTGGAAAATTCTGGCACTTTGGAAACTAAAGAACTGCACAGCACTATAAACATATATTTTTAGTATGGGGGCTATGCAGTGCGATCCCGGCATAACCAAATAAAAATGGGATGAAATGATAAATATATTTCTTCAAAAGTCCTATGGTTATTTCGCCACCACTCTAAAAATCTACACAAAATAAAATAATTATTTTCTGAACACTGCAAATTAACCCAACGGAGACCAACTTGTGAGAATGAAGTCATTGAGAATGCGCCTTTAGATTTGCGAAACAAGACAAAAATCTTCAAATTTACTATGCAAAATAAAGTATTTTATTAGAACAGACATATTGAGACACCCTGTATATTCGTAATTCAAGATATTTTCGAAAAAGGTAATCTCCCCTACACATCAGAGATACACAAAGGTCTTCTCAAGGCAGCTATTAGGGACCCAGATCCTGTGGTCTTTCTAGAAAACGAATTATTGTACGGTGTTGCCTACCCAATGTCTGATGAGGCGCTAGGAACGGATTACTTGTTACCCATTGGCAAAGCGAAAGTCGAAAGACCGGGTAAGACAGGAATGGTTCTTTTGAACTACTTTTTAATTATAACACAATCAGCTACCTAGCTTTAATTTTTTGAGCTATAACACTCTTTTAAAACTAAAACAGTTTTTTTTTTGTTTATAAGTTTAAAGACTTATTAGCAAAAATGACATACACTGTCAAATGTCACCAGTTCTTGACAAAAAATATATATTTAAATAGACAACGCGATATTTTAGAGATTCTAAAAGCGTATTGGTAATTTTGAAGAAGTATAATTTGTAATTCTTCTAATGTTATTTTTTGTGACACAGGTAAACACGTAACTATCGTAGCACATTCTAAGGCTGTCGAGACGTCGTTAGAAGCTGCAAACGAATTAAAGGTATCAGGCTGAAGTAATCCAATTTAAGGTAAAAATGCTTAAAAATCGTTAAAATTATTTTTCATCAGAAAATTATCGACTTTTACAGATCTTTGAGGCCTCTAGACTTTGAAACCATTATAAAATCGGTTGTCAAAACGAATCACTTGATCTCAGTGGAACAGGGTTGGCCGTCGTGCGGTATAGGAGCTGAAATTTTGGCTAGGCTGATGGAGAGTGAAGTTTTCTATCACCTAGACCAACCAGCTGTTAGAATAACAGGTAAGTAACGTCAGCACCTTTGAATAAACGACCAGGAAGGACAAAAATCCTTTATAGGTGTTCGCCCACTGCGCAAGAAAATCTACAAAATAAAGTTATTTTTTGTAATAAAAAAAAAAAAAAATTAAACCTAAACGGACACTGCTTGTCAAGTTTTTACAGTAATAAAAATTTGCCTAACAAAAGAAAAAATGCTTAACGTTTCGGAAAGTTTATCTCTTTCCGTCGTCGTAAACAAAAAATACAAAGAATAAAGAAAAAAACTATTTAAAATATTTAAATTGAACTATTTGCATGAACAAACAAATAAAAAGACGACAATCTTGGTAAAGAGTGGGACCGCGTTCCGTAGCGCAACTCAGAATAACAATTTGAAACCAATTAGCAGGACCATAGCGGACGTACGTCTTTATTGCTATCTTTCTTTATTATGTGTGTTTTTATATGAAAGAGAGATAGGTATCTAAAATATCGTAAAGACATTATCGCACATTCTGGCTGGCGGAAAAATTTAAATTAGCCATTATTAGTATTCTTTCATTCTGAAACTGAAAATTTTCACTTAAACTGATTTATTCCCTATACCACGTAAAGGGAACGTGGTGTAGGGAATAAATCAGACCAAAATGAAAGTTTCTCAGAATATAGAAATTATAAAAGCAAAAGTTGTACTGTTTATAAACATATTTATTTATACATAAAAATAAATAAACTTTATAATAATAACAAAAATAACGATGTTTATTCCACCCACCTACCAATTTTAAATGCAGAAGAACTGACTGTTTCAGGAAACGATCGGTAATTAAGTGAAAATTTGCAGTTTCTTTCAGAACGAAAGAATACTACTATTATAAAGGAAATTATAAAAAAAGCAAAAATTGTACTGTTTTATAAACATATTTATTTATACATAAATGTAAATAAACTTTTTATAATCTAATAACAAAAAATAACAGTGTTTATTCCTCCCACCTACCAATTTTAAATGCAGAAGAACTGACTGTTGCAGGAAATGATCGGCCAATTTTTTTAAAGGGCATTAAGAATCTCATTTTCGAAAAAATTGCCTATTTGCAATAACAAAGTGAATATCCAAGCAAAGAAGACTTTACGAGAATCATGATCCTGAACCATTTTCAAGTCCAGTTTTAATCCTAAAACAAAAGTAAAATAGGTATATTAATGAAGTTTCTGGTTACTATAAACCAGCTATAAACTACCTACCCAAAAAATGAAAAAAATTAATTGTATTAATTTGTCATGTTAAGAGAGGTTCGAAATATTTTTGACACTACTACTTCTACTTTTTTCTTAATAAGATGATAAATATAACTACTTACTTTTATTTTACCGGGTGTTTTTAACATATCTATTAGAGAAAGGGGGAACCAATACATATAAAAAATAGATGATACTGGCTCCTGCAAAGTAACAAAATATAAATACCTATATGGAACAAAGGAATTTGTTCCCTATCCATATTCATAAGTCAATAAAATGGAGAGTTTAGAAAAAAAGGTAAATCACCAAAAGAAAAATTAACAAACATGACGAATTGTCATGATGATGTCATCTTGGTTGTCATGATGACGAAAACGAAAGGCGATTGTTTTAATTTCTATTTAGAAATTACGTTTTATATGGTTGCTTCTTTCTCTCTTGTTATACTAGAATGAGATAGTGGGCCCAATAGACGCAATGCGCAGATCAACAAGAACGAAATTTTGCGTACTGAGTTGCGCTACGGGAACGTTGTCCCTTTCTTTGCCATTTGATTTGCCAGTTTCTTTTTATTTGTTTGTCTATGATGTGCGTTTTGTTTTTTATAAATAATAAATAGAACTAACATTAACGCCCACTTGCACCGTTTGTATAAACTTTGTTTAAAGGCTAAACAGTGATTAATTAATTAGCCGTCAACTAGTACTATTATAAAGAAAAACATATTTTAATATATAGAAAATATGGTTATTTTGTAAAAGATTGGTAGGTATATAAAAGAATATAGGGACGTACTTTGATATTTTTGGTATTGTCTTGCCTATCCTCATTCCACTGGCTGGGCAAAAACTTTGTTTTCTCGTATTGCTGAAATCGATATTGATCCTCTTCTTGGGGATTTTCAGTTTTCAGGGACATCGTATATTCTATTCAAAAAAAAAGGAAACAAAAAAGCGCGAGTTTTAAGAAATCTCAAAATACAACAAAAAAAAAACGCATAACAAAATGACAAAAAATACTATTTTCTTATGACATACGTATCTGTCAAAAATAATTATTTATCATTATAACTGGTTGTTTCATTTTTAGGGTTTTGTCTTGAAAATATCTAAAATATAGTTGTTAATAGACACCAAATACAGGGTGTCCCAAGCTGAGCGAGCATTTGTAGTTTCTGGTGAACTACTATATCTAGATCGGAGATTTTTTACATATCATTGTTTTACAATGAGATCTATAGACTAAAAATATTTTTAATATGGCGTCACTTCCGGAAATACCGGAAGTTGTTAGCAACTTTCTTATTTTAAATGGCTACCTTCCTTTTTTTTATAAATATATTGAAATGCTCTATAAAATTTTATGAATTTTGATATCAAACACTCTACACCTAGCATTAAACGTTTTTGAGAAAAAAAAATATTTAAAATTTTTGGAGGAAAAAACTGCCTGTCAAAAAAAGTTGTATAGTCTAAACGTCAAATTTAGTGATTACCACAGCCACTGTGATATAAAGTCTATAAATAACTGTCCTGAAATCAAAACTATATTAGCTACTTACTTTAGATGGTGTATACTTACTTTGCTATAAATATCTTAATCTTAAATCATACAGGATGTTCAAAATTCTAGGCGAAACTTTCTAAAATATAAAATAATTTTTCTTTGTTTTTTTTTAACACCCTGTATATTATTTTTTATTAGACGGAGAGTTGAAAAATGAATATTTTTTAGTATTTAAAGTATTTCATAGTTTTTAATGGTTTCGCAGATACCAATAACCAGTAACCAGTTATTTCATATAGCACATTCAACGGTAAAATACGAGAGAAAAATCATTGGGTGGCTTTGACAAAACCATAGTATAAGAAAACTAGTAGCTTTACTCCTTGTCAAATCCTTTGTTCTTTTTCTGCCACTTTATATGACCTTGTTCTCGCCTCCCGTGACCAATGACGTAGCTGTATAGTCGTGGTCTATTAACTAGTCGTGATCTATTAACAAAGTATAGTCGTGGCACTGGCCATAGCTTCACAGATATGTATTTAGGAAAATATGAGTTCACAAAAAAATAAAATAAAATAAAAATTGATCATGGAGTAAAAACTTGCTTGAAAACAGAATATTTTCACATTTCGTGTAGGTAACAATTCTTCTGTACCTGAAAATCTCTTGATGGGAAGAAATGCGGAAAAAATATATAATGACATATTTTTATATTATTATCTATTTCAGAGATTTTCTACAACTTTTTTTGATTTAAAACAAGTTTAATCTTTATTTAAAGCACACTGCGGTGTTGCCATTCTATTTCTTATTTACTAAAACTTTGGTTAAAAACATTATATACGAAAAGTGGTAAAAAACTAGAGTGAATATAACTTTATTAGTACTTAGCTATGTTTTCTTAAACATGAAGGATACCAGAATAAATTTGTGTAGAAAAATTCACTTTATCTTATACAGGGTATTTTTTATGGCGTCACCAAAATCGTAATATTTAAAATGTTGTATCTCATTTTTTTTAAATGCAACACCTTGTATATTATTTTTCTTTCAGATGTAGAATTAAAAGGTGAACATTTTTTGTATCTAAAGTGTTCTTAAATTTTTAGCCGTTTTGCAAATATTTTCATAATTTCATTACATATGGGATTTTCAACGATAAAATATCAGACAAAGATCATATTAGGTGGCTTTGATAAAAATTTACTGTTGAAAGGGCCATATGTAATATAATACTGCGAATATCTGCAAAACCGTTAAAAATTTAGAAACACTTTAAATAAAAAAATGTTCACTTTTTAATTCTGCATCTGACAGAAAAATAATATACAGAATGTTGCATTTAAAAAAATTGAGATATACCATTTTAAATATACCGATTTTGGTGACGCCATAAAAAATACCCTATATAGAATAATGTATTTTTGAATAATGAAATTTTTATTCTAAGAGCTACAGACATCTAAAGGTGCCCGACGCACTATTGCTGAACCCTTTTTTAATATTAGATGATTTCAAAGTTTCGAAGACTCAAGGAAGTAATTTACTATATCTCTTTCTACTTTTCGGCCTTTATATCGACGCAAACCATCTAGAAGCGTGCCCAATTACACACAAAGCCGTATCTCCGACTCCTAAACGATTCTATTCCTTTGTATATTCTTTCGCAAGCCCTATTGCAGGACCGATAGATACAGCAATGCACGCCGGTCTATCTGATGCTATTTGCTCTACATTCCGCGCATATCCACGGCATCGGCAGCCGCAGCAGTGACATTTTTTAGCGAGTGGGCCGCTGGCAGGAAAACAATGCTGCCAACAAAGGTCGGCGTAATAATAGCCTCGATTTTTTTCACTCCGGTTTCTGTTGGCTGTATTGGGTGGATAAAACAGCAGCCAATTACCGCGTCAAGCGATAAAAGTTAGGCTATTAGTAAGTACGATTCTGATCGGTACGCATTTAGGTTTAATACCTGGGTAATGGGCTGGTATAAGTACACATTAGTGGTGAAGAAAAGAAAAGTAACGTCACCCTATCAAAAAAAAATACTTTTTGGGCTACCAATTTGTTAATCTAAGGCTGCAAATGAAAGGATTTTATTTTAATCAAAAAATGAAAAAGCCTTTTACAGGCTTCGAGAGACCAATGTTGAGCATCGAAATTGTCACAATCCTGTCTAGCTAACCGTGATAGTACAGGGTGGCGCCTCTCAAGGAAAGCAGTATAGTTTATATCGAAGTGAAATTTTGAGAGCATATGTGTAATAAATATGTATGAAACACCCTATATATTAATTAATGTTTTGATTTTACGAAAAAAATCAAGGTGAGTTTCATTAAAGAAGCATATGCCTAAAATGTAAGGTACTTGAGATATTTTACATTTTGTGAAAATGAAGAGTAAATTTTAAATTTCAATAAAAGCTACCTATATAGTAATTTACCCTGTATAGCCTGATATTTAGTTAAAATATCCATTGTATATTAAACTAAATTAAAATTTAATCAGAAAAGTTATACAGGGTAAGACAAAATTAAAATTGAATAATGGTCGCTTTTAAAAGCAATTTACTCCTTTATTTTAAATGGAACATCCAGTATATTATTCCTATATTCAATGGAGAATTATTGACATATCTTCAAAATACTATTAAGGTTGCCTACCCTCTAATCTAGGTAAAGATTTTCCTAGATATTTTTATTTTTATAATTTTGCAGTAGTAGATCTTTATTATTTGGTAACTACTAGGTGGCTGTGATTCGTTAATTTAACGAAAATTAAAGGATATAAAGTAAAATATTCAATGATAATAAGGAGATTGGTTAGGCTTGTACATATTAGGCTATACCGGGTAAATTCCAATTTAGGTACCTTCTATTGAAATTCATTTACTAAAAATTAACATTAAACTTGTCAAAAATTCACCCTAATTATAGAAAGATTAAAAAAGAATAGAACGAAAAATATTTTTTCTGGAATTTTAAACTAAACACACCGGAAAAGTCTAGGGATATTACAATTTTATCCAGCCATCGTCAGTAATTTTATTATTTGCATTTCTGATATAATAAAATTAAAATAAACAAATAGTTTACAGGACGTATTTGAAATAAAAATGCGAAAGTTACCGAATTTTTCAAATTTACCTTGATTTTTATTGAACTCAAAAAATACACACATCTTTTTTTTATTCTAAACTGTGAATTAAAAAAAAAGATAAAATCATTTTTACTTAATAAAGGGTATGGCCTCCTCTACTGTTCATTACACCTACATCGTCTCTTCATGCTCCTGATCAGGTTGTCGATCTCTTCTTGAGGTACAGCCTGCCACGCTGCATTCACGGCCCGAACCAGATCCCTACGAGTTTCACGAGGCATACCCGTTCTCAAAATTCTTCTTTGTACCGCGTCCCATACGTGCTCGATGGGGTTGAGGTCAGGAGATTGTGCCGGCCAGGGTAAAAAGGTTTAATGATGAGCATTGATAAACTCACTTACCACTCTGGCCGTATGAGGCCGTGCATTGTCATGCATGAGAATGAAGTTTCTCCCAAAATCATTGGCATATGGTAACACGACAGGCTCATGAATTAAATCACGATATGTGATTCCTGTTAAAAACCTTTCAAGAAAAACGAGATCGGTTTTTCGGCCTAATTGGACTCCTCCCCAGACCATAACTGTTCCACCTTGATAAGGATGCACTTCCTGAACATGATCCAACCGAATAAGATTTCCTGGTTCTCTCCATACCCTAAGCCTTCTCGAATCCGGATGAACTCCAAAGCGTGACTCATCCGTGAAGAGAACATTGATCTTGAGCCCACAAATATCGTACCTCTCGTTTTCCTCTCGTTAAGGGTTGAGCTCTCCAGGGGCGTCTGCTTCTTAAGTTGACCTCTCTTAATCTATTGCGAACAGTGTCAGAACTAACGGTTACATTATGTGTTTCTTGGAGAATTAAACTAAGCTCTGGTGCTGTAAGAGTCGGTCGGCGTCGAGCATTTAATTGTAAAAAATGATCTTGCTGAGGGGTAGTAATGCGATGTCGCCCTGTGTGCCTTTCAGCAACATCACCACTTTCACGGTAGCGTGCACTTAATCGCGATATCACACTTTGCGTTGCATTTAATGCTCTAGCTACGTCGATTTGGCGCATTCCAGCTTCGAGCATACCCATGGCCCTTAGCATTTCGTCTCTGTTAAGATGTCTATGCTCCATAATGTCGTTTAATACTAAACAGAGTTATTTGAATGAATTCTGGCCAGTTATCATAAAAACATAGCTAGTACAGGTTAAATTCGAACAAGTGATGCTAGGTACTTTTTATACATTTGACAAAAAATGCATAAACACTTCTGCAAATATCCCAAATTTAGACATAACTAGTGTGACTACTTCGTTTCAATCGAAGTAGAAAGAATCGGCCTACAAATATGTGGTTGTTTATTCAAAACATTTATTTTTAACTTTAATAAAATTATATCCCTAGATTTTTCCGGTGTGTGTATATACCATATAAAAATCAGTTTTACTAAATATAAAATCTCAATGCCATCATACTAGTTTAAATAAATGAGGATGTCATAAACCATTTAAAGCTCCCCAGCATCTTACTAATTATTATAGTACGGTCTAAATCAAAATATCAATCACGGCCCTGTCGAGAAAATGACTGGTGGTTAGTCGCGGTAATAAAATTCGCCAAAGACGACATGAAATTTCCTTAATAGCGCTTTCAAACGAATTTGCATCTAAAATGCAAAAATTTCCGATTTTCCTGACATCGTATAATTTAATAACGAATAGGTTTAAATATAAATATATATAGGGTGTCGCAATATTCCGTGGACATAGAACTACTACGTATTTTTGGAATCAAAATATGTTCATTAGACGCAATTGACCTCTATACAAAAGTGCTTCGTTTGTCCGCTAGAGGGCATCAATTAAAAATAAAACCGAACGTTAATTAAAAAAAAATAATTAAAAAAATAAAAATTAATTCAAATTAAAATAAAGTAATCTCGAAATTAATTAAATTTAATTTTTTATTTTTAGTTCAAAAATTTTGAAAATAAATTAAAATTTTATAATTAAAGTTAATTAAAAAAGAGCAAACTTCGTCAGGACTTTTGTGTCCTTCGCCTTCGTAGTAGGAGTAAAACGTTGCTTTTTCAGTAGTAAATTTATGAACGCAAAATTCCTTCCTCCACAACTGCCGAAAGTAAAAGACCTCTTGTACGGGTAAAAAGGGGAGTGGTAGGTTTTGCATATAATCAAAACATAAAGCCGTGACCTTTTCATTTTCTTTGCACAATTTTTTAATTTCGTCAATTTTTGTAAAATATTTTTTTGCTCTCCTCTTATGTACTATAAGATCAGCAACCACGACTTGCTAAACATGTCTAAACAATTACTAACGGCCTACTGGATATATTGCATCAGAATTAATAAAACGGCGCGGAGGAACAAAGCACGATTCATTTTGAGAAGGAGTTAACTCCAGGAGATATTCCGTTTTCGAAATAAACTTATTATCATTGAATATCGTTGTGTATGTGTGGTGTGTATAGCGGGTTAGAATTGCGAAACATGACCCGTTTTCATCTGGAATGAATGCTTCTAAGCATGCTGAATGTAAAATTGCCAAAACGTCAAAAATTGGATGTGACCACTTTTCAAAATGACCTATTAAATAGTTTTTTTTTCGTTGTTTGTGTTTTTTGGTTTCCGACGACGGGAAGAGATATACTTTGGGGTCGCTCTCAGGGGTCTGGTAAAGCGGGTGTGTGGCAGAAGGAAATATATATTATATTTTAGAAATCTGCCCAAGGCTTAGCCCGATTCTGTCATTTTAAGTCCCATCCAAAATTCCAAACACACGTGCTTTGATTAAGGCTTGATTAAGATTTGCATTGAGCTTCAGCATTTGCCATAAAATTTCGAGCAATTTGTTTCAAAACCGTATAAATTATATATCGCTGTAATCACAAAACTTCAATCTATTTCCGTATTGTAACGGAATTTTAAATTATGTCTTATTTCCGAGGAAATTTAGTCCAAACATAAGGAATATTTTGTTGATGTTTGACCATAAAAATCTTAAAAATAAAGAAGTTGTCTAAAAATGTACTACAATACGGATATCGTATAATCCTTTATCTGTAATTTCCTTCTTCATTTATGTAAATATACCTAGCCAGTTTTACTTAAAACGTTAAATGCCTAACGCTTATATTGCTACTTTTTCTGACTAGTGAATTTTGTAGATTTTCTTACATTACAAGTGGCGAAATACCCACTGTTTTTTTTTTGAAGAGTTAAATAAATTTGAATTTTATCATTCTAACGAATAGGACACTGACCAGGACATTGGACATTATTTTTGACACACCCTGTATCCCCACACACGAGAAAACCCGCTACCGACTCCCAGGCTCGCCCCGGCCTCGTATTTTATCCGCCGCGCTCAGTTCTGGCATATTGGGAGGATACCAAGACGTCATAAAATACGTCACGTGCCGGGGCATAGATCTTGCTGCAGCGGAAATTTGCAAATTGATGTTCTAATGAGAAGCCTCGCGTGTTTAACTAGATTACGCTATTGGCGTTGCTACAGATTATTTTTCGAAGAACAACTCCTCTTCTGCGGAAACTGGTTTAGTTACTACTAGGTTTTTTACGGTGAGATGGCCTGGGCACTGGGCACGTAATACTGATGCATCCGCGGTTCGAAATTACAGCGTTATTGGTAGAGAGAGTACTTAATGTAATAAGAAATTGATGTAAGGGCTTCTAGAATAATTTCTGTATCATGTGATGCATGGATTGAAGTTTCGTTGAAATTATTAAATTTTGTGTTGGTCAATATACTACAGTATTATTATACTACTGTAAAATCGCTTATTTCTGGGTCTCACAATGCAAATTCACCTCAAATATCCATTTAGTTGGTCATTGGCAAGCATTCTCTCATTGTACATGAAAATAACAAAACAAACATTTACTGATCTGGATAAAATTGATATTTAAATAGTAAGACTCACCCGGGGGTACTCCGCCCCCTAGCCACTGATATGTTCTATTCAATATATCCCATTCCATATTTTCCATCTAATTCAAATATCATTCGGATCTATTGGTTAATAATGTTCAACAACTAGCTAGTGTCACCTGAAATAGTATAGGGGCTTCCCCCGGCCGCAATTCTGCCGCTAAACAGATTCGCATCCCAATCGAATAAGCTAATTGGGGTACCTCACTAGTCTCTCTACCCCAACGCCGCATCGTGTCAATCGAGAAGACAAGGGAGACCTCAAACTCTCAAGACCAACCTCGAAGGAACGACGTCACCAGGTTTTCTTCTGGTCAAACGACCCGTTGCCTTACAGTACTTGCAACGTTTATAGTCAAAAGACTCTCAACCCCCAAATATCAGCTCTATGACAAAACACAACACAACAGCCGGCTGGCTCACAATCACAATTTTACCGGATCGCAAATGTTTACATTACTTGCCAATGAATCATACTATTTTCTCTAATCGACTAAAATAGAGTATTTTAGCATTACTAGATAAATAAATAGAGAGTTTCCGAATTATAAAACCAACTTATTTTCCAAGTTTTACACTACCTAATTTATGTGAGTTCTTAATAAAAAAAAAGAAAAAAGTTCTGGATACAGTCTAATGCACTAATAGGATACTATCATCCACGTCCGAAGATGACTTCTTATAGTACATGACGTAATAATTATTTATTACGTAATCGCACCCTAGATTACGTAACTTCAATTTAATAGCCGTTAGTAAAAAATTTTCATTTTCAAATATGCGCACATAGTGCACAAACAATTTTTATTATTTATTATTGTTTACAGCTAAAATAATTATTGTTTTCACCTCTCTTCAAATTAAAACCAAATTAATAACAAATTTCTGAGGCACAACACAAGACAATTATAGTGTTTATGTATGAAATTATTATAATTATATAAATATTTTGTATTAAAAATAACTAACGATGGAAAACTCGATGAGGGTAAAAAGATCGAATAATGCAAGGTAGGAGGGCAATATCTATGTTGAATGGTGTACTGTGGGATCAAAGGAATTTCTAAAGCTAATAAGAAGAACATATATAATACCGTAGTAGCATAATAACTTACGGAAGCGAAGTATGGCAGCTGAAAAGCAGAACGGAGAACATGCTATTATAAAATATGTGCCATGGCACTGTTTGGTGATATCGTCACAATTTGCTCTCAGGTGTTATTTGTCCTTTGATTCTTTAGTCATTAACCACGACACGTCACTGTGACAGCGGGTTCAGACGTAAGAAACGTTAAAAGTTGATGCCGTCCGATCGCGACCATATTTGGCGAGTAGGCTATGTGAGCGACGGTGAACGCGGTCCCACCCTGCAACGTTTTGTTTACATCTTCATGAGGGTGGGACTAACGATTCGATATTAAAGAAAATGTGAGGCGATTTCTCTAAATGAACGATATTATCCGATTTTTTCTAATTTGAGGGCTTACGACCAAGAAAAATCAAAGATCTTCCTGGATTTAAGTAAGACACCCATGGATTGTCACGGGGTTTTAACAGGACACTGTCTCCTCAATGAACACCTCAGTAGATTGAAACTAAGAAGAAACGAACGGCGAATGCAGATACTGTGGGGAAGATGGGGAAACACCCGTACACCTCTTCATCACTGAGTGCCGAGACGACAACCATTCAGCAATGAATTCTGGTACGACTGATATTGGAGATGGAGAACTACCCTCTATAAAACCGTCCCAGATACTGGCTTTTGTCAAAGCCCTGGGACTGTATGATGAGTTATGATTCAAGAAAGGGGGACACAATGGATCTGTAAGGTCGAAGTGATTAACCCCCCTCGCACTCATTCTAAATTCTAAATTCTAAACATGCTATTAGCGACCGAAATAGATTACTGGAGGAGATCTGCTGGAAAATCGAAAAGAGAAAAAATAACCAACAACAGAGTAAGAGAGATTATGGAAGCAGAAGACACAATAAAATTGTGGACGACATAAGAACAAAACAACCCATATGGTTTGGTCATGTGCAAAGAATGGACACCGCGAGCACAAATAAAAGAGAAGGCCACGACGAAGCTGGAGGGAAGGTGTGGATAAAGAACTAGAAAATAGAGAAATACCTGATGATCTCTGGCTAAATAGAGAAGAGTGGGGGTTAGGTGTCGGAAAACGTCGTAGAACGTTCTCAATCGACTTATATATACATATATATGAAATTATTTCTGTGAAATATTGAGGCGGTTGGCGAGCCTTTAGGCCTGGTCCTCAGTCCGCCGCTGGCCGCACCGATATAATTCCGTGTCACGGATCGCTTCCTATATCTAATAGGAATCCGAGGCGAAATTAAAAGCGGTTTTTATGAAGCTGGTGCCGTTTTGCTTCGATTTTGTATGGGCATTTGTAAGGCGTCGATTTAGATCTGGTCATTGTCAGGCCGGGCTTATCTCGCAACGGTCCGGAATCGCACACTCCGCCGCTTTCCTGACGATGTTTACGAGGAAACCGTCGAAACGATGCGATTTTATTCTAAAATGTGTTCTAATAGCGATAAAGAGGGAAAAAAATAAGGCGAGAAAATAGTCCACGAAGGTGTACTGTTAAGAGTCCGTTTCACTAGCCCGAAAAAGTAGCAAAATAAACGTTCGGGATT
Source organism: Sitophilus oryzae (assembly GCF_002938485.1). NCBI lineage: Eukaryota > Metazoa > Arthropoda > Insecta > Coleoptera > Curculionidae > Sitophilus > Sitophilus oryzae. The sequence continues at coordinate 1,149,316 of NW_022145636.1, read as the reverse complement.
TAATGTTTTATGTAAAACTAGCTGAAGAAAAAACTAGCTGAAAAGAAAATGAATCGTACGTTAAGATAGGACACAGGCTATCTAATCCAATTAACACCACAAAAGGGTTGCGACAAGGATGCAGCTTATCTCCTCTGATCTTCAACGCTTACGTCGAAGTAGCCCTTAGGGAATGGAAGACGAAATGTCAAGGTATGGGAATACCCATTGGGGACAACACACTATTTACCCTGAACTTTGCAGGCGATCAGGTCGTGATTGCGCAGGACCCATACGATCTAGAGTTCATGACTAAGAGGCTTTATCAAGAATACAACAAATGGGGACTTCAGGTTAGTCTAAAGAAGACCGAATACTTAGCTGTCAATTCCAACGCTTGTTTTGAAGTCTTCATTAATGATAACGTCCAGATTCAACAAGTAGACAAATTTAAATACCTGGGTGCTACTATCAACAACGAGGGTTTGGGCAAAGAAGAAATACAAACCCGAATTCAGAAGAGCAAACAAGTTATTGGATGTCTTAACAGCCTCTGGTGGGACCGAAACTTATCTGCAACAACTAAAAGAGACTTGGAAGAACATTGGTGAGTCAGTTCTTTGCTATGGTTCAGAGCTGTGGACTCTGAGTGCAGACGCGAAGCGCAAAATCTAAGTTGTTGAAATGGACTACCTTAGAAGAAGTGCAGGTATATCTAGGATGGAAAAAAAGACAAAGATCGAGGTCAGGCGTATCATGAATGCATCGGAGGAGACAGTTTTTTTCGATCGAATCGAAAAATCCAGCTTAAAATGGTTTGGACATGTTCTGCGTATGCCGGAGAACAGGTGGCCAAAAAGAGTTTTTCAATGGGCTCCCCAGGGCAGAAGAAAGAGAGGTAGACCTAGAAAATCCTGGAATGGAACGGTTACGGAAGCAATGGAAGCTCGCAACCTAGAAGCTGATGACGCTCTAAATCGAGACGTGTGTGGTAACGGGAAGGCAGCAATAGGCTGTAGTTGGAAATGAGTATTAAATACTTAAACCAAATCCTGTTTATAGCAATACGTAACTGAAATCTAAAGCATACTGAACCCGCCACTCACTTTCATCAAACAGCATCTCAACGCGCCATGCCGACCCTGTAAAAAACATCAACCACCCACCCTCAACGGCCTCCCATAATAATGGCCAATCAGGGTAGATTCTGATCGCTGGCTCTCACCTGACACGTGCTGATCACCCAATCGCACTAGTTTCATACCCGGCATCTTTTGAATCTGAACAACAGCTTCAGGTACTCTTTGGCCAACAAATGAAGAAGGAAACCAAAGATAAAGGACTATACCTTACATCCGGGTTCTAAGATCTAGACAACTCTCTATTTAAGATGTTGATGGTCAAACATCAACGAAATATTCCTTATGTTTGACAAATTTCCTCGAAAATGACGACAAAATTTAAATTTCCGTTACAATATGGAAATAGACTGAAGTTTTGTGATTGACTGATATATAAGTTATATGGCGTGGTTTTTAACAAATTTCTCGCTATTTTATGGCAAATGCTGAAGCTCTGCAAACCTTAATCAAGTCTTAATCAAAGTGTGTTTGGAATTTTAGGTGTGACTTAACATGACAGAATTTCTGGGAAATAAAATATACATTTCTTTCGGCCACACATCCGTTTGACCCAACCCCTAAGAGCGACCCGAACAGTACAACGTAATAGGCTCTAATGTTTCAATTAAAGCTAAAGATGATTACAAATTTTTATTTTAAATGGGGACCCTCGGTATTTTGTCAAATTTGACGGTATTTTGTCAAAATGACGACAAAATTTAAATTCTACAATACGGAACAGACTGAAGTTTTGTGATTGACTGATATATAAGTTATATGGTCTTTGTAACAAATTTCGCTATTCTATGGTAAATGCTGAAGCTCTGAAAACCTTAATCAAGTCTTAATCAAAGCAAGTGTGTTTGGAATTTTGGGTGTGACTTAACATGACAGAATTTCTGAATAAAAATATATATTTCTTTTCTGGTCCACACACTGTTTGAGAACCCCGGAGAGCGACCCTCGAATGAAGAAGCGTAATAGGCTCTTAATGTTTCACTAAAGCTAAAGATGATTACAAATTTTTTATTTTAAATGGGACCCTCGGTATTTTGTCAAATTTGATATTTTGCTTAAAAAATCGTATTTTTGAAATTTCAATCAAGACTGCCATGGTTAAAAACACCATTTTTTAATTAAGGAACCTTGGAAAAATAGATTTGACGTTTAAAGTTTTCGTGTCTTGTCCTGGCCTGTTAAAAAATATCCAAATCATAATTTTTATCCCGAATTTTAAAAATTCAAATGAAAAGAGAGTGACTCATTATAGAGTATTTCTGAAAATGCATTTTACGAATAATTTGTTACCACACACATGGTATTTTGAGTCAAATTGTCGTGATGAACCGCATGTCACAATCAAACCATCATTAAACAAATCAAAATTTTCTTTGACACAGGAAATGACAAACAATTGAATACGTCCAAATACGTCAATCAACCTGATTTTATGTCATATACCACTGTTCCAAATATCGTTTTTTATCTAAAAAATAAAAGTTATTGGGGTGTTTTCACTTGAGAAACAATCCTGCATGTAGCAAACATTTTTTACTCTGCTAACCCTATATAGCTTTAAAAAAACCAAAGAAATATTGAAAATCATCTTTACCAAACACACATTCTAATAAAAAGTTTAAAGAATAAAATTATGTAATGAGAGTAGAGAAGACTTTCAAATCTAATGACTAAATATCAAATTTCTTAAAAAAATAAAAAAAAAAAAAAAATTATTATAAACAAAAGATGCTACTTGCTGCAGTCTTTCTAACATTATATTTTAATTGAATATTAAATTTTTGCTAAACGGAAAATTGTAAAGAGAAATATGATACCTTCCCACCTTAGAGCATGTGATATAGACACATACTTTTCATTTTTATTTAACTCAGGTCATTTTTTGAAAAAGTCACTTTAAGATGCATCGTTTATGATTCATTAAAACATTAAAAATGCAGTATATTGTTTTTAGAGGATTTTAGTTTTTTTTTTATTATATTAATTTAGTGAATAGACGGTATGCAACTGCATAGGTACTTGAATGAAATTGATGAACTTCTTTGAAAAGGTAAAAACAATTATTTAAAAAAAAAAAAAATAAAAAATAGTATCTCTACATACCGAGGAGGGGGGGGACTGTTTCATTACTGTCGAGAGTTTAACTAAATCTCGAGACGATAATGAAAACTTTCCTCCAATGTTTGTGCTACTCAATTTTATTTAAACCACATCATTAATTTTTAGACAGTATTTTATTCTAAAAAATATGCAAAAATTTGTTGTTTCTTGTTTTGGCATTTCCATATCTATAGTTACCGGTACCAGGGGTTGTTATATGCTAAACTTTCAACAGCAAAAAACAAACAACTAAGTAGAAGTTTTGAATTTGAGTTGTTAATTTTTGATGTCTCTGGATATTCGGTGCTTTAACGCCTGCGATATTTGAATTCTTTCATTTCTAACTATATCCAGTTTCGATTTTCTGGCCGCGCGACTCCAAATGTCCATTTCTGTAGCTTCGAGTAACTTAAGGTTTTTCTTTCTTAATTTTTTTTTTTTTTTTTTTTTTATTTATTAATATCTCTTTAACTATGCTGTTATAAATTTTGTGTTTGTTTTCTTTTGATACGGCTTTATCCCATAAAATACCGTTGAGTTGGGTTCAATTGCTTGTCTTTCCTGGTTGTTTCTGCATTTATTTTCTTCATCAAGGCTACCATCGTTGCTAATGTGCATGCCAAGATATTTATATTTTGGCAGTGTTTTATCTCTTGCTGCTGCTGTTCTAGGATTAAGTTCTGTTGTTCGCCGCCGATACACATATGTTCCGTCTTCTTAAGGTTTTCCTCCAGCCCCCACTTGTTAAGTAATTTTCAATTAGTTTTGCGGGTCATATATTCCAAGTCCTCGTAGTCTCGAGCCAGTATTATTTGATCATCACCGAAACAAAGAGTGTAAAGTATCGAGTCGTTTAATGGTATCCCCATCTGTTCGCACTTCTTTTTCCACGTTTTCAGAGCTTGTTCCAATAGATTTAAACAGTGTGGGCGATAGACAGCAGCCCTGTTTAAGACCTTTTTTTTATGCTGAATCCCTTTAATACTGTTTGTCCTTTCTTTACCTGGCTAGTGTTGTTCTTATAAAGTTTTTGGACAGCCTTAATTAATGTTATGCTGATATAAGTATTCTCGAGAGCTTCCCACAATTTAGACCGTGCGTTCATCATATGCTTTCTGAGGTCTGCCACGTGAAAGAGGAGATGTATTTTTGATTATCTTTTTCTCAATTATCTGTGTTAGTGTAAATAAATAGTCGACCGTGGATCTACCAGCTCTAAATCCCGCTTGTTCTTCAGCCTCCATATCCCGGTATTCTTCCTCAATTCTCTTTTTGACCAATTTTCCATAGACCCTTGAAACAAAGCTCAGCACGAAGATTCCTCGATAGTTATCGCAATCGTATTTACTTCCTTTCTTGTGTATTGTTGTTATATATGATGTCTTCCATTCTTTCTGTATATTTTCACCATTAAGGCACTTTAGGAAAAGACTAGCGAGCTGTTTATATAATTTATCCGTGCCGTACTTGAGTAATTCTGGAGGAATTTCACCTGGACTAAGCGATTTTCTATTTTTCACTGACATATCAAAATATCACAAACTCGTCGCTTCTTTAAAACGCCAGAATGTAGGTTTTAAGCCAAAAAAGTCTAACATTTTTACTAGGCAAAACTTGGAGGATTTTCTAACGAAAGCACCTCAAGAATTCCTTCCTATTAAAGTAAGGCTTTTTTAAAGGGTTGCGCTTATAGTAGGTGTGTCTGGAGCATGTCGAAATGATGAGCTACTGAAGATGAAGACTACGCATATAGAAATTTTAGAAACAAAATTTGCAGAGAAATTCCTGATACAAAAACTTATAAGAGCAGATCATTTATGATAACTAACACAAGTTGGATAGAAATTGTGAAAGAATTTATACAGTTACGAAATCATATTGAAAAAGAGAAATTTTTTGTTCAATATCGATTAGGTAAAGCTCGAAATCAACCCTTTGGGTACAATTCTATATCTAAATTTCCGTACAAAATTGCTAGCTTTTTGAAACTTCCAAATACGAAAACCTACACAGGTCATGCTTTTAGACGAATAGCGGCTACGTTACTGATAAATGGCGGAGCTGATATTTTACAGCTGAAGCATCTAGGAGATGGAAATCCAGTGCTGTAGCTGAGGGTTATGTGGATACATCTGTAGCCAACCAAACTAAAAACGCAAATATGATATCTTCAACGACATCGTTGCCATCGTCTTCCTGTAGGTATTCAAACTCTTTACCTTCTTTCGTTGACATTAGAAGACCTGGCACAGGAGTTAAGTTTTTGCAGCAGTTAAACCTCAATGAGTGAAACACATCATCAGGGCGGCCCCTTAACAATATCGGTTAACGCGTACAATAAGTTAAATTGACTAATTTCAAATAAATAAATGTATTAAAATTCCTTCAATTATTATTGTTAATCCTCTTGTTTATTTTTGTTGATGTTAGATAAGTATTTAACAAAGATATTACAAAATATTTTGCTTAATTAAATGAGGCGAGAAATAAGAAAGAGCAGTATGGATGAAGGAAATGGAAGAGGGAAGAAATGTACATAATTTGACACTCAAATTTTTAAAGTCAGTAATGCTGGGCATTACATATGTATATAGACAACAAATAAAAGAGACTGACAAATCTCATGGTAAAAAGTGGGACTGCGTTCCCGTAGCGCAACAATTTTGAAACCAATTAACAGGACCATGGCAGGACGTACGTCTTTATATATTTCTTTATTATGTGTGCTTATATGAAAAGAAAGAGATAGGTATAAACCGTATCGTAAGACATTATTGCACATTCTGGCTGGGGGTAAATTTAAATTAGCCATTATTAGTAGTATTATTTCATTCGAAACTGAAAAATTTTCACTTAAACTGATTTATTGTGGTGTAGGGAATAAATCAGTTTATGTGAAAATTTGCAGTTTCATTCAGAACGAAAGAATACCACTATTATAAGGGAAATTATAAAAAGCAAAATTGTACTGTTTATAAACATATTTATTTATACATGTAACAAATAAACTTTATAACATAATAACAAAAATGTGTTTATTCCACCCACCTACCAATTTTAAATACAGAAGAACTGACTGTTGCAGGAAACGATGGACCAATTTTTTTAAAGGGTATTAAAAACTTCATTTCGAAAAAACTGCCCAATTGCAATACCAAAGTGAATATCCGCCAAAAAGAAGACTTTACTCTTTTTTTTATCACTAATTGGTGTCTTTAACATATCTATCAAAAAAAGTAAAAAAAAAAAAAAAAAAAAAAAAAATCTTTTAAGAAATAAAATGACAAATAGTATAACCTAAAATTATAAGTAACAAAATATAATACTTATATGGAACAAAGGAATTTGTTCCCTATCCATATTCATAAGTCAATAAAATGGAGAGTTTAGGAAAAAAGGTAAATCACCAAAAGAAAAAATTAACAAACATGACGAATTGTTATAATGTTGTCATCTTGGTTGTCATGACGAAAACGAAAGGCGATTGTTCTAATTTCTATTTCGAAATTACGTTTTATATGGCTTCTTTCTCTCTTGTTATATTAAAATGAGATAGTGGGCCCAATAGACGCAATGCGCAGATCAACATAAATAGAACGAAATTTTGCGTTCTGAGTTGCGCTACGGGAACGTTGTCTCTCTCTTTGCCATTTAATTTGCCAGTCTCTTTTTATTTGTTTGTCTATGATATGTGGTTATAAATAAAGACATTTACATCAGCTTCACGTAATGCTCGTGTTACAAAGTGTTACATTACAAAGTCAACTAACGCCTTAAGCGTGAAATTGAGCCGCAATACCACTGTTCCAGGGCCTTTTTCTTTAGCACTTTCAACAATATATTAATTCGGCTTCCTACAAAGTCAATATTATACGGACTTAGTCTAGCGTAATACATATGATCCAAGCTCCACAGCTACCCGCAGTAATCTTTATTTAAACTGGCGCTCGTGACGTATAATTATGTCCGGCTCTATCGCATTCTATAGACGCGTTCCCGGCAAAAAACGCACGGTCTGTGGTACGGAGGCGCCTTTTGCCTATGAGTAAAAACGGTAGAATAGGTTATTAGGTGCTCTTAGTTCCGCAGATCCGATCTCACTACAAATAAGTAACGTGTATAACACACATGTTTAAATGTGGGAAGGCAGTTAAGATCGGCCGGTGCGATAAGGGCAGGGCAGTCGCTGTCCTGCAAGGTTGCCAACTCCTGTTATATGCCGATATATTTCGAAGGCTTCCGATGGGTTAGTTTCCACCATAACGGTACCTTATTAATTTTTTATCTGATTAATTAGCTCATTTTAAAATACTAATACAACACGATCGAGAAAAAACGGCGTCAAAGATCATACGGCTGGATCATAGCCCAATCGATGATAATTTTGGCGTACTCTTCTTTATTTTTTAATGGTGATTAATGCCTTTGAAGATTGATGACCGTCGTAAACTTTGAAGACTGGTGATGACCTATGCATGCGAAACCTGAAGGTCACTGAGGTTGCACAACGCTCAATGGAACGAAATATGCTGGAAATAACCAAGAAAGACCGAAAAAGAATAGAGTGGACACGACAAAAAAAGCCAGGTAATAGATGTCATCCACAGAATCAAATTCCTCAAATGGGAATGGCAGGACACCTGGCACAAATAACGGACATCAGATGGGCCATAAAATAAATAAATAAATAAATGCCTTATTATAATTGTCAAAAAAAAATTACAATCACATAAAATAAGTAATAATCAAGAAATGTTAGTCTATCGTTGTTCTCAATTTCACAGGTAAATTTGCTGGAAGGTTCCAACCCCCAACTGTATTCACTTAGAACCATGAATATTAAAATTTGGTGTAAAAAATTAAACGTCTCTTGGCTCTTTTTGAAAAAAATCAAAGAAAAAAAAACCGTAATATTTGTCCTTGTCGATGGTGCGTGGAATGACAAAGTTTGGTACATCAATTTCACTCCTACACGTGTTCGTTCGTCCGAACGTCAGTAGATGGCGTTATCGGCACGTAGGAACACGAAGGCCGTTTTATATTATATGGGTACAAGGAGCCACGCTGCGCGACAAATGTATTTTTATCTGATCTGTAGCACCATTCGACACCGAACCAAATAAGAAAACCTTTAATCGGCGACGCTATATCAAGTTCTAGGAACGGGGATTCGGATCGCAATGAGGACGAGAGACAGAAGTCGATGAAGAAACGTCGAAACGTCACGATAGTGACATGAGTCGCACGGTGGTTCAATGGTTGAAGTAACGCCACTCGATATCTACATACCGGGTGTTGCATCGTCGAGCGGGACATAGGAAATTCCATGTAAATTTTAACTGGGTCAATTATTGGCTTACCTAATTAGTTTGGAGAATAATTCTATTTAGGTTTATTGAAGAGCACTAAAACCCACATACAAAAGAATAACTTTAGATATTTTTGATTAGCCCGTTTACGAGTTATCGCCGATTTCTTTTTAAATATTTCTCCTTTCTTATGGCCCTGTATTTACTTATGAGCACCAGTCAAGGTAAAACAAAACTGTCAAATGAAGTTGTAATTTCAGAAATTTATCTATTTAGTGTTTTATTATTATTATTAAAAACTCATACCTACATCGAAAATATTACCTATGAATTACACTACCGAAGAAAAAGTATTGATGATTAAATGGTATTATCAAGGAAATAGTTATCAAAAGGTGTCGAACATGTTTGCTGCTCTGTATCCGAATAGACCGATACCTGGAAAATCTACAATCGCAAGGAATATCCAGAGATTTGTGACCAAAGGTACCCTAATAAATAACTGCAGGGCAGGAACAAAGAGAAGATGCAAGAAATGATACCGACTTGGAAGGTTTATTGTGCGTGGAAGAAAACGATGGAAAGATCAGCACAAGGAAACTTGAGGATGAAATAGGAATAGATCACACTACAGCATTTAGAATTTTAAAACGGCATAAAATACTATTCCTTCAAATATGAAAAGCACCAAGAGCTACGAGATGGGGACGAAATACGGCGGCAGGCGTTTTGTTTTGATATGATGGAGAGAGCAACCACGGATAGGGAATTTTTAAAACACATATGTTTCACTGACGAATGCACGTTTACCTTAAATAATGAACCCAATGTTCAAAATTATCGATATTGGAACAAAGAAAACCAACACGGGTTTGTCGAAACAAGGACGCAATATTCACAGAAAGTAAATGTTTGGGCAGGGATATTCCGACACAATATTATCGGGCCATTATTTCTTACGCGAAATTTAAATGCAAAATATTATTTGGTACTATTCGAAAATCATATTTTACCTGGTTCACATGATGCCGCTAGGAAAAATCAGGAAGTTTGACACACATAGTACCCGGGAATATTTAGACAATAGTTTTAACGGAAACATTATTGACCTAAATCATATAATATATAAAATAATATAGTAAATTGGCCAGCAAGGTCTCCTGATATTTCGCCAAATGATTTCTTTCTCTGGGGCCATTTAAAAAACAGGATATACAACGATAAAAAATACCCAAATCTAGACGAGTTAAAAAATGTTATTTCTGCCTAATGCAATATAATTTCAGTTTACCAACTAGCGAATGTAAGAAGAGAATTTTATGATCGCCTGTGCTATTGTCTAGCAGTCGATGGAGGAATATTTGAACATCTTCTTAAATCCCAAAGTTCTAACAATTTAATAGTACCTAAATTAATAAGTTATTGAATATTGTAATAATAATATAATTAAGTTTGTAATTGATTACTTTATTTTACTTTAATTCATATTAATTTGTATTTATAAATACCTACATCTTTAAGATTTCCGATGTAGGAATGAGTTTTCAATAATAATAAAGCACTAAATAGGTAAATTTCTGAAAGACAACTTCATTTGACAGTTATCTTTTACCTTGACTGGTGCTCATAAGTAAATACAGGGCCAAAAGAAAGGAGAAATATTTAAAAAGAAATCGGCGATAACTCGTAAACTAGCTAATCAAAAATATCTAAAGTTATCCGTTGAAATGTGGGTTTTAGTGCTCTTCAATAAACCTAAATAGAATTATTCTCTAAAATAATTAAGGAAGCCATTAATTGACCCCATTAAAATTTACATGGGATTTCCTATGGCCCGTCCGACGATGCAACACCCAGTGTATAGTACAGGGTTTTCAGAAGCATTTAGTGCGATACCTAGAAGAAAGAACCACAGAAAGTTAAAAAACTTTTTTTGACGAAACGTGTAGGTATATATATTTTTAAAAGATCTTTTTTTTAGATCCTTTTTCCAAGATTTATATACAGGGTGGTCCGAACTGTATTCCGGAAACTTCTATTTTTATTTCAAATTTTTCCAAATAATTTCTGAAGCAATATCGCTTATTCAATGCATTAAAATTTTTTAACTGGTTTAAAGAGTAGGTAATAACCTTTCTTTCATACCTATATAAAACTACCGAGTAATGATTCTCGAGATATTTGGAATCGAAATTATCAATACCTGTCATCATTGACATAAATTAAATATGTTGACTAAGTAGTTATTACACTGAAATCATAAATTTCAAATGCTTTTGTGCCAAAAGTTCAACAGAGACTGTTTTATTATCATTTTTCAGAGAAAAATTTACGATTAATTAAAAAAAAAAATTTACTAAATTTGTGTGATTTCAGTCATATAACTATCTATACAAGGTGTTTAGTTTTTGTCAATAATGTCATTCTAAATATTTTGAGAACGGTTGCTCGTAGCGATTTTTACCAAGAGACATTTTTTGTGACAAAAAGTCACAAAAATGTATATTTTTTCGCTCGGTAATTTTATACAGGTACGAACAAAAAGTTATTACTGTTCATAACAGTTAAAACACATGTAAGTGGCGCCCCCTACAAATAGGAGTCATATTGACATCAAAATCAAATTTCTCATATCAAAAAACTCCCAGATACCAATTTTAATCCAAATATTGAAGTTACTTACTAAACTTCTACACCCTGTATTTCCGAAACTAAGCATTTTAAAACATGCATTTATACGATCTTTTTACGTATTTTTATCTGCAAAATATGCTGCCAAAGTTTCCGGAATACAGTTCGGACCATCCTGTATATGGTTAATTTGGTGGCAATAATGACAGAAACCTTTTAACTATATGGCTCTTTGTAAATGACTCTATGAAGATCTATGAAGAGGACCAAAATTCTAATATAATCAAAAATTCGAAGCAAAGCAACTGTCCTGAAGTTCTCTTAAACTTGCCAAAAAATATATGTTATTAGAATACTACATACTTCTCATTCAAAAAAAAATAATTTTACTAATTAATTTTATAGTTTACTATCTACGAAGTCAACTAATACATTTTTCACACTTTTTTTACTAGATAAAACAAGTAAATAAAATATATTAGAACGAGTGAACGTGTTATTTAAGTCATTAATATGTTCAAATTAATTTTTCACTCAATTAGTTTGAAAACATTGGTTCATAGACGTTTAATATTAATTATTCAACCTACTTAAACCTGACCAAAACGACAGAAAAAAAATCAATCGACTCAAATCGAAAGTAGTGCCCATTTTGTTCCTGGGTACTACCAAACTTTTAGCTTTTATTCTAACGCATTCAAAAAAAATAACGACCTGTCTCATACATTTAAAGAATAACAGATTAAAAAAAATCTACCATCGCAAGTGGTACCGTTTTGTTTCTGGGTACTACCGAACTCTTCTAGCTTCTATTCTACTGTCTCTTAGATCTGAAACAAGAGGAAAAAATGATCTGTCACTTCTTTTCTTCTCTTTGTATCTCACGAAGATCGAAAGATAACGTAAGGAATTTAGTGCGTTTAGAGAGAGGCGAAGCTTAGATGGGCACCTAGTACCGGCGTCAGTACCGAGAGCAAGTCAATCAAGATGGCTAGGTAGATTGGTTAATTTAGTTTGGTTTTAGATTGGACGCGGACTTGAATAACTGGTCCCGTATTAATAATTTTCAAATACACTGAGAAAAATATGGCTTTTACTAGTTATTTGTCGGCCAGTAGCTTAAATGATCACCTATTAATTTTTTTTTTCCCATAACAAGCGGCCGTCCTTTGTCGGAACCTGTGAGGCCTATTGTGTTTGTTTCCTTTCTATATCTGCACCCATTCTCCTATCCCTGTGCCCTGCACTAGCTTATGCAGGTCCTTGATAGGATGGGAGCATAGTTTCTCCGGTTCTCGCCTAGCTTTCCCAAATAAAAAGTGTCGCTTGCGATCCAGAGCCTCGCAATGACATATTATGTGCTCCGCTGCTTCAGGATCTTTATCGCAAAGTCTGCAGCAAAGATTTCTTTGATACAGATTGAGCTTGTTGTGACAAAATTTTCAAGATTTTGTCCGTTATCATGGTAGTGTGGCCTTTATATAATTATTTAATTGATTATTGAGAGCACCGTCTTTTCAGAGCGTAAATATAGTTTATCGTTTATATATAAAAAAACAAAATATAGCCAGCTAAAACTAGAAATTAAGGTATCGCATTTTTATGGTAAGGGTTCTTTCTAAATTCAGTTAACGTAAAACTCTACTGCCACTTACCTTATTACGTCAACATCCCTCAGCATTTGATCAACAACAAAATACTGGCGAAGACTTCATTGATCTCCTTGTAGATCTTCCACTTCGGTCCTGGACTCATTCTTTACATTAAACCACTCGACCGGTTATGACAGTGTTCTTTTAGATAGTTTAATATTTTAGTGAAAAGGTGAGATTAAAAAATAAAATGCCGATTTTTCACAACACCTAACTATATTTAACATAAAGAAATAAATAAATAAAAATAAAGAAAAAGATTTAACAAGACATTTATAATTAATGAAATATAAAAAAGGAAAGAAATTTAATCAAAAATAATTAATGAATAATATTAAAATTCAGAAGTGATAAAGTTAAAAATATAAAATATTCTTCTTATTAGTCTAATCTAAATTATCTAAAATTAGTATACAATCCAAATCTCTCTTAGAACTTTCGTTGCCAGAAAGTTAATATGACAAAAGATATTAACTGAACAATTGGATTTAAATTAGAATTTAATAAAAAGAACAATTGCAAAATAATCATTTGTGTGATGACATCTAACTTTTACTAAAGCCTTTAGAACAAACAGAAAGTCTTAAATCGTTAATAAAAAAATATTAAAGAAAATCTAAAACAACAAATTAAAAATCTTTATACATGAAATGTTTAAAATTTCCTAACTTGAGAATTGAATATTTAAGAAAATCTTTACCTAAGTAGAAAACTTACTAAAATTATTAAAAAGAAACCACTGGATAATATAAGATCTACACGGAGTAAATTCGACCGTCTAAGTTAAAAGTCAGTACCGAACTGATCCAAAAATCTATTTTCCTAAACCTCGAAATATTTAAAATGGGCGGGTAAAAAGAATAGGGAACCACCAAAAGCCGAGCCATTCTCAAATCCTCTTCGGGTTCGCTTTTCAGGAACCGTCTGATTGGTCTGAGAAAACCTCAACTACCCTGTCGTTCCCGGTCTAGTTGGCCTTACTTGTCACAGATGTCGTTACTATGACCATTTCTACGTTATTTTCTAAATTATTACTAATATCCGTGTAAATATTATAATTACCGTAAACACAATTATACATGATTAAATCTAACCCTAACTACAGTATATTTTAAGGTCTGTCCTTAAAAAAACCAAAACAAATCATATTTATAATTTGATTTCATTATATTTTGCTGTTTCATCTTATATGTTTATTTATTTCACATAATTTTGGATATTTTGGATAAAAAAAGGAGAACAGTCCTTAACTTTCAGAATATCATTACGTGAACTTTACTTTAATATTTAAATTAACAATTATACTTGTTTTTATCCAAAATCTGTTTGTATTGGCCCGTCGGAGGTATATCGTGACAAGAGTGTCGTCTTAGAGTTTTATTGCTTTCTAGGGGTTTTGCTTATATAATCTCGAAGTTAAAATTTAGGGTTTTACAGCTTTAATGATTGATGCTAGTCGTTTCTAGCTGTTTCAAAGCAAGTATTATATTAATTTATGGACGTGGGATTTTAAACCCAACAGAAAAATATTTAGTTTTTCCCAGAGAAACGGGTCCTTCATTCTAAACAGTTTTTACGATCTTCTGAAAAAAAACCAATTTAAGGGCGGAAACACATGACAAACTTTTAACAAGCTAGGTTTGTTGTCTGCTCTAAAATATTCCATTACATTGTTCAGGTAACACTTGACAGCTATGTGTCCTGTCAAGAGGCCTGTTGTAATTTGTAATTGTAAGTTTATTCCTGCTAAGCATTAGCAGTTCTTTTGCGGTTTTAGAGCTAGGTCCTTGGATAAAAGCCTTGCAGTGCCTGTGCCCCTGTCTGTTTCTCCAATGGGCATTCTGCTTTTTCCTGATCCAGAGTTTTAGTGCACTACGGGCCATACATTTGGGTATTTCCAGTACTGGCTCTGGATCACGATAGGATGCCGATGATCCCTGCCTAGCTAGCTCATCGGCTTTTTCGTTGCCTTGGATGCCGCTGTGGCCCGGCATCATTAATTATTGATCTAGCTAGAAAAGAAGCGAACACTCTACTAACTGGACCAGGATTGGAAGACTACATCCTTAACCTGGAATGGGAATCCTAGGAATGTAATAACAACTTCCCCTCCAAAAAAAGATAACAAAAAACAGAGCAACGGCCATGTCAGGATGTCTGGGGCCAATAGTATGGACAAACCCCTTCCTCATGAACTCGACTAGATCTCAAATAAGTAGAAGAAGGAGAAGAAGGAAACTTCCCTTTTTTTTTCGATCGCATTGTATCATATTACTTGTAAAAATTGTTTAGTTTTTACAGTGTAGAAAATTGTTTAGTGAGCACGGTTATATGAGATTTCAAAGATTAATAATTAAACGGTATTGATTAAATCGAAAGTCAAATGAAAAAGCCATAAAAAATTAAATTAAAATGATCCACAACAAAGCCCAACCGCTTTTTGGAGATTATATTAAAAATATCGTATATCAGATTATTTTATAATCATTTATATTTTTTATCAACATGCAGTTTAAACATAACAACAAATTATGGTATGGTATGCTAGTTTGACTACAAATTGCAAATATTGAAAATAATATACAGGGTGGTCCGAATTGTATTCGGGAAACTCTGGCAGCATATCCTGCAGATAAAAATAAGTAAGAAAGTTCTTATAAATGCATGTCTTTATAGGATTCGTTTCGGAGATACAGAGTGTAGAAGTTTCATTTTTATTTCGATTTTTTCTAAATAATTTATGAAGTAACGTCAATATTTGGATGAAAATTGGTGTCTGGGGGCTTTGTGACACGAGAAATTTAATTTTGATGTTAAAATGACTCCTATTTGTAGAGGGCGTCACCTACATGTGTTTTAACGGTTTTAAAGAGTAATAACTTCTCGTCCGTACCTGTAAAAAAACTACCGAGTGAAAAAATATACATTTCCATGACTTTCCACGTAAAAAATTCTCTTGGTAAAAATCGCTACGAGCAACCGTTCTCATGGTATACAATACGTCATTTTTTACGTTAGAAATGTGTCTTGATAAAAAAACTCTACAAGCAACCGTTCTCGAGATATTTAGAATAGGAACAGTCAATACCTACATGTCATTATTGACAAAAAATAAACATGTTGAGTAGATAGTTGTTATTAGGGAATGCAATCCCGCAAATGCGGGATCCCTCTGTGATTCCGCGGAATCCGATTTGCGGGATTTACCGTGCGGGATCTGCGGGATCGACACCAGGGGATTCCCCTTACGGCTTGGCCCTTAAAAATAAGTGAAACAAACAGGTTAGTTGTTAGATTTCTTTCTAGCGTGCGTAAGTGAAGAAAAGCGTTTAACTAGCATTTGTGGACAACTTCGTCAAATAAACTGGATTACCGGACATGATTACCGGGACAAGCAAAATTTTAGGGTAAATTTAAAGTTGAATATCTCTTAAACTAAAATAGATTTTGGGATGCGGTTTGGACCAGGTTTTAGGTGCATCTATTGTGATTAAGATACTATGTGATTTTCGAAAATATATTTAGCGAATTCTCGTATACAGGGTGTTTTATAAGAGTGTGAAAATTTGGTCAAGAATCTTTTTTACCGCAAATTTACAGTTTTAAAAAAATCGAAATTTTTACCAAGTACGACTAATCTGTATTGAAAAAAATTTGATCGGGTTTTTATTTTTTTTTTTTGTTTTAAAGAAAATGCGACGTTTTTCGTAAAAAATACGCATTTTTAGTCATACGATGGTCCTAAATGGTACAAAAAGCTTTGTACATTCTGCATATTATGCAAAAAATTATTGATATAGAGTGTATCTAAAAGCACATAACTAACACAAATTGAAAAAAAACCTTCAACATCAGAATAATATTTTTATTTATAAAATAAGTAGATAAATTATAATAAAATTTAAGTTTATTTAATATTAAATATATTTTTTGAACACCCTGTATACATCGGTCCAAATTTCTGTTCAGCTAGTTTAAGATACGCGCTATATCAGTATATTGTGGGCCTATGCAAAATATACAATGCCTTTTGTACCATTTAGGACCAAAAGTATGACAATGCATATTTTTGGAAAAAAACTCGTATTTTCCTTAAAACATAAAATAAAAAAAAAAACTAACTTGTTTTTTCTAATTTCAATACAGATTAGTCGTAAAATTTATATTTAAAAAAAAATTATTATAGTTAAAATTTCGATTTTTCAAAAATTGTAAATTTTCGGTAAAAAAAATTCTTGACCAAATCTGTACACTATTATAGAACACTCTGTATACAAGATTTTCGAAAACCACATAGCAACTTAATCACAATAGATGTGTCTAAAACCTGGTCCAAACCGCATCCCAAAATCGGAGAGAGAAAAGAAGAGCATTTATTGTTTACAATCCCGCAATTTTGCGGATACGCGGGATTGATTGCTTTAATCCCGCGGGTTTGCGGGATTGAGATTTTGGTGCGGGATTGCATTCCCTAGTTGTTATTGATGACTAACTTGGTAACTTTTTATTTTTTTCCTCCAAATAAATTTTCCTCCAAAAAAATAGGATAAAACTCATAAAAATTCTTTCGGTCTAATAACTATTAACTCAACATGCTCAATTTATGGCAACGATGACAGGTATTGATAATTTCGATTCCAAATATCTCGAGAACCATTACTCGTAGCAATTTTTACCAAGAAACATTTTTTATGTAAAAAAACGTCGTAAATGTATATTTTTTACTCAGTAGTATTATACAGGTATGGATACAAAGTTATTAATCTTCAAACCAGTTAAAAATATATAGGTGGAGATATAGATTTATACGACCTTTTTTACTTATTTTAATCTGCATACAATTCTGACCACCCTGTATATTTTAATACACTTATTGATTTTTGTTGTAATTTAATAAAGATAAATATAGAAAACCTCAATATTAAATCCATTTATATCTTATTTAGTTTAATCAGTGTCGCATCCCATACAGCACATCAAATCACATATAGATGTGTTTACATTATTTGATGTAGACACAGGGTGACACAATTCCCCGATGTAAATATGCTACGTTTACACATTGTAGTTCAACACGTATGCACAAAGGTTAAACGTCCGCCTCACAATGTAGCCACAGTATAGTATTTACGTATACACAAAGTAAGGGATACACAGTGTGCCGTAGGATACACAGTGCTTGTGTATTACGTCTAAACTCTGTTTACAAATTGCAGTTGTGACTACCGCGTGTATACGTACGTATTTTGCTTCGTATATATATCTTGTGCTAGATAAAACCACTTCTTGTGAACGAATTTAGGAAATAATACAAGTTTTGATGCCTAACTTTTCGTTCTTTTTAAGAAATATTTATTCAATGATACCAATTATATCTTTTTATAACGAAAATTAGGAAGGGAAAACTTTGTATTTTCCAAAAGTATCTCGATCGTTTCAAGAGAAGTAGCCTTAAAATTGTTCCATTTTTGTTTTGTATTAAATGTACCATTTTTCTTCCATAAAATGGAAATAAGTGGTTAAAAATAAAATTTTATATTTCTTTATATCATAGAACGCAATAGCACAAATAACACAATAATAATAAAAACACTGTAAAAGAACAGAATTTGTATCAAAATGTATTAAAAATATAAGTACCTAGTATAACAACATACTAAAATGGTAAACACTGGTATATCGCCACGATTTAGTGGACCTCGTTTAGTCATTTTTTTTCTCCTCTTTTCCCTCCAAGCAGTTGGTTTGTTAGCATACTCATTCATCGAGCACTCTGTTGGACTTTGTTGTATTTTATTTCCAGATTAACCTCACCCTTAAATTTTATATGAAACTGATTATTGAATATTAAACATATCTGTATATTGATCCATCAATAACTTACCGAATATCAGTGTAAGAAGTTCTTTGAAGTGTTTAAATCTTTCTTTCTCTGGTCCATTTAGATTTTTATTATTTCCAAATTAAAAAAAAAATATATTGCAGAGCTAACCTCTTTATCATACGAGAATATTTGGAGTTTTCATTAATTGGGAGTCAAAATTTGGTAGATTGTGTATCGAGTAAGGGAAGAGTCGCTGCTATAATATTAATAATACTTTTAGGAAGGTGTAACAAGGTAATTAAAAACTTGTATTTACCTTAAAATCTCTTTTAAACTACACACAAACAGAACATTTATATAGAGCTTCTGAATGATAAAACAACAATGGCTGCTAACACATACCACTCTAGAAAGGAGAAAGGAGAGAGGACACATAAGATACACTTGGTCGGTGTATCTACGCTGAGGCTATCCGCGCGTGCGCACACCTTCATTTCATGCTAGAATGTAGACACAACAGTACACTATTACAAAGTGTCTATATAGATATTTATATTGTGTATACGTCACATTTTTACAAGGTGTGTACTATAGGCACAACTATGATACGAAGTATCACACATACATATGACTTATACATTGTATGTCTCATATACCGACGTCAGATTTCATCATTTTAATAATTATCTGTTACGTTACAAAAAACTCTTTAGAATCTTGAGTGCATACGGTATACAACTAGTAAACACTGTATCACACAATTCTATCAATATAAACCTGCGTGTATCTCATATGTATATGTTAGAACTAGATGAACACTTAGGTTCACTTTAACATATTTTGTTTCTCATGTGTTTCCCTTGTAGAAACGTAATTTCATTTGGACGTGCTGTATGGGATTATAATGGAGAACTTATTTAAATGTCAAGAAATATTAATCATATTATTTAATTTTTGGTTTGTTTTGACACTAATGATAACAGCTGATTAACATTCAACTTTCTTAAATTTATTGCCAATCAAAGGAGCAAAATTACAACAACCATTTCGTCATTGTTGATCGCTCCGTACATGCAAAATTAAAAAATTAAAACTATTTTAAAATACTTTTCTATGTTTGTTCGTATTCTTAAATACAGAATTGTGTGAATTGACCAATAAACTTTGGTATTTTACTCGATAGAAATGGATAGTTTGACTTTTGCCCATTTGCAACGCAAAACAGCTAAATTTTGCGAAACAACTCGTTTCCAATAACAGCGCCAATCCAGGACCTATATTTGGAACCCAAAGTGAAATCTATTTTGAATAATTTAAAATGCAGAAAAGTTCGCAGAAATATGCAAACTAACGAGAATATCGCACTTAGAATAAGCATACGCGTATGCAATTTGAACCTGTGCCGTGTGTAGTAATAACAATTAAAATAATTATGGCTGCCCACGTCAAACTGAGACTAGGAACGGGGTTAGTGTATCTCAAAACAAGTGTTTTAGAATTGCTAAAATATTTAAAACGGCTGGCGAGGTGAAACGAATACCGTAAGCAAAGTTTTTTTGAAAGTCGATTAGAAAATGGAACGTTGTTGTAGAAAAGCGATGAAGAAGATTTATATTTAGGGGAATCTCGACAAAAATATACGTATAAAGTAGTTTTTGAGGTATTGATTATAATCTTGCAATATATCTTTTTATTTACAACCATATCTGTAATGTTGATATTACAAAATATTACTAAAATCTGGAAGCTCTCGAAGGCATTAGCAGCACTTTTGACCACCCTGTAACTTCATTGTGGATAAAGCAAGAATAGTAATCTTCACTACACATGAGGACACACTATAGCTGGCCATAGTGTTTAACATAAAATGGCTAGTTTAAATTTCTTAGTTCATAGATTACTTAGTTTTCCACTTACCAACGAAAGATATGAAATAGAAAGAGATTATATTAGGAATGTAGCTGAGTGTAATGGATATTTTCCTTCACTAGTTGATAAAATATTTAGAAAACGAATAGGGTAATGATTTCTGAAAATTCGACTTTTCAAGTGGAGAAAGATACGTCAAAATATTTTTCAATACCGTTTGATAGAGAGTTATCCCGTGGTCTAAAAGGGATTATTAAGAATGTCAATTATAAACTTGTGTATAGTGCTAATAATAAATTACGACAATTATTAAGTAAACCTAAAGATAAAACACCTCCACTAGAAAGGTCGGGTATTTATGAAATTTCATGTAAAGATTGTAATCAGAAATATGTTGGGCAAACTAGAAGATCAATATTAACTAGATTTAAAGAACATATAGCTCAGATAAGTTATGGTAGATCGGATAAATCTTGCATTGCTGAACATATTGTTTATATATTAATAATTTAAAATTAGTTAAACAAGTCTCAGACTCCAGGCAATTAATAGCGTCAAAATTAATAAATGTAAAGATAATATGAACAAAGACAATGGCCCAATTCCTTCCAGTGCTCTGTTCCTACTGTTCTAGTTTCGTTAAGTAATTGTTAGTGCTGTGTTGGACTGGTACAAAGTAGCGACAACAAACAAGATAGGTACTTAATAGGAAAATCATTGGTAAACACCGACAAGAATATAACGATTAGAATTACGAATGTTTTCCCGAATTGTGTCAAGATTCAAAAGGTGACAAGATAGCCATCTGCGAACCTGAAAGAAGTGTCACCAAATGTGATGAAATGTCATTTATCACACAAATGACATCCAAAGAAACACTTAAACATCTATCGCAGCCATAGGATCATCTAACATCTGAGGAGAAACAGAAGACTAAGCACATCTTGCTTGGGCAAGGCAGTATTTTGGCGCCCAGTGTGGTTTTGACTTGCTTGACTAGTTTTTTCCACGCCCACTCAGAACCAACTGAGCGAGTATATAAACGCTCAATTTGTAGATATTAGTTTAGTTTTAATCATCTGCTGATGATGCTAACATGGTTAGCGAAACGCGCGTCCAGTGTAAAAGTAAAAGTGTTTTGGTGTATTGTGGTGATTTAAAGTTTTATTTTGCTGTTGTAACACCAACGCAACAGTTCCAACCCCCCAACTGTAACCTTAGTATATGACATAAATTAGGATTGATTGATGTATACAATTATTTTTAGTCACTTCCTGTTTTACCCGAAATGATAGAAAATGGCACTCTAAATAGAATGACATATCATATGTCAACTTTTGACATTTTCGAATATGGTTTATTTGAAATTGCAACATGCGACAATTTGACTCGAAATACCAAGTATGTGGTACCAAATTATTCGTAAAAAAATGCTTTTTCCAAATATGCTAATGAGCCACCCTTGTTCTATTTGAAAAAATTGGGATAGGGTATATTTTAACCGGCCAGAACAAGAGACTAGAAACATTAGACGATCAAATCTATTTTTCCAAGTCTCCTTGATTAAAAATTAGTGTTTTTAACACAGCCATGGCAGATTAAAATTTAAAATACAATTTTGTTTTAAGCCAAAATGTCAAAAGTTGGCATATAATATGTCATTCTATTAAGAGTGTCATTTTCTATCGAATAAAGTAAAAAAATACCGAGGGTGCCATTTAAAAATCAAAAGTTGTAGTGAAACCGGAAGTGACCGAAAAAATAATTGAATACGTCAATCAATCCTAATTTATGGCATATACTAACATACCAAATCTCGTTTTTTATCTTCTTCTTCTTCAGATGCCTATCCATTCACTGGATGTTAGCGACCACATGTTGAAACCTGTCTCTATCTCTTGCGGTGTTTATGAAGCTCTCCTATAGTCTTCAGACCGGTCCACTGTCTGATGTTTCTCGCCCATGACAGCTGTTTCCTACCTATTTCCCTCTTGCCTTCTATTTTTCCTTCGAGTATGAGCTGCAGAATGTTGTATTTTTCATTTCGAACTATGTGTCCTAAGTAGGAGGTCTTCCGTTTTTTAATTATATTTAATAGTTCTCTCTCCTTCTGCATCATACTGAGTACTTCTTCATTAGTTATCCTATCGCTCCACGATATTTTCAAGAGACGCCTGTATGTCCACATCTCAAAGGCTTCTAATTTATTTATAGTATTAGTTTTCATGGTCCACGCTTCCACCCCATAGAGCAGGACGGACCATACGTAGCACTTTGCATATCGTAGACGCAGCTGCAGTTGGATGTCTCTGCAGTTCAGTACGTTTTTGAACTTTGAAATGCTGCGCGCGCTTTTTCTATTCTTGTTCTAATTTCTCGCTCAGGGTTCCAGTCCGCATGCAGCCAACAACCAAGATACTGATATTTTTCCACCCGTTCTATAAGTTGATTTCCTATGCTGAGGGTTGAGTTCGCATACCTTAGTTTGTATAATGATCATGAATTTGGTTTTATTAGCGTTGATGTTTAATCCATATCTGTTGCTAGCAATATTTAGGCGGGTACACATATCTTGTAACTCATTCATATTGTTTGCTAGCAACACGGAGTCATCTGCGTATCTTAGGTTTGATACTGGGATTCCATTAACCTTTATTCCCTGCTCCGAGTCCTCGAAAGCCTCACTGAAGATCTCCTCCGAGTACATATTGAATAAAAGTGGAGAGAGTACACAACCCTGTCTTACTCCCCTACGTATACGGATATCCTCAGTTCTGAAGCTTTTTGTCTTTACATGTGCTCTTTGATACCAAATTTTCGATGCATCTGATGTCCTTCTCATCCACGTCTGTTTTCCGTAGTATCTCAATGAGTTTACCGTGGCGCACTCGATCAAACGCTTTTTCATAATCAATGAAACACATTAACACATCTTTCTTAACGTCTAGGCAGTTTTGTACCAGCACTTGTATGCTGAACAGCGCTTCTCTGGTGCCCATTCCAGCTCTAAACCCAAACTGATTTTCGCTCACATTACGCTCGCATTTTTTGTATATTTTATTGTGTAATATTTTCAAGAATATCTTGAGCGTGTGACTTATTAGTCTGTGGTCATTGCAGTGGCGTGCATTGCCTTTCTTAGGAAGTGGGATAAAGGTCGAACTCAGCCAGCTTTCAGGAATTTGCCCCGTGTCACAGATATGATTGAAACTCTTTGCAGGAAGGAAATGCTTTCATCGTCCAATAATTTCAGTATTTCCGTTGGTATGCCGTCTGGACCTGGCACCTTGTTGTTCTTAGCTAATTTAATTGCTTTCTTTATTTCTTCGTTAGTTATGGATGGACCTGATGGTATCGAATCTGTTGGATATTCTTTTAGATCCTCCCGAAAGTCGTCTGCAAATAGTTTGTTAATGTAGTCAGTCCACACTTGCTTCCTGCTTTCCTCCTCTACTATGATTTCATTGTAAGAAAACGCGCCCTAGCGTCTACGTTCAAAACCTTGTTATTATTATGGTATAATATAGAGTACGAAACGCTCTTTTAAACGAGCCTTGGTTTGTTGGATTCTGATCATCCAGTCCGGAGTTATTAACATTTAAATAAAGATAGATCTAACCTTCCCCCACCACTTTATTTTAGCAGATAGGGGAAAATGGTTCTAACGAAAAAAATCCAAAATTTACTGAAGATTATGAAGCTATTATTTATGGTACCCATTATCTAGGCAAAATTCTGTAAAAATTCAATTTTCTTATTTTCCATAGTAGTTGCGCCCTCTAGCGGCCGTTTTACAAACTTGAAAATAATTTCCAGCAATTTCCCATAGCCCCTTTAGTTATAAATATTATTTTCCGTAGGCCCTACGGCTAATACTTTCCGAAATACAGCCAAGAGCTATTCTTAGTGGGACACCCTGTACACAAATAACATTAAAGTTACACATACAAAGTTTAAATAAAACTTACATTGCCTGTAAAACACCTACATTACTGAATAATTAAGAACTTATTGTATTTATAGATCTTTCTTGTTTTCTGTTTCTTCACCCTCTACAATGGCTTCTTCTTTTCCAGGCAGGATCTTTCCATCGTCGTCTTCGGGACGAGTCTGCAAATAATTCGGAAACCAAAAACAAGCGTAAGCCAACTTTAAGAACACCCACACGAGGAAAGCTAGGAACAAATAGGAGCAAGAGGAAAATATCATTTTCCAGACGTTCACAACTACTTTTTGATGTCGCATGATGGCTTATTTGCCATAAATTCATGAGTATATCGTAATGTCATTTCGATACAATACATGATATATGAAACGTAGCAACGGAAGTCTTACTACAAATTTTTCATGTTAGAGAAATTCAATAAAAATATTACGCCTGTCTCTATAGTTTTTATACATTATTTATTCCCCGCATTAACTCCTAAAATGGTTTTATTTATGCGTTATTTTTATTATTATTTGTTCATATTGATATTCAAATTGAATTCTTAAAAAAAAATCAGAAAATAACTAGATTTATCAGTTGAACGTTTTTTTTTTGTATAAAACTTTTGTTTCGCGCATTTCCCTAGAAAGTTATTTTTCATATTTTATTTTGTAGATTTTCTTACAGTGCAAAAATACCCATAGGACTTTTTTGTCACGTTATTTAGTTATATCAAATCACATTATACAGGGTTGTTCACCACATACGACACAGGTATTGTAGCTAAACTATTAGATTTTTACAAATTGTAAGTTTTGGGTTCGATTTGAAGGACTATTAGAGCTACAGTTTAAAAATATTTTTTACAAGATACAGAGTGTCCCAAATAAATAAAAAATATTAAAGTTTTATTTTTTAAATGGAACACCCTGTATATTATTCACATTTTAGTTTCTACGATTAAAATAAAGGTAAATTTGATAAGGTTTATTACACTTAAACCTTACCGTTTTTGAAATATTTTCAATTTTGTGAAATTGCAGTATAAATTTTAAGGCTTCATTTCTCCGAGGGTATCAAAGTCTTTATTACTAAATATTTACTGAAGTTTATGTATTGATCAGTTATTGTGTTGCAATAATACACAAAATACTACCTTATACAGAGTGTCTAAAAACTTATTTTAAATAATTACTAGCTTTAAACGGCAATAACTTGTTTAATTTAAATGGAACGCCCTGTATATTTTATAAGAATCAGATGCACAATTTAATTGTCTATCAAATTGTATTAGACCACTTTTTACCTATCCCTTCAAGTTTTAATACGAAATGCATTTTCTTACAATCTAGACCTCATTTATCAATATACCCATGAAATATTGGCATTTTAGATTGTTTTTAAAACAACAAACGTACAAAATGTACAGGCTAGTAATATTATCGTCCTTAGTAAAACGATAATATTACTAGCCCATTTGTATGCAAAAAGAAAACTATTTAAATCTTTATAAAAGAGTATACCATTAATTAAATATAACCAGTATTTCCGCCCAAATACTAATTAATTAAATATTTAATTGTGTTCGTTAATAAATTATTCTAAATAAATGTGGATTTGAATCAGAAATCAATATAATAATAAGTTACTATAATAAGTTATGAAACGACATACTATAATAAGTTATGAAAATGAACGTCTCTGTTGTTATAAATAAGCATTTGTCAAAAAATGATATATCATTTTAAAGGTGTTAGTTTTTTTACTACACTGTCTCATACACATACATAATTCAGTTTTTTAGTATTTGGAGCAATTATTATTAATCAACGCAAACAGTCAATTAATGTAGTTTGAATACTGGAATCATATTAATTTGTCCTCTTTAACAAATATTTAAACAGTTTTTTTATTTTTTAATGAAATAAACGAACTATATCGACAATATTAGTATCTGTACTCTTTAAAAATTTGGTACATCTTTAAAAATAATCTAAAATATCAGTATTCCATGGGTATATTGATAAATGAGTTCTAAATTACAATAAAATGCATTTTCTACGGAAACTTGAAGAGATAGGTAAAAAATAGTATAATACAATTTGATAAACAATTAAATTGTGCATCTGATTCTCATAAAATATACAGGGTGTTCCATTTACATTAAACAAGTTATTGCCGTTTAAAGCTAATAATTATTTAAAATAAATATTTAGACACTCTGTATAAGTTAGTAAAATTTTTATTATTACAACATAATAACTGATCAATAAATAAAACTTTAGTAAATATTTAGTATTAAAAACTTTGAAACCCTCGGAGAAATGAAACCTTAAAATGTATACTGCAATTTCACAAAATTGAAAATATTTCAAAAACGGTAAGGTTTAAGTGTAATAAACCTTAATCAAATTTACCTTTACTATAATCGCAGAAACTGAAAATGTAATAATATACAGGATGTTCCATTTAAAAAATACAACTTTGATATTTTTTATTTATTTGGGACACTCTGTATCTTGTAAAAATATTTTTAAATTGTAGCTCTAATAGTCCTTCAACGAACCCAAAACTTATAATTTGTAAAAATCTAATCGTTTAGCTACAATATTCCGTGTCGTATGTGGTGAACAACCCTGTATTCTACTTTTTTAAAAACGGTTTGGCACCAGAATCTTGAAATTTGAAGTCCAGATCATTAATGAAATGAAGATTTTTATATAGAATTTGTATTTCTATATTTTATCTATAGAGTATTTAAACATCTACTTCATTAGCAATACTTCATTATATTTTTTGATGACTTGACTAATTTGAAATAAAAATACTCAAGCGTGTACCGGTAACCGGTGCGTCTCAAAAGTGGCTCACCCCTATAACTTTTATTTTTTTTTAGATAAAAAATCGAGATTTGGTATGTTAGTATATGACATAAATTATGATTGATTGACGCATTTAATTGCTTTCGGTTACTTCCTGTTTAACCGGACATGACTACAACTTTTGATTTTTAAATGGCACCCTCGGTATTATGTTATTTTATTCGATAGAAAATGACATTTTCGAATATACTTGATTTGAAATTGCAACATGCCATTCATAACGACAATTTGACTCGAAATACCAAGTGTGTGGTACCAAATTATTCGTAAAAAATTCTTTTTCCAAATATGCTAATGAGCCACCCTCGTTCCATTTGAAAAAATTGAGATATGATTAAAACTACGATTTGGGCATGCTTTAGCCGGTCAGGACAAGACAGTAAAAACATTAGACGATCAAATTTATTTTTTAAGGCTCTTTGATTAAAAATTAGTGTGTTTAACACAGCCATGGCACTCTAGATTGAACTTTAAAATACAATTTTGTTTTAAGCGAAAATGTCAAAAGTTGACGAAAGTTGAAACGTATGATATGTCATTTTGTTCAGAGTCTCATTTTCTATCGAATAAAGTAATAAAAAATACCGAGGGTGCCATTTAAAATCAAAAGTTGTAGTCATTTCCGGTGAAACAGAAAGTGGTCGAAAAGAACTGAATACGTCAATCAATCCTAATTTATGTCATATATTAACACACCAAATCTCGTTTTTTTATCCGGAAAAAAAATTTTTTTTCGTAATTTTTTCAAAAAGAGCCACTTTTGAGACGCACTCGGTATAAGTCACTGTAGAAATCACTTATCTCTATACAGGGGGAGAAATTGCAAATATTTTTAGGCGTAGTACATTTCAACCCCAGAAACACCTCTATGAGTTTCTTTTCGGAATTTTTTTTTGTAAATTTGGAATTTTTTGAAAAATATGGATGAGGTTTTTTTTTTAACTTTTAATTAAAAACATAATATTTTGATAATATGGCACCATAGGCAGTAAATTATATCAAAAAGAAAGAAAACCCAGAAAAGGTCTAGTGGTTCTCAAAATTTAAACAAAAAATGTTTTTTTAATTTACAAAGTAAAATAACTTGATTATTTTGGACTTAATTGAAAAACGGTAAAGAGAAAATATGTTTCTTTTATGGAGTTTTACCAGCCCTGAATATATTTGCATTTATTTAAGACTCATCCTGTATAGTTATTTCACACATTCTGTATACACGGTGGTTCATAAAACATGTGCCATCTCTTGTTGGGAGATTCCTCACATAAAAATAAGATTTATTGTTCATATCAACATATGTCCGTTCTGCCTTGTTTCGTAGCTACAGGGCATTAAAATGTTAATATATTTTCGATATATTATAATTTTCTTCCAAGTGCTCTTAGCCATTCGAATGAAATTTTGAGGATAAAACTTACTATAAATGCCACATATTTTAAAGCTAAAAAAGTGTCGACATATTCACCAGGGACGGTATGGCTTATCACTGGAATATTTTTCTAAAAAAAAACATGTACGCCACTGACTTTTTTTCTTGTTAGCGAAATAGTGTGTAAATAGTTTAATGCCGATTAAAAGTTGTCTCTTGATATTTTGTCGATTTCTGCCTCCTTGATGAGATTTTATTAATTTACCTTCTCCAATATTAATCTTTAAAAACAATTAATATCATTAACTTGCGAAAGTTTTAAATAAGTACTTATTGATTCCTCATCAAAAAATATATGAAAAAAAGTTCCTATAAATATGGGTATGGAATAATGCATAGTTTTAGAGTTACAGGATGTTAAACTTTTTAAAATTAGGTTTTTTGTAATTATTTTAAATATCACTATTTTTTATTTAAAATTGCTGTAGGTTGGACTAATAGTAATAATAACTAAGAGTAATGATACTTAATAATAAATTAGGAAAAATATATAATTTATTAATTTTATTTTAATTTTATTAATTGTAATAAAAAAATTGCGTTTATCTCATCAAGGAGGCCGAATTCGACAAAATATCAAGAGATAACTCTTAATTGACATTAAACGGCCCATACAATTTTGATATCAAAAGAAAAAAGTCAGTGCGCACATGTTTTTTTAAATATTCCAGTGATAACCCACATGCACGTCCCTGGTGAATTTATCGACACTTTTTTAGCATTAAAATATGTAGCACTTTTAGTAACTTTTACCCCCAAAATTGCATTCAATTCAGATCACTAAGAGTACTTGGAAAAAAAATTTATAATAAATCGAAAGATTATTAAAATTTTGATACCCTGTAGCTACGAAACAAAGCAGAATCGGACCTATGTTGATATGAAAAATAAATCTTATTTTTATGTGAGGAATCTCCCCACGAGATATAAAAATAGTTATACAGGGTGCTACAAATTCGAGGTACGAGCATTGGTATCTCGGTTACCGTAATTGATACGAACATGGTTAAATTGGAGCAAAGTTGCGCTTTAGGATGTTCACCAAGATGCCATCAAAAAAGTTTTAAAAATTTCAAGGATTGATCAGTTTTTTGGAAAAAACGGATTTTTTTTGAAAATCGATTTTATTTTTTCCTGTCGTTACTTTTTAGAAAATCGAAAAACTAATTGCACATTCTCATAGCCACTTTATTAGAGCTATCTGATAGTATTTTTAGATTTTCAAATTAGGTGATAATTTGTGAGATACAGAGGCAAACTTAATTTTTTTAAGTACGGACCTGCATTTTTTATTTCAGGTTTTGAAAGAACTCGGTCTCCTGAGTACAGCTGGTTCCAATAAAATTGAATACGATTTAAAACATATTTTTATTATTTCGGGCAGCATATTCTACGATACTAGTCCACCATTTCTCTACTCATGTCATACTGACGTTCTGAAAAATTTATTTGCGACTTTATCAAAAGCAAAGTTGTTTTATACAATGTCACAATAACCTTAACATGTTAAAATACTTGACACATAAATATACACTGCCCAAATATTCTAAAAAAATGTGTAAAGAGTCGTATTCATTTTTTAGTATTGAAAATACTTCTGGGCGCGTTTATATGGGACCCATCTTTGAAAAAGCGACATGCTAGATGCGATGTGGAACGGCCGAGTTCAATAATCTGCCTAATCATCAACTTGTCAACACGTAAGAGTTTAGCCGGCGTTGCAAGGACGTTCGAGGGCCGAGACCGAAATGAGGTCTTATCAGTGAGCCAACTATTTTACGGATATGGATGTTTAGTATGGGCCGGCGGATAAAAAAAAGCCAATATTATAAAAAAGATTATGCGTCAAGGCATATGGATTGTTAGGTACAGTTTGACTATTTTAATCTCACTCTTTCCCTATGCAAAGTAAGGGGCAAATTATACATGAAAGAGCGGACTCACATAAATAATAAATTTAGACTAATGCAATATTTTTTCTTGGCGCGTAGGATAGATAGATAAATGCATTAAAGGGAATAATTAATTAAATCATTAGGTTCCAAAACATAATAACTCGAGTCTCATCGGATTTGCTGATACGTTTTTCTAAAATTTAGGCTATTAGGACTTATATTTTTTATGATTATTATTTGTTTAATTAACAACTTAGGACAAAGAAAAAGCTTGCATGGTATCCACCGCCAACAGGCGTAAAAACAAATGAAGCCAAGGCGTTGCCAAATATTTATTGGGATAAGTTTTTATTGTTACAATATTGTTGTAAATAATAATTATCATTTAATTAGTGCTAACTTATCAAAGTTCACAACACGGCAAAATTTCAACAAAATCGGCCAACGGATCTTTGAGATATTAATAAAAAAGGGTCTGTTAGAAAACACCTTGACATCCTGTATCTTTAAAATTATACATTTCCGGACACATATTTATATGAACTTTTTACCTTAAAAACACTCAAAGAATCACCTCCTGAAGTTTGGCGAGATAATTAATTAACACCCTGTATTTAAAAATGGCTAGCTAGTGATTTAGTAAGCTATGTTTATTTTAATGGGAAAAATACATTTCATAAAAAATAAAAAAACTCATGATACAAATACTATACACTAATTAATTAATTTTAAATGTATCTAAATAGGCACTTTAATAATTGAAAAATGGACAGGAGAACTTAAAATCCCTTCATAGAATATACCAAATATGCAAAAAAACTCAAATAAAAAAACCACAAATGGCACATTAAAATCTGCATTATCTGAAATCAAACTATACCTAAACGGCTAATAAAATAATAGCGACAAGACTAAATAAAAGTGACAAGACGCCGACATCGATAACGCGATGAGCAGTTTTTAATAATTATTCCGAATTATTATTACATAAGTTGTTTTACAATTATTGTAATACAGTAGCATTCCTTCAAATACATTTTTATTTAAGTATTGTTAATATAGTCATATTAATGATTATAGCCCATATGATATCTAAAATAAAAAATCAAGCGTGTTTGTATCAGAATTATTAAATGATTAAGTAGAAATAGTTAATATTTATTAACTTCGTAAGTGTTATATTTTAATATAATTATGGATTTAATAATTAAATAATTATCTTAAGTTGAAATTGTGGTAAACTTGTATGAGTTTTAATTATTTATATTTAAAATTTTAGGGAAGACAATATAGATTTTAGGCACGAGAACTCAAGGGAAGGACTCTGTAATTAGTAATTAAGACGTTACAATTTTTTTTATTTGTCATTTTTCTTGTTGTTCACGTTGCACTTTAACTCTTTGTTGTGTCATACACAACCTGAATTATGATATAGATATAGAATAATAATAAAATACTATATGATATAGAACTGATAAATTGGACCAAATATATTTATTGCAAGGTATGCAAATATATATTTTTGTTAACTTTGCAAATACTTAAGGCATGCAATAATTTTAAAAAAATTTGACGTGAGATTACTTCATAATTCTTGGAAGTTTTGAATGATAAAGATTTGAATTATTATGGGTCTGTTTTGTTTAAGAAGCTAACAAATAATTTCAAAAACTCAACTATCAAAATATAATGGTAGCAAATTTTTAGAAATATGCATAGGTATAATGTTCTATATTAATTGGACATACTGAATGTAAACTTTGTAAACTAAGTGTAGGTAAATTAAAACAACTTTGGGTGCACGTCATCAATGACACCATGCGTCGTCTTATGGAGTTTGCTGGTGGTCGTATTATGATGTGCAACCAAAGTTATTTTAATTTCCCTATAGGTATAGTTGCTGCAATCGATAATATATTTTGCTGCTTATTTTCATCATAACAAAATCCGTTATGATGAAACCGTCTCAATATCGCTACTCATATTATGGGCACCTATGTATCTTAAATCTCATAATGATGTTTAAGAATACATAGGTACATACTATGGGTAGTGGTTGTGACGGTTTTTTATTAGGTATGATGAAAAGAAGCTGCAAACTAAATTATCGTTGAAGCCAACTATATTTTTTAATTTATTTTTATCTACAGTAAATATGCACGGTAGGGGTTCAATGCCTATACTGTGAGGCAACTCAATTCGAGTATAAATTAACATTTACATTCCAAGTATCTTCTTGGTCTACCGGCACCCCGTTCACCCTTATTCCATCATTTCTATAAAAAAATATTATGATTTATAACTTTTAATTTTTATTGTGAAAATTGGTGAAAAGTAATTTTTTTGTACCGCGAATTTAAATTTTATGGGCCATCCATAAATTACATCTTAAGTTCGAATATTGGTCAAAACCTAGGAATACCCAGGTAATAGCCCGAAATATGCAAAAGAGGGAGTGAGTTTAGGTTAGATTAGAATTTGGTTTTAGTTGGTTTTGCATTATTAAAAATATAGACCTAATCTAAACTTAATCTAAACTGACCCCTTTTTTGCATAATAGTGTCGTGACCCCTTTTTTGCATGTCATAGTGTCGTGACCGTGAGCGTGACCAATCACGAATCCGTACGCGTTCCATCTCCATCATTGATATTTTCCTAACTCTTCAGTTTTACAAAAAAGCCATCACGATAAAAATCAAATTGCGTTGTGAACGGTTTACTTGTTCATTATACGTATCTGGAATATATTTGTGAATGGCGATTAGCGATACGTTTACGTTAGACTGCCGGAGTGCTGACGTCACGAATATCAAAGTGCTTTCCAAACAAGGTTTAGTTCTTTTATATTTCAATTGAGCTCTTCCAAATGACGTCACAAGTTAATAAGTTAATATAAAATGTAAAAAAACAGGTGATTGCCGACAACCGCCGACTTGGGTCTGGTATTTTCAATACGCCTATGATGGTTGCGCATGTTGCAAAATCTGTGAATTTTTTTGGAACCAGCTATACAGGGTGGGTCAAATTCGACGCTTTTAAATGGAAACACCCTTTTCTGTAGGATATAGACGAAAACTAATATCGGTATCTGGAGCTCAATTTTCATCGAAAACATGATGGGGAAAACCGCACATCAATATCTGTTACCGTTTCGGAGTTACGGGGTGTTTTTAAAAAATGTGCATTTTTAACAAATCGCTGTAACTTTTTTACTATGAAAAATTTTGTATTTCTATGAAAACATTTCCAAAGCACCTTTTTACGTATATATTTTTTTAAATTAATAATTTAATAGTTATCAACAGACAAATTGATTTTTTATTTGGGACACCCTCTATATTTTTAATTAACTGAAAAGAATTTAAAATTACCTTTCCAAAAATATAGCACACTTAATATTTTGTTATAATCCCCTTCGAAATATAGAATTTTTAAAAGTTCGCCACTTTTAACTAGTAGGCTTTGGACCCCTTATTGATGATATGCGCTTAATGGAACTCGAAAACATATTTTTCCAGCAAGACGACGCACCGCCTCTGAACGCTGAAGTTATCAGCAAATTTTTGCAGCCAATTTAAAGAATAATTGAATAGCCAACCAAGATCCCAGCCGTTGGCCGTCGAGGCCGCCCGACTTAGTGCCCATGGATCTAATCTTATGGATATATTTGCTGAAGAATAAAGGTTCCTTATTCTTCCGTATAATCTGGACAAGAATTAGAAATACTTAGCAGTTATAAGAGGGTATCTTTCACCCCCACGAGTTAATGAATTCCGCGAGAAATGTTCAAAAACTGCCCCGTCTGTCCATAACAGAAGGCTGTCGATAAGTCGAATACCTGTAGCAAAATCTCATGTCTTGGTTTGCTATTTATTTTATTGTTATTAGATATAGTTTAAATGTGTTGATGTTGGTTAAATATATTTTAAATTGTTATAAAATTCTGCATCTCTCATAGCATATATTATTTTCGTTTTAATTGATGCTCACAGCTAGAATTTTTTTGCATTACAGCCGGTGCCGTTCAAAGCCTACTTATTTAAAGTGGCCGAATTTTATATACTCTATATCTCGAAGAGGAATCGAGCAAAATATCAAGTGTGTTATATTTTGGAAAGGTAATTTTTAAATTCTTTCAATAAATTAAAAATATACAGGGTGTCCCATATAAAAAATCAAATTTTCTGTTGATAATTCTAAATTATTAATTTTAAAAAATTATACTAAAAACCATTAAATTCTACCTAAAAGGTGCTTTGGAAATGTTTTCTTTAAAAATACAAAATTTTCCATAACAAAAAGTTACAGCGATTTGTTAAAATGTATATTTTTGAAAAACACCCGTAACTCCGAAACGGTAATAGATATCGATATGCGGTTTTCACCATCATGTTTTTGACAAAAATTGAGCTCCAGACACCGATATTAGTTTTTGTCTATCTCCTATAGAAAAGGGTGTTTCCATTTAAAAGCGTCGAATTTGACCCATCATGTACAATGATATGCCACACTTTATACTTTTTTTGTTTTGGACATTTTAATACAATTTATTTAAACTAATTTCAAGTCCGGCTCTGTTTTTTTTTAAACATTTAATCTATTCATGGTTACAATATTGGTAAGTCTTCAAACTTAACAAAGACGTGGAGTAAAACATTGAATACGGAAACTCAAATGCAATAAAACATAAAAAATAATATAAAATAAATAATAGAAATATAATATAAACAATTAAATCATTTCCTCAGAAGATTGTAAATTGTAAATGGTAGAGAAGTATAATGGCCAGAGAAATTCCTGAATCTGTCGCCAGGAGGCACAGGGTGGGAGGCATTACTTGACGTCATTTGTAAAAGTGAAATCAATATTTTTCAACATTAACAATAAAGAGTAGAAAATACATTCGGAAGTATAAAATGAAGATTTGTTCAGAGAGGTATAAATATGTGCAATAGGGAGGATGGCAACCCTTTCGAACATGTAGAGAATTAGAAACTAGTTTGTAAAAGTTGATTTATTTATAATAACTACAATTAATATTATGCATATTATTAGATCGTATCGTTAACACTGAGATTTCAAATTTAAAATAAAAAAATTAAAAATAATATCTTTGAATTACTAACCTGAATATTATTTATTTGAATCTTTCACCTGAATATTATTTATTTGATCAATAATGTTGCGATGAATATAATCATATTAAATAATTAAAAAAAAAAACAGAGTCGGACTTGAAGTTATTTTAAATAACAATTAAATAGTTTTGTTGTTGTTAAGGTACCCAAAACAAAAAAAAGTATAAAGTGTGACATATCATTGTACTCAGGAGACCGAGTTCTTTCAAAACCTGAAATAAAAAATGCAGGTCCGTATTTAAAAAAATTAAGTTGGCCTCTGCATCTCACAAATTATCACCTAATTTGAAAATCTAAAAATTCTATCAGATAGCTCTAATAAACTGGCTATGAGTATGTGCAGTTAGTTTTTTGATTTTCTAAAAAGTAACGACAGGAAAAAATAAAATCGATTTTCAAAAAAATCCGTTTTTCCAAAAAACTAAGTAATCCTTGAAATTTTTAAAACTTTTTTGATGGCATCTTGATAAACATCCCGAGGCGCAACTTTGCCCCTATTTAACCATTTTCGTATCTATTACGGTTTCCGAGATACCAATGCTCGTACCTCGAATTTGTAGCACCCTGTATATTCAAAGTTTTGCATTAAAAAAAACAACATGTCACCCAAAAATCAAAATATTACCAAGTTTTCCATTCCTTCCAGATTCTCCAAACATTTGGTTATATCCTCTAGATTCTCCACATATCCCATACTCTTCTTCCTTTGCTCCAACTCCAGTTTTTCCTGCATTTTCCTCAAACTTTCCTCAACCACATGCAGATTCGAATAAAACTGTTGCCTGCCATTGGAAAATTTCGTGAAAACCCATATCGCTATCAAAATGCAAATGCAGAACCACACACTGAGGCCAACTTTGATTGGGAAGTCTTCCGTCTTATTCATTTTATCCTTTTTATCTGTGATTTGTAAGATATTCGAAGGAAAACAAATATAAACTACTAAAAAAACTGCTAACGATGATGTGGAAATAAGGGTAAGCGTCTTACTGGTCGTTTAAGGCTTAGTTAGGTATCGATAATGTTAAATAATTTAGCGTTTAGAGTTATACTTGGATTATTTATGAGATTTGGAGAGTGGGGGGTTCGATATTGTACTTGAAAAACGCTTTATCAAAAGAAACAAAGAAAACGATCTATAAACTAAATTAAAATTTAATATAATATGGTGTGTCTTCGACATAATTAGACACGTGTCTTTTTATAAAGCCAAAAAATATTTCTCTCATTATCGCAAACAAATCTTTATCCAGAAATTGTCAAAATAAGATGTATTTTCTCTGACAATAAACAGGGTCGAATTGAGGGAAACATATTAAAATATTTACAGATCTTTTTCAATGAATATTGAAATTTCCATGCATTTTATTAACAGCAGTACAGGGTGTCCCATTTTAGTTGAAATCATACGGTATCTCCGTTATTAATAAAGATAGGAGGATGCGGTTTGCACAAACCTGTCTCACTTTTTTGTCAAATGGAAGATGCTGTCAACAAAATTTTCATAGTCCTCTTCGTTTCTGAGCTACAGGGTCTTTTCGAAAATTTTGCAATTTAGGACAGCCCCCGTATCTCCGTTATTATGGATGATATCGAGAAGGTGAAAACTGATTCTCGTAGAACTTTTTTCGTAGAATACAGTGACGTAGTCTGTTTTTCTACGAAAAACATATTTTTGAAGATATGAACTGAAGTTATGTTTTTTCAAATAACACCCTGTATATTTATAAATCATATGATACGCCTTGCTATGAGCTTCTCAAAAATATATATCACTCTATATTTATTTTCACTGTTTACTGTAATATTTAAAATATATCATTTTCTTATTAGTAGGCCGTGATAAATAACAAAAATCCAAAATGGTATTTACTAAAATAGTCATACAAATATTAAAATGTTATTTGGAATTGATAATTTTTTTACTTTTGAACTGTTACCTCTGAATCTCTGAATATATTTTTCTTTTTTTATAATGGAATTTATTATAACGGGATGGGTTTGCAAATATCTAAAAGCTTGCATTATTAACGCATTTTCCAGGTGTTCGACATTGTGTTGCCACGATATATTTCATATTTACAAAATCAGAAATCGAGAACGGACAAATCCAGGAATACGGGACGCCATCATATGGATCCATTGGTTCCAATTCATTAAATTGAGAAAAAAAAATTATTAACAAAATTCTAATATTTTCGTTGTAAGTTGTGAGGGGGAACCCCATCTTGCTGATAGTATATATTTCACGTAAATTAGCTAGGAATATTTAAAAGTCCGAATACGATAACTTCCAAGATTTACAAACAGCGGTAGAGAGTTAAGTTTCCTTAATATATAAAGAATTTATTAGTGGCTCTCAAAGTAAAACAAGAGTACAGATAGCAGTATACTTTTAATAATTCTTTAGTTTCTTTTATTATCAATCATGGCCTACTAATAAATTTGATATTTTAATACGTTTTTTAAATATTGCACTAAATAGTGAAAATAAATATAGAGTGATAAATAATTTTGAGAAGCTTATGGCAAGCCAGATCATATAATTTATAAATATACAGGGTGTTCCATTTAAGAAAACATAACTTTAGTTTATATCTTTAAAAATATTATTTTCGTAGAATAACAGACTACGCCACTGTATTCTACGTAAAAAGTTCTACAATAAACAGTTTTTACCTTCTCAATACCTTTAACAATAACAGAGATACAGGA
Organism: Sitophilus oryzae; assembly: GCF_002938485.1. Lineage (NCBI taxonomy): Eukaryota > Metazoa > Arthropoda > Insecta > Coleoptera > Curculionidae > Sitophilus > Sitophilus oryzae. The sequence continues at coordinate 1,110,826 of NW_022145636.1, read as the reverse complement.
GGAGTCCCAAATTGCAACATTTTCAAAAAGACCTTAAGCTCATAAACGAAGAGGGCTATGAAAATTTTGTTTACGGCATCTCTCGTTTGACAAAAAAGTGGCACAGGTTTGTGCAAACCGCACCCTTCTATCTTCACGAATAACGGAGATACCGTATGATTTCAACCAAAATGGGACACCCTGTACAGTTTTAAGGCCCCCACAGACGTTCAGTTTTGTGGCTCAGACCGCCTGTGCAAACCTAATTTATGCAGGTATGTCGGTACGTATGGGGCAAGTTCCGGCAGCCCGTGTAGGTCCTTAAAGGCGCTCAATTTTTTGTCGCCTGATGCTAACGTGATTTAAGGAGATTGATTCGGAAGCAAATAGGAAAGGAGTTGTTAAAAAAAATAACAATTTAAGTTTTTCTAAAAAAAAAATAAACTAATAAAAAGTTTAGCGTATCTGCGCAGTTAAACTGCGCATACTGCACACTGCACTGTGGCACACTGCGCGTTTTTGCGGTGCCGATGCCGTTGAAACTTTTTTTTCGAAACTTTTTTTTCACCAATCATATACAATACACAGAGTACCGGTGCTCCGTCAATAATTGAGTTTTTACTAGTGCAATTATTAAAACTATAAAACGCACAGGTACAAGGTTTGTGTGATGTAGACCTAACCGAACCGGGCGTCACGTTGGGTTCTGACAATTGCAAATGTTAATAAAATTATCGCAAAATAAAAACACTAAATCACCACAATACACCAAAACTGTGGTGATTTAGTGTTTTTATTTTGCTGTGTAACACCAAAGGTTCCAACCCTCAACTGTAATAAAATTGTCGAAAAAATGTTAACATAGGAGGACGTAATAGACGGAGGGCTACATAAAAAACCTTATCATCGTTACATAGCAATTTTTTTCTTTTTGTGTACCAATTTTGAAATATAGTCATGTCTGCCAGCGCAATCCCAGGGTTGACAAATTTTTATATAAATATCAAATATCGGATATATACACAACCAAACTTATATGGAATCACTCTTTATATCTGACTAAATTTCTTGCAAGGATAAAAATTGGTATACAACTTTAAGATAAGGCTTTTTGTTGTAAATAAACATGAGAATAAAGAATAAACGACTGCTGCGATTTATTTTCATTTGAATTTTGTGTACAGTAGTAAAAATCACGATTGTCCGGTAATTTTCATTCAATCCAAAAAAATTAAAAAGTGTTTTATGTTGGATTAACAGATGTACAGAGGGGAAGAATTATTGCTCTCACAGAATAAGAAATGCTCCAGAGAGACGTAGCAGAGATAGTAGGCGTTACCCAGGGTGTTGTATCGAAAACACATGTAAGATACTTGGAATTAGGAACACATAAGGATAAGCCCATACAAATTCGCCAAAGAGTAACAACTGAACAACAAGACCGCCTTGTGTGCTAAATTAGTAAAATAAATCGCAATGTTTCTCATTCAGAGATACAAAGACAACTTCTGGCAGCTACAAGTGTGAACATTTCAGTTGAAACCATAAGAAAAAGTCTTCGTGCACGAGGGTTTTACAGTAGGAGAGAGTTACGGATCCCACAGTTATCTCGGCAAAATAAAATTGACCGGTTAAATTGATGCCTTCAGCATCAAAACTGGACAACTGAGAATTGGCAAAATGTTCTTTTTTCGGATGAGAGCAGAATTGGCCTAAGATCAGATAACCATCGAATTCGGGTTCTTAGAGCTCCAGGAAGACGAACGAGACTTCAGGCTACCAAATCTGTACCAAGATATAAAGGAGGAACTGTAATGTTCTGGGGAGGTATTATACTAGGAGCAAAAACTCCATTGTTACCATTTCAGCAAATTTTAACGGGTCGGAGATATGTTGATTTGGTGCTAGAACCAATGGTTAGTCTTTGGAGAGCTGCAATTGGGGATAATTTTAACTTCATGCGCGATAGTGCACCTCCCCATACCAGCAGAGTGACTAGAGAACGTCTTAAAACGGAAGGTGTCATAGATTTGGACTGGCCTGCCTATTTACCAGATCTAAACCATATCGAACACTTGTAGGACTAGCTCAAAAGAAGTGTTAGAGCTCGTCGAAACAAACCAGGAAATCTCGCACAGCTTATTGATGCAGCATTAGCATAATGGAAAAACATACCCCAAGACAACATGGATAATTTAACAAGAAGCATGCCAGCGCTGATAGAAGCTTGCATAAGGGCTAGAGGTGGGAACAAAGAATATTAAAATTATCAATTTTCTTTTTGTTTAAGCTTTTTGGCCATTAAAAATTTAAATCTTAATTTCGTTTCAGAAACCAAAAAAATACCATTTTGTTTATTTTGGGAACTGATTATTTTTTTTTATTCCTATATGGATTATTTTTCATTAAAAGTCATTGGTAAGGACTGAGTTTTATTCATAAACAATGAAAATTTTTCTACATCTCAAAAATTATGGAAAATAATAGGTGATTCCATATAAATTTGGTTGTGTATATATCCGATATATATCAAGTTTTGATATACGTCTACAAGAAACCGTTGACGTTCTGTTATAATGTCATTTTAACAGAACGTCAACAGTTTCTTTTAGACGTATCTGTTTTAAAAAAAGTAAAGTGTTCTCGAATAGTAGAATTTAAATATTTTAAATAGTTCTTTTCTTTATTTTTTGTATTTTTTTGCTTCCGACGACGGAAAGAGATAAACTTTCCGAAACGTTAAGCATTTTTTCTTTGTTAGGCGAATTTTTATTACTGTAAACATAACTTATGACAAGCAGTTTCCGTTTAGGTTTAACGCAGAAGTGTTTACAAAAAATAACTATTTTATTTTGTAGATTTTTCTTGCAGTGCAGTGGCGAAATACCCATAAAAGATTTTTTTGGAGAGATGAATTCGCCACATAGGTATAGACATTTTTTAAGTTTGTTCTAACACACCACTTTACGATTGATATTGACCAATCGGATAGACGCTGATTAGTTTGTTCTATTTAGTTTGGCTAAACGTTGGAACAAACCCAATATTATATCAATCTATTTTCCCCAACGTGGCCATTCGTTCAACGACTGTGACAGAGATTTTGCTACGGTGAAAAGAAAATTCGGCGCCACGACCGTATCTATAGTCCTAAGAATATGAAGACCTAATTGTTCAATCGTCCACTAAAAACAAATTCAAAGTTAAACATGTCACTCATCAAGACATAGCTGCTTTCAAAACCTGGTGGTCTATGTATTTAAAAAAAAAGTTCTTTCTTTGCGTAGCATTGGCAAGGGGGTTCCCAAAGAAAATAAGGCGAGTTTTGCAGTTAATCAGTATTATGAGTTTAACTTTGAAAGAGCGTTGCAGCGTTGTAATCGAAAAACCGTACATCGATAACGTGTTGGAGGAACGCTTTCTTCTTGCAAAGACTATGCAGAATGATACTCCACATCTGGTCATTCCTAGTTGTCAAAACAACCCAGCGTATCAAGGAAAAATATCTATCAATGAGAAAAAAATCAATGACCTGAAAAAAACTTCTTCAATATATCCCAGAAAACTTAAAAATATTTTACAATGAGATCTGTGAGTGGCCTACTACGAATGTAGATGAGCCACCAGAGGAAGGATATTAATGTGTTTCCGAAAGATTTTTTTGTTCAGAGTTTGTTGTAGTTTAAGTTTTTGTATTATTAACAAAGCAATAATATTTTTGTTAAAATATGTCAGTTTTGTTTGGTTTAGGTTTTTTTCGTTGGTTAATTTTGAAAACGGGTCATCTCAAAACAAAAACAGGATAAATTTCAAACACCCTGTATACCACAAACTAAAATTTTTAGGTTAATTTAGTAACTTTTACCCCCTATTATCATAAAAGAAATTTAAAACAACATTTTTCTGAAAAATACTTATTTGAGACGTTTTTTGTCTCTCCTGTAAAATTTGAAAAAGTGGACATGCCACCTTTCCCAAATGACCGATTCAATTGTACCGTGGGTAAATTTGCGGTGAACAGGCAATTCTAAAAAGTTTTCTAAAATATACAAGAAAATGCACGATATTCAACATTTTTTTTTCGAAAAAAATCCTCATAGACGTGTTCCTGGGGTCGAAATGTATCACCCCTAAAAGTATATGCACTTATTTAAGACTCATCCTGTACTTATAAACGTTTTCAGGAAACTCTCGGCACGTTTATCAATTGAAACGTAATACATGTAAGTCTACAAAAATTTTGAGAGAAAGACTCGTTTGCGAGAGCGAGGATCTGCAGTACGATGAGTCAGATCAAAATAGTGGGACATAATAATAATGTATGATATCTGTTATTGAAATAATAAAAAAATATATTTATAATATAATTGTATACATGATTTATCTATACTTAAATGGATGAGGCGGCGAGCGTTCCCTGGAAAGCGCAAGAGTAATATCGCGCTTTTGATAACTGTCTGCCGATTTAGCCACAATCTTTTGGTCTGCCCTCTTGAATACGGCTTTGTAAATAAATAAATATGACATTCCACCAATCTGTAAAATCAGTGAAGAAGCAACAAAGCAATGAGATTTTTGAATGTCCGGAGTGCGGTAGACAGATAACATCACGTATCGGGCTTTTCAGTCATAGAAAGACTCATGAAAGAATTGAAAATTACTCATGTAATGTCAGTATAGTATATGTACAGTTTACTGACAGGTAATATCTCAACACGATTGGTGTGACGGAGCGACGGATGACGCATGACGGATACATATAAACTCTAAACATATGACGGATACATATAAACCTTATTTCACCAAAGTTAGTAAGTTTATAAATCCAGTAGTTTCAACCATTACTCTGCAGCCATTCTAAACGATGGAAAAATTATACCTCATAATGAAAACGCGAATATGAATGCAGGTATTAAAAACTTATACAGTTACCAAAATATTTCAAAATGTTTATTTCCAGAAATATGATCTCAATATAAACATAACAATGAATAAACTAAAAAAAAGTACAGATGCAAAACAAAAAAAATATAAATACTATTAGAACATTAAATATTTGCTGGAGTATTTGAGTGTCTCTATAACAACTTTATACTATTTGTAACAACAAATAGTATTTGAAGTAAGTTTACTTAAAGTGTAAAAATGCTTAAAATATAATAAACATTATACCATATTATTTTAGTATACATCAATAATATGTTAAATGTCTAAATCTGTAATATAACTCTCAAAATATAACAAAAAATATACTTAAAATGATAAATATATAAAGATACAGTATTCATAGTCATAAAAATGCTAAATGATTCAAAATTTGCTCATGAACCTTGTTTCTGTGTGACCTTATATAAATATACAATAGTATTGGAGTTGGTGCTACTTAATTACGGAAAAATTGTGAAAAATACTTAAAAATAATGGAAAATATAAATATTCTTATATTCATGGAATGTTTAGAAGGCAGTCCCGAATTTGTACCCATGTTTGTAAACCCTGAAATATAATAAAAATAGATTTATGTTTAATATACAGGTAGCACGGCATATAAATCACACGGCAGGCCAACTCGCTTTGGCGGGAACGCTACGCGCAAACCCTTGCGCACGCCGCCTTTATGGGTGCCAGCAGGCGGATGAAACTGCCATTTGAATTTTGGAAACACGGCGGAGTTTCTGCCAGTAGAGGGATAGATGGCGCTGCGTAGAAATTTCATCTAAAGTCCCTAGATATTCATCTAGGGACTGTAATTTCATCATGATTTTATCAAGTCATCCACAGAGTATAGTTTAATTACCAATTCGTTTGATTCTCTGTGGAGTAATTGGAGTAGTTGGAGTAGTTGAAAAATATAAATATTTATATAAAATGTTGATAATTTAACAGTGATGTGCTTTGTTACCCTATGAATAAACATTGATATGAAGTTGCTTTCGCCAGAAACAATTATAATTAAATAATTTAATAAAAATTTAATTTCTAAGTGACCCGGATCAGTTAGATCAGTAAAATAAATTGAAAAATAAACGTCATTCCATATTTGGCAATGTCTGTCAGTTTCTGTGAAGTGGAAGTGAATTGTGATTTGTTTTTATGGGAATATTTTACGGATTTTTGCGAATTTAGAGTATTTTGGACGATAGGATTGTGAAATTTAAAAGCCAAGTAGTTTAATATATAAGATTAATTAATCCCTGTGATAATTTTTATGAAATTTCTCATAATCAAAACAAATTCTTTCAACAAAATGGCTGTCTCAGAAATTTGGAAGATCATTAATTTTAAAGTTTTATTTAAGTGTATTTATATCGAATCAAGAATTTGTATAACATATTAAAAGCTTAATTTTAAAGGTTGTGCAGTAATTTATGTAAGTGTACGCTTTTAGATAAATATTAAATATACAAATTTGCAAAGACAAACAAGTAATTTTAAAAAGATCATTTATTTATTTAAACGAGTATAATCATTAATCATTAGGTTGAAAATATATTTGTATTTACTTATTTATATATTTTCTATACCCTTGTATTATTTATAAGCCCTATATGTCCTGTTTTATTTGAAAAAAAAATGCTTCGAGTCATCGAGAATAGATTTAATAACAATTTTGTCCCTTGGCTTTGTGTATTATATAATGTGAATTGTAAGATGTTTCTATTTGAATAGGTCATTAAAGTTGAGATTAAAGTTATACCAAATTATATTCACGGTAACTATATGTCTTTTATATAATGAATTATTTATTTATAATTTATAACCTTTTTTATAATTACTTATAACTGATTGTATAAATTCTGATAACTTTTATATATACTTGTATAGTGTTGAATGTGTTATTATGTAATTTTAACAATGTTATAATAAAATAATAAAGTTACAGATTTTTCGTGTTTTATTCTAATTTCAGGGATAATTTCAACCTAGATTATTAATTTATTTGTATCAAAATACATTACTTTTATTTTGTAAAATGTTTTGTTACAAATAAGTTCATAATCTAGATTGCAATTACCAAATATAAGTAAAAAACTTATGAACTGGCAGTAAAGGTCCATTTAAAAATATGGCGCGAACTTTTAGTTCTGCCAGTAGCCCGCTTGGATCGCGTCGAGCGCGTGTTTCCAGGCTTTAACATAGGAGTTTTCATTTCTTCCAGTTAGTTATTCTATGGGTGCCAGCGACAGAAATTAACCAGTGTCGTAGTCAGTCGTAGTCTTTGTCATCGACAACGTACAGTTACGGCAAAGAGTAGATAAGACAAGAGACGACAGTGAACAAAGAAGTCGAATTTCGCGAGAGAGACGCAGATATATTAAAATTTAAAGGTCCCATCAAGTCCCATTTTGTCTGTTGCCAAGTATATTTCTTTAAAAAATAAACAAGATTTTCTGAAAATAAATTAATAATATAAGAAAGATATAAGTAACGTATGTTAATACGGAAATGTAAATTTTTAGTTTAGGTTGGTTTAGGTTCTTTTTTCGCAATGTACTGATAATATCAAAGAAACAGAATGACTAAGTTGATCGATTTCAAAGATAAACAGATAAAATCTCAAAATCTGACAACGGCGTATTTTATTTAATCTAACCTATGATTTTAGGACGCTAATCAGCTTTGCTAAACAGGCTTAAACATAAACAAATCTGATTAGTTGTTTTCTTGCATTTCTGCCTTTTTAAAGTGTGTTTTAAGAGTTTTTCGATATATTATCGTTTTGAGAGTTTTTAAGGTTTAATTTTAGTATCGTTTTTGTTGCGTACCAATTTGTAATTATTGTTAAATATGAATACTGAACAGGACACGAGTAGAGCAGGAAAAGACGAGATGGTGGCAATGTGTGTGCTTATAAAGACTGCAAAAATAGGTCTTATTTTTCGACAAACATAATATTTCACTCTTTTCCAAAGGATCCTGAAAAGTATTTTTATAGAAATATACTATATAATTATGTTATTAAACTAAATGTAATCCATAGATCAAAGACATGGTTAGAAGCTTGTAATATATGTTTACAAAAAAATTGAGCAACTCTATTTTTTTGTACATAAACTCCACATTGTGATATTACACTTGTTCAAGTCCATATGTAAAAAAAATACAAGTAAATAAAACATTTTTTACAAATCGACTTGGTCACTTTATCTTGTTTACCAACGATATACAAAATATTACTTTTATTATCTTTATTCCCCGACAAACATGTTTCTAATTATAATGTATTTTATATAATATTTAGAAAACTCATTTTTTTTTCGTTTCTATTTATTTCTTTACCCATACAGTAACTATTTATAAGCTATACAGGCAAGTTTTAATAATAGTCTGTTTCAAATTTCCCGCGAAAAAATTACGAAAATTTAAAGGGACAAGCGAGACGAGGTCACTCTCCCCACCACTCAAACATGAAAGGTACCGCACGAACTGTCGTCTCTTGTCTTATCTACTCTTTGGTTACGGCAGCTTTGAGTCAGTAGCGTGCGGCTTAATTTATTTTATTCTTTTTTTGAGTGATATATTTTGTTTTTTTTTTAGTTTTATTTTTGTTTATTGTGTGATATATTTGGTTTTTGTAGTTTAGTAGTACAATGGAAGTCCGAAATTCTTTTAGTTTTAATACTCAGTCATTGTCTACGGCATTCAAAGTAATTTTTATTATTAGGTATCCTGCAAAATGACAAACAAGATTAATTTCTAAATTACTGTTTTTTTTTATGGATAGCTCATGACAATTCAGAGAGAAAAGAAAAGAGGTGTCGTTTTTTTACAAGGTCTGCCGTTTTTAATAAGATGTTCGCCAGATCATTTTGGCAATTTTCAGTACCCGTATGTAATATTCGGACACAAAGTTTTTAAATGTTCTTCTAAACTGGATGAATTTATCTTGGATGGGAATAATGACAGGTTTACAAGATATTGGAATTAGAAGAATTACAGGAATTACAAGATAAAGTTGTACCAGATTTTTATGAGTGCAACTGTACACTCAAATCGCTTGTCGCTAAGCTTTTATATAATATAAAATTGTGTAATGACATAATAAAAGTTTTAAAGAAAAAGTTTATTTTTTCTTTTTAATGTATTTAAATAAAAGCGTGTTTTTAAAAAGTTTTTTTTCTTAAATTTATTTTTTACTTTTTAAGTTATGCTGGTTTCTCAGTGCCATACACTTAAACTCAATTCTTTTTCTTAAATAACTACCTATGGGCATCCTAATAATATGTGTATCGATTTTCATAAAAAAGGAGAATTTAAAAAAACGACAGCTGTCAAATTTGACAGTTCAAATGTGAGACAAATAAAATGAAAACCGACTATGGGGTAGGGAGCATCCAATATATCGATTTTTATCAAAATCGGACAACTTTGAGATTTTTTTGACAGCTGTCAAATTTGACATCTCAATTTTTTTTCTTTCCTTTTAACCCATGGCCCCATCCTATCCTATATATAGATTTTTATCAAAACCGGACAACACTGAAATTTTTTTGGCAGCTGTTAAATTTGACAGCTCAATTTTGTTTTCTTTCATTTTAGCCCATGGCCATCCTATATATCGATTTTTATCAAAATCGGACAACTTTGAAATTTTTTTGACAGCTGTCAAATTTGACGGCTCAATTTTTTTTTGACGGCTTGGCTTTTAAAAATATAGCCAAACATTTATATTTAAATTCATCAGTTACTTTTCTTCCTTTAGCTGATTTGTTAATTTGTGCAATTTGAATATTAACAAAATTTGCGATGTCCATTGATGGACATAATTTGTACGTAGCCTCTTTAGATTGTTCAATAGATAATTTATTGGGTATTTCTTTAATTCTTGTTTGTAACTCCTGGCCAGGGTTCGGAAGTAGTTAAGACGTAATTTACTCGATTAACTACGTGTAGTTTTCCTTCAAAAACTACGTATTTTCCTGTTTATTAACTACATGAAAACTACGTTAATAAACTATGTATTGAAATTATGAATAATTTCCCTTTGTATGAGGTGTAATAGAGATAATATGATGTAAATATTATATTTAAAGTCATATTTCTTCTGTTTTCTTAAATACATTATGTGTTTTTAAAGCTTCAACTTATTATAACCTCACCTCAAACCTTTGATATTTGAAAGTTACATACATAGGTTACATAAACTACATCCTCTACATAAACTACATTAACTACATGTAATGTAGTTTATATAGTTTTTAAAAGTAACATGTAGTTTTCCGCACCCTGCTCCTGGCATGTTTATTAATTTTAATTGTCTATTCTCTAAAGTTAAATAATTGATTTTTTCTTTTTTACTTTTTGAGGAGTATGCGCGGTTAACGATTCATTTGTTTAGATAAAAGTATTGTGTAAATAAAATTCAGTTTCAGTCAATTTCAATTACAGTATTTTTTTAATACGACCCTGTCTAGCAATAGTTTATTTTCTGGGAAATTTTTTGATACGTTTTAATCCGGCCCTGACTCGGCACCCATAATAGTGTTTTCAAGGTCAAATTTTATAGAAATTTTAAACAATGGGATCTGGGTAGAGTTAGCCTGCCGTGTGATTTATATGCCGTGCAGGTAGTACCATACGATAAAAAAAACGGCGCGCCAAAAAAGACGGCTCGGGACTGACAATCGATGATAATTTTGGCGAAGTCAAGCCCTAGATATCATTTATTTGGTCCCTTTACTGCTAGTTGGCCTTAAGAAGGTTGAAATTTATTTTTATAATGATTAAAATGATTTTTAAATGGTGTAATTTAAAATACGGGAAATCATTTTTTTGGAAATAGATGATGGAGTAGTAGATGGATACTTGTAGAGGGCGCCACCTACATATTTTTTAACAGGTTTGAAGAGTCATAACTTTTCCTCCGAACTTGTACCTCCATATCCTCTTGGTAAAAATCTCTACGAGCAATCGTTTTCAAGATATTTAGAATGGAGATAGTCAGTACATGTCATTACAGACAAAAAATAAACATGTGGAGTAGATAGTTATTTGACCGAAATGATAAATTTAGAAACTTTTTATTTTTTTAAATTGATCACAAATTTTTCGTCGAAAAAATTATGATAAAACAGTTTCTGTTGAACTTTTGGCACAAAAATATTTCACATTTATGATTTCAGTCTAATAACTATTCGTCATCGGTTTAATATATGTCAATGATGACAGGTATTGCTAATTTCAATTCCAAATATCTCGAGAACCATTTCTCGTAGCGATTTTTACCAAGAGATATTTTTAACGTAAAAAACGTCGTAAATGTATATTTTTTACTCAGTAGTTCTATACAGGTATGGACGGAAAGTTATTACTCTTCAAACCAGTTAAAAAATATGTAGGTGGCACCTTCTACAAGTAGGAGTCATATTGACATGAAAATCAAATTTCTCATATCAAAAAACTCCCAGATACCAATTTTCATCCATATAATGACGTTACTTCAGAAATTATTTTGGAAAAATTCGAAATAAAAATAAAGCCTCTACACCCTGTATCACCGAAACTAAGCATTTTCGAACAAACATTTATACGAACTTTTTTATCTGCACAATATATTGCCGAAGTTTAAGAGAATTTACCACTTCCCAATACGATAAATGCTCCAAATTTGTTAAAAAAAGTAAGGTTAGAATATGTTTTCCAAAAAAGTGTCAAAACATCCTTTATATTATGAAACGTTAAATTTATTTTAACTTTCTTTGTTAACGAAAAATTTTTGGTTGAAAAATAGCGCTATGACCAATCAGTGAGTCGCGCGTCGGTCGCGTCGTCGGATGATCGCATTAACGGATGACATGAAAATCCACCTTTATAGAGTTAATAATTCTTATATTATATTATATATATATTATGGAGTTAATAATTCTAATAAAAATAATAATGACTAAGGAATACAAGGATCAATAACACCAGAGACCAAATTGTTACCAGTTGTCAGCAGACAGTGCCGTGCCAGGACAATATAAAAAATTGTTAATTAAATAAAAATTGGAATTTTAATTGTTTCACAAGTAGTTTTTTCAAATTACTATTCGATGGGTTTTAATTTAATTTTTTACAGGTCTGAATGAATATATGATCTTTATTTATTTATATTTTTGATAAATTTTCACCTACATACGTCCGTGTATTCTTTAGTTACTGTAATCATTTTTTACTTACTTTCTTCGCAGTTTTCAACTGCAGGAAGGCATAACTCGTTAAGGTTTCTCTCAAGTCTGAATTTTTCTGAGTTTGAAATCTCTTAATATCTTCAACTGCTTTTGAGGAGAATGTCCTTTAACAATAAAGAAATATTTGGCTAAAATTATAAAATATAAACATGAGAATAAAACTATAAAAATAAAAATTAAAAAATATATAGAAAATATGTTCTCAAAATTTATTATTCTAATTTTAATTTGTTTAATTGTGGCATCCATACTCTTTTGCAAAATAAAATTAAATGAAAATAAAAAATCACATTCTTGACAATCTATACCGGGCGCGTCTCAAAAGTGGTTCACCCCTATAATTTTTTTATTTTTTTAGATAACAAAACGAGATTTGCTATGTTAGTGTATGACATAAATTAGGATTGATTGACGTATTCAACTGTTTTTGGTTACTTCCTGTTTCACCGGAAATGACTGAAATTTGTGATTTTTAAACCCTCGGCATTTTTTTACTTTATTCGATAGAAGATGACACTTTGAATAGAATGACATATTATATGTCAACTTTTGACGTTTTCGCATATGGTTTATATGAAATTGTAAGATGCAGTTCATAACGACAATTGGACTCGAAATACCAAGCGTGTTGTACCAAATTAGTGATGGGTTGTTATTTAACTGTTATTTTATAACAATTATTTAGAAATAACATAACGCAACCGTTACTACTTCTAAAAAATAACTGATATAAAATAACGACACAGAGATCGGCCGCTCGTGAAACGAAAAACGAAGTCGGTGCTCTGCACCGCCACGAAATTCTATGCTGCTCGAAGCAATTCCAAAAAACAACTAGTATGGATGGAAAATATGTTATTTCGTTAACCATGGATACAGGCGGCGAGACAACGGACAACGGAGTGGGGAATGCGCTACGGTGAACGTAGCTGCTTCGGTCGATGCCGTCGACGGTGGTATTGGGCTTCCCACAACAGCTTAAAAATAATAGATATAAAAGAAGCAGGTTTTTGAAACAGCCAGGGTATAACGCCTGGCGGTCGAGTATAACAGAGTGGGAAAAGGAACGCTGCATCGGTCGATTGTCGATGGAGTGCCTGCAACGGTTTGGAGAAGCAGTCATTTTGTGATACGTTGTTTTTCAACCGGTTACATGAGCATACAGGGGTGGCGGTCGAGATAATCGGAGGGAAAGGAACGCTGCTGATCGGTCGATTGTCGATGGAAGTTCGAAACAGGTTGGAGAATAACGCATCAGTTGTTTTAAATACATTGCTTTTCAACCTGTTACGAGCATAACGGGCGGAGGTCGAGATATTATGGCGCTGTATGTTTCAGTACGTTATTAAGTTTCAATATTTAGGTATTTATTTATTCTGAAAAATTTTCAGAATAATATCAGTATATATCAATAATTTCAGTTAAGATTTTTTAAAAATGTATACAGGGTGTTTTGAAAAATCTGGTCATTGATTAATCACGATCCTGCTTAAAGCCCTTGACGTAAAAAGCTAATTTTTGGAAAACAGATTGACTTTAGAGTGTAGAGGTTCGATAAGAAGGGATTTTTCGAAACTCGAATTCTAAGGGGGTAAAACCACCCTCAAATATTAGAATATTTTTTATATAAAAACCGGTGAGTTTTTCGGAAAAACTCTTAAACACGTATATTTTATTTCGTTGTTTTACATATTTTAAGATTTTTTAAAAATATATACAGGGTGTTTCATAAAATGTGACCATTGAGTTATCACGATTCTGCGTAAACTGTTTGACGTTTAAAGCTGATTTTTGGCAAACGGATTGACTGTGGGGTTGAGGTTCGATAAGGAGAGGTTTCTCGAATCTTAAATTCCAAGAGGGTGAAAACGCCCCTCAAATATTACAATATTTGTTATTTAAAAAACGGTTAGTCTTTCGGGAAAACGCTTGGACACGCATAATTTATTTTGTTTTTTTACATATTTTGAAATTTTTTAAAAAATAATACAGGATGTTCCAAAAAGTTGAGTAATTGATTAACCACGATTCTGCTTAAACTGCTCGACGTTTAAAGCTTATTTTTGGCAAATGTGAGAAAATTTTATCCAGTTTGTATGTTAATAAAAATTCTTGCTGTGCTTTATCATCACCATTACAAATTATTAATTCGACGCGAACGAAGTAGCGGGTACACGCTAGTTTAAGTATAAAATTAATTCGAATTCTAGTGTGTAGTTGGTTTACTTATGAAGAATATACTACACATTTTCTTATATTGCTATTTTTTGACCGAAAATGTTAAAATTATAACTAAGAGCTTCTGGCCCGTCGAGTGAGATGCACCCTGTACACTGCTACGCAATTCAGGATCTAGGTACGCCGATCGAGGGGCAAGGTGTAGGTAGATCGGAATGTATACGTATAGACGAGTGGCGGAATTTTGACTTTTTTATATCGCAATTTGTAAACAGCGCTTATTTGTAAACAACGACCATTTTTAGAGGGTATTTGATAAATCGATATTTAGAAATATTTTGACACCCTGGAAATACTACCACCGAGCATGTCATTGTTGCAACTTGCAACTGCAGCATGCCTGGCGGTGACCGCCTCATACTCTTTTCAGATATTTAGCAATAAAATAAAGAAACCTGTTATTTTTAAGCTGTTATTTTAAGCTGTTATTTTAAGCTGTTTTTTATAAATAACTATAACAGTTTCAACTGTTATCTAAAAATAACAGTTTTGCCCATCACTATACCAAATTATTCGTAAAAAATGCTTTTACCAAATATGCTAATGAGCCACCCTTGTTCCATTTGAAAAAAATTGAGATATGATTAAAAATAAATTGAGATATGATGGAAATGATTTGGGCAGCTTTTAACTGGCTAGGACAAGACACGAAAAACATTAGACGATCAAATCTATTTTTCCAAGGCTATGTACTTCATTAAAAATTAGTGTTTTTAACACAGCCATGGCACTCTAGATTGAAATTTAAAATACGATTTGTTTTTAAGCAAAAATGTCAAAATATATGTCATTCTATTCAGAGTGTCATTTTCTATCGAATAAAGTAAAAATATACCGAGGGTGCTATTTAAAAATCAAAAGTAGTAGCCATTTCCGGTAAAACAGGAAGTGACCAAAAACAATTGAATAAGTCAATAAATTCTAATTTATGTAAACTAATATACCAAATCTCGTTTTTTATCTGAAAAATTAAAAAGTTATAGGGGTGAGCCACTTTTGCGACGCACCCGGTATATGATAAACAAAATACTATAAAGGGGGTCAAAAATGTTACATTTTAAAATTCGCCCTGTATTTCAAGAACTAAGATGGCAAGGACAAATATGTATGTAAATAAAAAAGTAGCATAGTAATGTGAAAACCGCATTTTTATAATTCATAAATGAGAAATCCTGCAAAATACACGAAAATGGGACATCCTGTACACACAAACAGTATACCAGATCTTTAGATTGAGTTCAAATATTCTTATTTTATAATTTTAGCAATTTAAAAATTACTCTCAAGATTCCAGTTTTTTTTACTGATGAATCACTGTTTTGCAAAATATTATCAAAACGTATTTTTACAAAATAGTAATCTCGATCTACTTTTCTATCCGATTTGATATTATCATATCAGAAACGTGGATAATAAGCAACAAAAGATAAAAACACATAATTACAACTCTACAGCAAATATGTGATACAACATACAACAGACAAATATTGATCTTCATTGTCGTATTACTACAATAACAAATTTAATTAATGAAATATGAATAAACCTTTATTGCTATTTTTTAAAACAAATCAGTGAAAGCAATCTAGTTGGTGAGTATTAAAATATCATTTATCATTTTAAAACAAGCGTAAATTGTTTTTAATTAGGTTACTACAAAAGATATATTTTTTATTATGTATGGGGCAACAGAACACATAATTTAAATATAGGAGAAGATATCAGTGTCTGCATAAAAGCGAACATGAATATAAATACAATAATACCGTATGATAGAAAAAAAATTGTATGTGCACTATGTGCGCATATTTGAAGTGAAACTTCTTACTTTCGTCTGTCTGTCTGTCAGTCTGAGAACTCTATTCGGGTACCTATATATACGTGCCGAGTTTGGTTCCCATCGAGCCATAATTAAGAAAAATCCTGACGATTTCGTCCATTTAGAGGCATAGGTTCGAAACCTCGAGGACGTCATCCTGTAGCCCGTCCCTAATTATGCCGAAATCGACCCACCATCAATATTGAATCGTTAGTCCCACCCTGATGAAGATGCAAACGAAACGTCATATCCAACTTTGCTGGGTTGGACCGTTTGGCACCGTCACTTGCTGTCCTCCATTCGCGAATTTCAAGTTCCAGAGCTTTACGCCTTGGGCTACTCAGAACGGTTCTGATTGTGCGCGATAGCCTGGTGCCTCCATATGGCGCGGAACAGTTCTGAACTTTATGACTCAATTGAATGGAGTGGGAGTATCGCGTTCTTGGACAGTTCTGAGGATAGTAACTCACATTGCCTACCCTCCAAATTTGGTCGCGATCGGTCGACATCAACTTTTGACGTTTCTTACGTAAAAACTAAATGGGTGTGCACATTAGGTAAAACGTGTTAACACGCCTGAAATTTTTATTAGAGTTAAAAAAGTTGTCAGTAGGGATACGAAAATACTAGAAGTATCGATACCCATACCGATATTAGATTATAATCATAATACTTAATACCTGAACTTCACAATCTCCATTAACCTTCTTTCCTTAATATTTGATTATTACATTTATTAAATTTTAAAATTAATAATAGAATTTGTATTCTTACTGATTGAACACTCAAAAAGACATTTTTGTTTTCTATTGCATTCGAAAATAACCCTTAGAAAATAGCTGCGGGACTAGAAAGGCAAGCGGGGAACAACACGCCGTAACACACGTCGTCGGTGAGATCTGGGACCGACGCGACGAATCGACCATCACACGTGTCATAGCATGTTATAGCGTCGGATGGCGTGGCGTGTTGCCTAGTGTGTACGCAATACATGTAATTAAATGGAAAAACATACGCACTGATCTTCATGACGTGGGGTAGCATGGCAACGCGTGGCGTGGCGTGTTGGCTAATGGGGTCCGGGCTTAACTGTCACAGTGACACGTGTTGCGTGTCGTACACGGTCAAGTTGGCTTTGGTCCAATTTATCGACATACCAAATTTCATTTAAATCTTCGAGCCTCGTCTACATTCCGAGTTTCAGCCTCCAAACCAAACTCACATAGGGCACGAGTTACGACGCTCCAAGATCGATACCATTTTTGTGATGATTGGCAACCTTGGCGTGACGCTTCGCGTAACGCTAGCTCGTGTGTCGCGGTCTTGCATTTTTACTTCCATCGCGCGTAATTTCACTTCAAAAACGGCGTCAAGTTACCTTAGAGACGCGATCTATGATACTCATTGTAGTAGACACAAAGTGATTTTCGAGCGACACTTTTGTAAAAAAAACTCGAGGGCGTTTTTTTATCACTCGGTATACGGTACTCTGCGATCCTAACATAATTTATATTGACCTATTTGCAGTGGCGTAGCGTGGCCTCAATACAAGGGGATATAATAAGTAAAAAATTAAAGTTTTCTCTTTTTTTATTAAGCCTTTAATTTTAAAGTTACAAAAATAAAATATACGAGGGAAGAGAGAATTTTAATAATTATGTACTCACACTTAACGCTTTTACTTGCTTAAAGCATAAACACTGGGTCGCTAAATGTTTAAGTTATAATTCATTTTCTCACTTTTGCATATTTTATGACACACCCTGTATAAGAGCTCAAACGCACTGATGACCAGGTCGCAGCGACCAGCCAACGGCTAGGCCATTAAATCAAATGATAAAAAACAAATCAAGTGGTCGCAGCTTGGTTGCTGGGACCAGTAATACCATTAAATCAAATGCTGGTCGCTGCGACCTGGTCTTCAGTGCGTTTGAGCTCTAAGCAAAAAATGCTTAAGAAAGAAAAAATATGTACAGGGTGTCCCACTAAGAATTAGGGTTGCCACCTGGCCGGTTTTCCATTAACAAGGCCGGGTGCCGGTTAACATCCAAAAAAAGCCGGTTTTCTTAGCATATCATTCATATCAATAACCAGACAACCACAACAGAATACTTAGAAAAATGGTTTGATTATGGAAACAACGTTTTTTACTATTTAAATCATTAAATTTAAAAGACCGCGTTCCAAAACTGAATGAAATAATCTTAATTGCGTCGCACAATGGTATAGAACTTCAAGACACCGACGGCGATAGTTTTTACGAAGAGTTATCTTTGCTTGAAGAGGCATCTCCTTCCTTTACTCATCAAGATATTTCTGTTGTGGAAAAATGGTGTATCTTTTTGAAGACAGTGGAAGTTCCAATTTTAATTTTTATCTGTTCCTTGTATTCGTTCTAACATTCAGCTTTCCTGTTCAGAATTTTATTTATCATTAAGTAACAAAGAAGAACTTATTAAAGCTGCAAAATCAAATTCAAAATATCATTTTAAAATTTAGAAACAAGTAGATATATTTATCCGATAATCCGATTGATTTTGGCAATAAAGTTTTACTTCCTGGTTTTATTTTTTTTGCATTTAGGTACGTTTAAAAAAGTAATACTGTTAAATAAAAGACTAAAAAGACTCAAAAAAGGGGCGTAGCACCCAAAAAATTTTCGGATATGAATGCTATGTTGACATGGTTGACCATAATTTTTAGTTTTTTTTTGAAGGCCGGTTTTCTTTTGTCAAAAAGGTGGCAACCCTACTAAGAATAGCACTCGGCTGTATCTCGGAAAGTATTAGTCGTAGAGCTTGCGGAAAAAAATATTTATAACTAAAGAGACCTTGAGAAATTGCTGGAAATTATTTTCAAGTTTGTAGGACGGCCGCTAGAGGGCGTAACTTCTATGGAAAATAACATACCTAATGGAATTTTTAAGAAATTTTGCCTAGATACGATGTAATATAAATAACAGCTTCATAATCTTCAGTAAATTTTGGACCTTTTTTGTTAGAAGCATTTTTCGATATCTGCTAAAATAAAGTGGTGGGGGAAGGTTAGATCTATTTTTATTTAAATATTAATAACTCCGGACTGGATGCTCGGAATCCAAGAAATGAGAGCTTGTTTAAAAGAGCGTTTTTTACTCTATATTATGCGTATAAACAATAATAATAAGCTTTTGAATGTAGACGCTAGGAGGCGCTGTTTTACAATTTAACAAACATTGAGCGTTTTTTCAAAAAAATTAAATGCGATAGTATATGTAATTTTAGCTGATACTAGAGAGCAATAAAACCTTAACAAGTCAGCGAAAATCGCATCTTGACATCTTTTTTCAAACCAAAGTTATTAGCA
The DNA here is from genome assembly GCF_002938485.1 of Sitophilus oryzae. NCBI lineage: Eukaryota > Metazoa > Arthropoda > Insecta > Coleoptera > Curculionidae > Sitophilus > Sitophilus oryzae. Next base: position 1,091,272 of record NW_022145636.1, on the reverse strand, counting down.
AAATTATAATAAAAAGTAAAATATAAGCCCTTAATTACCTTATTTTTCTAACACGGTATCACTAGCCCTCTTGATTATGACCATTTTATTAAAAAATAAGATAAAAAATATTATTTTATTCAAAAAATCGATAATGCACCAGAATACCATAGTATTTGACAGTCTCAGCAGCGTTTTTTATCTTTTGATTGCATTTTCTCTCTCGCATCATTCTCATGGCCTCTTTAGTTATAAATATTTTTTTCCGCAGGCTCTACGGCTAATACTTTCCGAGATACAGCCGAGAGCTATTCTTAGTGGGACACCCTGTACATATAAAGAATGCAACTGTTTATTAAAATTTACTTTGCTTACCTCAAGCACTCCTTATTGTTATTAACAGCTACAGCTCCTTCTTGAATTTGTTGTTCTAACATGTTCATTTTCAATTCCCGCACCTCGTCAGTATCTACAGCTCCAAACAATCGAGACATTAATCCAGACTTCCCTTGCTGAACTTTGGTACGCTCAATATTTTTATTAGCAATATTTTCTTCAGCATCTTCTAGTTCTAACTGTAAAATTTCTCGACTTTTACAAACTGACTGCAAAGAATTAGAAAAAAACAGGTATTCTTTTAGCTGGTCAGCAAGTAACTCTTCGTCTTCTAAAGCTGCATCAATACAAGATGCTAGAGAATCTAAGTAGTGTCCAATCTTTTGTAAATTATCACCCATCTCTTTTTCACTAGCACTCCATTCACTAAACACTCGACCATAATTAGCGTGAAGCTTGTGAACTGCATATTGTCTTTCAGCAACTTTACATCTAGCCTTTAGTAAATTATTTAAGTTTGTATGCAGTTTATAGCTATAATCTTTATAAGACTCAAACTGAGGATCTGGATGTTTTAATCTTATGGCAACACTTAAGTTTTTCAATTTATTCTCCATTAATTGTAAATACCCTATAATAAAAACAGTTAACAATTTAATCTAAGGAACTTATTTTACTAAATACCATTTGATTTTAAAGACTCCTTCCAGCCATCTTCTTCTTGCAAAAACTCAATAAAATGTCTATCCCAATTGACTACAGGATGGGACGCTATTCGCAATAGGAAATTTTCAAGCCCAGCCCTTCTACGATCTATGAAATTTGGATCAAAAGTATCATTTGATATTTTTTGCCATCCAAACATAACACGTTTTTCTGGCAAAGGTGGCAAAACAATGTAGGGATAAGTAAGCTCCAAGTAATCCCTCAGTTGTTCAAATTCAGTATATCTCCTCCAGACAGTTGCTAGCTTGGCAATTTTGTGTTGATAATTTAAATCGATGAGTCTAAAAGCATTCTTGTAATTATTTTAAAAAATAACACCATAAAATACCTAGAATTACTTAGTTTCAATTAAATATACTGTATAATAATCTCTAAGATTAAGAGCACCATTATTGCGTTTTTCTGATTCAGAAACAGTTATTTCTATATGGCTTAAAAGAGTATCCTAAAAATAAACTATAAAATGTATGCCCTGTATTATAGAATAATGTTTACCGATTTTTTAATTATATTTCCATTATTTCTGGAGACCCTTTGTTCCTGATTTTCCATATTTGAAAGGTTTATGCACTATTTATAATTAAATTATTCTAATAAATATTATTGAGAATTTGCTTAACTACATTTATCATTTCAAACGTATTAAACTATAACAGTTAAAATTTAACTATAAATTTGTACTAAAATGCAAAAATGTAATTAATTTTAGAACTTGACAACCACCTGACATTTTTATTTTCATTCTCAGCTGTTTTTTATTGATAAATTCAAAATTAAATGACTTGTGTTTTCTTAGTTGCCTACATTTTAATTAAGAATCTTGAGAGATTGGCAGATTTTAAATTTATTAAATATCCCCACCCTGTTATTGGAAATATATAAAATTTAAACAGGATCTACAATTTTATTTAACAAATATATCATATGATGCTCAAAAAATGTATTATTGAATGGAGATTAAATATTAAATCGGTACCTACGTATTCCGTAAATTTAAAATCAAAAATGTTTCAAAAGAAAAGTACAAAGCGACTTAGTATCAGATGCTTCTTAATAGCAAATGATGTGACAATTTTTAATGAGAATTGTGTAATAAATATTACAAAATATTTTGAAACAAATTTTGAAATTTTCTCACAAAAATGGTCACAAGATAAATTAGAGATGGTCATATTAAAACAAATATCGATAGTGGTACGCCTCTATGAATAAAAGGACTATCTTCAGCGATGAATTTTTAAATTTAAATACTAAATTTATGTATATATTTTAATATAAAGTCGACAAAAATTGTTAATTTGGGTTATAACATTGTAGGAGATTTAGTTTTCAAACAGTTTATAATTTTAATAAAATAGTTTACAGGAGCTTTTTATGATATGATCGAGTTATGATCGAGAAAAAAACGGCGTCAGCGATGGTTATGAAACCAAGATCGCTGTCATTTTATATGCAAAATTATATGGAGAATGTCATTGATCGTCATTTCTAAGTTAATTGGATTTTTTCGACCACACGGCATTCTAGAATAAACAAAAGATCCTTAAATGTCGTAGGCTTATCGAATAATTCAGCATTTTGCAAAAAGACTAGGCATATTATAAAACATTGGCATTTTAAACAAAAGAAGCAAATTTTACAAAGAGCCTTACAGGGGTGGATGGGGAAGTGGAAACCGGCCCGGGAATAACAGGCAACCGGCCTAAATCCACAAAAACAAAATGCCTATAACGAAGAAATATATTTTATTTATTAATATATAAGTAAGGGGGGGGGGTGATTTTTGCTCGGGTAAAAAAAACTCTTTTGCCTTCTTGTTTAAAAAAAAATGATCAAAATTTTATAAAGATCAATATCAAAGGATCGGTCATCTGAATTTTTACTGCAAAATGGCTCAGTTTCACAGGGTTCTACTGTTATTCCATTATTAATTCGATCTTGAATAGGCTACGATTTTGAGAAACTTTAAGACTTCTTGATTCATTCAGTCCAGCTGGCCCAGTCCTCAGTGAAATACATTATTTTTAGCTTTTCAGGTATATACTTTCTTACACAATGTAGAAAGAAATTCTCTCTTTTCTGGTACAGCAACAGCCTCGTCGTGTACACGTGTTTTAATTTTTGGTATAATTCTCAACACGTAACTTTTTCTCGTTTTTATATTTGGCATCTTTGTATGATAATACCATGACTCAAACAAAGAAAACCTAGGGAATACCTAGGCAGAGGATCTAAATGTGTTCTGAGGTAGATCTAATTTAAACCTTATTTAACTCTTCTCTGCTGTCTCACTAATTTTAGACACACAGGACACAATTTAGGACACTCACAACAATTTAGACTTGGCTTTTAGTTCGTCCCCAATTCAAACCAAGCATAGAGATAGCCATCTTTATGTTCTCATTCTCTGTCAACCGCGGAGTTTGCGTCAAATTTGACTACTTTTTTACTCAGATGAACTCGAAAAATAACTTGTGTCTAGCCCTAGCAGGCAACTATTAAGCCCGACCAATCACGTTAGAGTTTTTGACAAACATAAATGAATTAACACACTTCAAATAACCACGCTAACCAACCTGATTGGTCATTGAGTCTTTATTAGTTATTAATAAAATAATATTGGTAAAACTATACAGGGTGAGTCTTAAAAAAGTGCAAATATTTTCAGGGGTGGTATATTTCGACCCCAGGAACACGTCTATGAAGTTTTTTGCCAAAAAAAGATGTTGAAAATTGTGCATTTTCTTTTAAATTTTCTTGTATATTCTAGAAAACTTTTTAGATGTTCTTGTTCACCGATTTTCCCACGGTATAGTTTCTTAATCTTCGGTCTTAATCATGGGTTAATATTACGGGACTAAAAGAAATGCAAATACAGAAAAATTTCGAAAGCTCTCAATTTTTTTTTAAAAATAAATAATTTTTTTTTAAATTCCCAAATTTTAAATAACTCCTTTATTTTGGACTTATTTGAAACACGGTAAAGAGAATATTATGTTTCTTTTATTGAGATCTACCAGCCTTGAAAATATTTGCACAAAGCAGCACAAAAATAAGGTGCACTTATAGACTCACTTTGTATAATAAAATAATTCAAACGGAACAACAAACTACAGATGTTTATTAAAATTAAACAATAGTTACTATTTTACAAATTGATGTTTATGTTTAAAAGCAACTGACGATTATATTGATGCAAATTGATTAGTTAGTTAGGCAGACACTAAGAATCTAACGTAAATTTAGTTAGATTAGCCATTAAATTTTTGCTAAGCCAATCTTTTTCTGATCTCTGATCGGGACTGGCCCATCTTCCCACCGGCCGCGGCCCACCGGAAATTTTCCCGTTTTTCCATATGGCCCATCCACCCCTGAGAGCCTATCTGTTTTCAGTCATCAAGGAAAATTTCTTGTGGTCTATACATATAGGTACTTCTAAAATATCAAAGAGGCGTGAAGAAATTAGTTAATAAAATACAATTCAATCAATATTTTTATTTCAGAAACAACATGACCCCAAAGACAATTTCGGATGCAATATAAGTAGAGTAATGCCTTATCTAAATATTAAAAAACAGTTAAAAAAGGCAGATTTATCTAATAATTAATTATATTTAACATCAGTTTGCATCAGTTTATATTGTTGTATTGATGGATGGTTGATGGCAAAAGTAAACAAGTAAGTAATAAATGATACTTGATACTAATGACCCTAATGACTAAGGATCATTAAAAGAAAATTATATAAAATGTGTCAGTGTGTCCAATTATATTACACCACACGTATGATTTTCTCTTAATTTAAAATTCTCAGAATTTTTTTTCTTGGCAAAAATGTCTGCATCCTAACAAACAAAATAAAATAGTCAGAATTGAAGAATTTTGTTTTAGTTATGAGAGATCTTCACCGTAAATAATAATTTGTTAAAACTTAAAAAATAAAAAAATTTTCTATTATGTGTCCAATGTTCTAGACAGATATACATAAAAAATATGGTAAAAATGAGTAATATCGATGTTTTCCGCCCATCTCTATGAGAAAAAAATCCACATGTTTGACGTTTTATGTTATAAAACCTAACCCAACTTTTAGTTTCAAATCAATTTTTTATCGGGCAATCAGACCGGTGTTTCTAAATTGTTTTAAAAATTAATAAAAACTAGTCCCATGGCTAAGTTAAAGGAGCCAATCAAAATAGATTACGATGATCCAAAATACCGTATCACGCTGTTACAACAAGCTGCAGCCTCCTGTACAGGAGCTTTGATAACATCAATATTTAGTAAGTCACAAATGTTTTTCTGTCGAACATTGTTGTTGTAAATGGTTAATTTGCAGTGACACCTTTAGATGTAGTTAAAATTAGAATGCAGGCTCAAACACAAGTGGTTGACAAATGTTTCTTGTATTGTAATGGTCTAATGGATCATCTTTGTAGTTGTCAACCATCCGATCCCAAAAATCCATGGTACAAGAGACCAAGTCATTTTAATGGAACAGTAGTATGTTTCACAATAAAATACTAGGCTTGTGTTGTATATTTCTTTTTATGTTTTTAGGACGCTTTTATTAAAATTGCTAGAAACGAAGGTGTTACATCTCTTTGGAGCGGTCTTAGTCCGACATTAGTTTTATCCGTACCAGCTACAATTTGTTATTTTGTAACATATGAACAACTTAGACTAAAGTTAAAATCAATATATAATAGGAGAAATTTAGGAAATGATACAAAGAAACAACCTTATTGGATTCCATTAGTATCTGGGGGCACAGCAAGGGTCCTTTCAGTAACCCTTGTAAATCCTTTAGAATTAATTAGAACGAAAATGCAATCAGAAAAACTGAGTTACTTTGGTAAAATTTCCATGGCATTATTTGAAGAAGCAATATCCTTAACTACTTAAATGTTTTTAGAGCTTAGAGATGCTTTAAAAATATTGTTGAAGCAAGATGGTGTGAAGGGTCTATGGAAGGGTATATATCCTACATTTTTGAGGGATGTACCCTTTTCTGCTATATATTGGATGAGTTATGAATCAATTAAATCTTTGTATGGTTCTGATCACCCTTCATTTGGGCAAACTTTCGTTGCGGGAGCAATTTCTGGTAGTGTAAGTAGAATTTAATATACCTTATAATCGAAAAAAAAAAGTGTTCAGTTGGCTTGGAAATAAGATTGTTGACATTCTCTATATAATTTTAGATACAAAATGCCAGTGTATTATGTTATATTTAACTTTTGTGCTTGATGGCAATGTTGTCTCTATTTGCTTTAATCATCTAATATTCAAAAATATATGGCATACAATATAGTTTGTACAAAACTTGGTTTTTAGACAAGCAAAAACTGACTGCGTTACTTGCTTTTAATAATATATACAAATCTTATTTGATGCAGACTTTCTGCATATGAAAAAAAGTTTATAAAGATGCATATCCTAAAAATATTTTGTTCTATACAGGGTGTCGCCGAAAAAAGTAACGATAAAGTTGTAAGTTTTTTTTTAAATTGTAACCCCCATTATTCTGCAAAATAAAACACTAATTTACCACAATACCCCAAAACACTCTACTTTTGCACTGGACGCGCGTTTCGCTAACCATGTGAGATGATTAAAATTTTTTGATTATTAATAGTTTTAATCATTTGCTGATGATGCTAACATGGTTAGCGAAACGTGCATCCAGTGGAAATAAAGTGTGAAATAATGTTCCTATTCATGAGTTTATTAAATGTTCTAATATTAAATAATACATTTAAAATATTAATGATAATTACAGTAGGGTAATTAGTATAGTTTTCACACATTGTAGAGGAAGAAATAAAATTATACAGGGTAGATCAAAAAGAAACTATAAATATGTTTTTTTTTACTTTTTACCATGGAAAAAGTATAACAGGTATATAATAACCATAAATAGAGTATATCATATAAAAATGTTTTAATTTTTACTCGAATCGTAAATAGATTTCATAAAAAAAGATTAGATTTAAGTTTTCCTTTGATCTAGTCTGCACGTGTGCAAAAACTACTACAACTACTATCACTTATTAAAGTTGGGGGTTGAAACATTTGGTGTTACAACAGCAAAATAAAACGCTAATTTACCACAATACACCAAAACACTTTACTTTTAAAACTGGAGGCTAGTTTGACAGAATATGCTGATGATGCTAACATGGTTATGGACATGGATACGCGCGTCCAGTTTTAAATTCGAACCACCCTGTATAATAATAAATGTACAGGGTGTTTCTAAAAACATGGGCCATCTCTCGTGGGGAGATTCCTCAGGTAAAAATAAGATTTATTTTTCATATCAACATTGGTCCGATTCTGCTTTGTTTCGTAGCTACAGGGTGTTAAAATCTTAATAATCTTTCTATTTCTTATAATTTTTTTCCAAGTACTTTTAGTGATTCAAATTAAATTTTGAGGGTAAAAGTTACTATAAGTGCTACACATTTTAATGTTAAAAAAGTGTCCATAAATTCATCAGGGACGTGCATATGGGTTATTACTGGAATATTAAAAAAAAACATGTGCGCCACTGACTTTTTTCTTTTGATATTAAAATTATGTAGGCCCTTTAATGCAATTTCAGATATAAAATAATGGTATTTAAAATAATTCCAAAAAATCTAATTTAAAAAAAAATTAACATCTTGTAACTCTAAAATTATGCATTTCCATACCCATGTTTATAGGAACTTTTATCCTCTAAAATTATGCATTTCCATACCCATGTTTATAGGAACTTTTTTCATATTTTTTGATGAGTAATCAATGAGTACTTATTTAAAACTTTCCTAAGTTAATGATAGGTATTAAATTTTTTTAAAGGTTGCTATTAGAATTGGATCAAGGCAAATTAATAAAATTGCGGAGGCCGAAATCGACAATATATCAAGAGACAACTTTTATTCGGCATTAAATTGCTTATACTATTTTGCTAACAAGAGAAAAAAAAGTCAGTGGCGTACATGCTTTTTTAGAAACATATTCCATGATAACCCATATGCACGTCCCTGGTGAATACGTCAACACTTTTTTAGCTTTAAAATATGTCGCATTTATTGTAACTTTTACCCCCAAAATTTCATTTGATTTTAGCGTTTAGAAGAAAATTATAACAAATCGAAAAAATAATAAGATTTTAACACCCTGTAGCTACGAAACAAAACGGACCCATGTTGATATGAAAAATAAATCTTATTTTTACGTGAGGAATCTCCCCACGAGAGATGGCACAAGTTTTTTGAAACACCCTGTACCTAGATCTGGAAGTTTTTTTTACTGAAGTAAAAAAATACGACATGAACATCTAGCTATACCATACTGCTTTATTATTGCTATATATCATATTGACATCTTTCTATATATTGCTTTCTATTATTTGCTCGTATAACTACTGATAAAGTCGGACTTGAAATTTATAAAAATTTATTTTTTAGGTTGCAGCAACAATAACAGTTCCTTTTGATGTAGTCAAAACCCATCAACAAATAGAATTCGGTACAAGTTTATTTAACGGTATAGTAAGATCAAGGTTCTAAGATTTGTTTAAAAGTTTATAAAACTGTGTTTTAATATCTTCATAAATATCATAGCACATATGGATTTCAGATTATATAAAGTAGTCTTTCTTATAGTATATACTGTTACGTTTTTCGTCGGTTCCGTTTGGATAGAAAGTCACAATTTATTTAAAGACAATTTATTTAACACTAATTAACAAAAACAATAACGATTAAAAGACTTAAAGAACTATTTATAACCTATTTACAATTTATCTAATTATTTATCTAACAGAAATTTATTTTGAATTACCGCGGCGATTGTAACTGTACGCGTCGATCGGTTATTTATCTCTGTCCTCCTTAGGCCCCGGCGTCTGCTTATATAGGCGAGAAACAGACAATCCAGATTTGTCTAGTCAATTCTTATTCGTTCTTAGAACGTCGGCATCGCTGGGCGTATGAGTCATAGGCGAGTGGCCAGGCCTAAGGCTGAGTTCACACGGCGCGGGTCCGCAACACTGCCCCCTTCTTAGGTACATGCTCGTCCCGAGATGTACACGGTGAATGAAGGTATTTTCAAAGCTGGCCCCTGGTACATTGAGAAGTCTGGTAGAAAAAGCAGTCTACAGTTTTCTCGCCCGATCTCAGCTTTGGGTTATAGCAGCAAACGAGGATCTCGATTCCCGTAAATCTAAATAAGACTTCAATCATGTTCCGGATTGTACGCCAACTCAAACCATCGAGTCCACACGCCAGCTTCGGAATGGCTAATCGTGTAATGTTGTTGTTTAGCAGGGCTTCTCTCAGTTCAATAAGGGTCTTCCATAGATTGAGATATGTCGGCTTACTTAGGGACCATTCCTTGGTGACCAGGTAGAAGATGTGTCTTGCTTGACCATGTGCATTATCGGTTAGCCTCAAGATGCTTCCAACCTCTGGATCCTGTCGGCGTAGTTCTCCGACACGCCCAAACTTCTCATTGAACGTCGCAGCGATTCCTCTGGACATCCGCAAATCTCGGGCCACACAGTGAGCGAGCGAATAATCAGGATTCACGGAAAATAGGTCTCGTTGTTCTTCTTTGGTTACACCATAGCGAGCCTTCTCACTGCTGTTGTATCGGGCCATGAAATCGTCAAAGGATATCTCCGAATCAGGGGGATCAAAGCTGCAGGTTCTCACGGTCCCAGCACGATCTTCTATTTCGCCTAGGTAGGGGCTCAAACGGTTGAAATGAACTATCCTCGGTTTTCCTTTTGGCAATTTTCTGATACGGTATACGACGTCATTAATCCTATCCATGACTTCGTATGGGCCTTCCCACGAGGATTGTAGCTTCGGAGATAATGCACGACGTCTCTGCGGGTTGTACAGTCACACCAAATTCCCTGGTTGGTACCCTCCATGTTCAGCTTGAATCTCGTAGTGTTCCTTCATTCGGTCACTAGCGCTTTGAATATTTAGGCGGACTCGCTGATGGATGTCGTCCATCCTTTGGCGTAGTCTATGGACATAATCTTCTCCGGCGACATCTTCTCCCGGTCGGCAACCAAACTTCAGGTCACAAGGTAGGCGCACTTCCCGTCCCATAACGATGCTGGCTGGAGTTTGCCCTGTAGATTCTTGGATGGATGAACGGTAGGCCAAGAGGAACAGCTGAAGAAATTTGTCCCAGTCTCTTTGGTGGTCAGAGACTACTTTGGCCAAATAACGGTTGATGGTTCTGTTCATGCGTTCAACCATCCCATCGGATTGTGGATGCAGAGCAGTCATCCTGGTCTTGCGGATGTTAAGGACCTCACAGACGCTTTGGATTGGACTCAAAGTTTCTTCCCTGATCTGAATGCAGCTCCATGGGAATACCAAACCTGCAGATCCATTCCTTAACAAGAGCATCAGCAATGGTGGACGCTTCTTGATTTGGCAACGCGTAGGCCTCGACCCATTTGCTGAAGTAATTCATTACTACCACAATGTATTTGTTGCCATCGTTCGTCTCCGGGAAAGGACCAGCCACGTCGATAGCTATTCGTTCGAAAGGACTGCCTACATTGTACTGGCGCATTGGAGCTTTACCACGCTTTTGTGGTCCATTGATAGCAGCGGAAACGTCGCATTTCTTACACCAGGCCCTCACGTCTTCTGTGCAGTTCATCCAATAGAACCGTTCACGCAGCTTGCCAAGGGTCTTGCTAACACCAAGATGTCCACCGCTGGTTCCATTGTGAACTTCCGCCAAGACTTCCGGGACCCTCTTCTTTGGAATGAATCTGCCTTCTCTCTTCTTGTCCCTCTGGTCTCTCAATCACACGGCGAAGTTATCCGTTACCTATTACCAATGAATTCCACTGGGACCAGTACGACTACACGTTCGGCGAATATCTGCAAACTTCCTCCCACGTTGGTCTCTGGTCCGCGTTTTTCCAGTTAATCACCAAGCCCAACTCTGGATCACTGATTTGGTCATTTGCAAGATCTTCGGTTTGCCAACTATCACCAACCACAGTCGTCCTTAAGACTTTCACTTCTTTCTCTTCTTTGCAACGATTTCCCATCTGTCCGCAATTCCAACAGCGAATCGGTCCCCCTTCTTGCTCATATACTGATCCAGTACTTTCCGCACAATCCTTTCCACTTTGGAATCGTCGGAACTCTCCTCAACAGCCTGTACAAATCCTAGAGACCTAGAGCATTCTTTCGCGGCCTCAAATTCCAGGGCACGTGCTAGGGCATCTCCCAAATGCGTTGGATGAGCTAAAAGAAGTGTTTGCCTTGTCTCGTTGTCACGTAAACCATCAATAAAAGCCTGTACTGTTAAGCGCTCCATAACATTCTCGGGCGTAGCAGGGTACGCAAGGCGAACAAGGCGAACGAGGCAACTGAGTTCACACGGCACGGGTCCGCAACAATACTAATGCCTCATAAATTGAGTCGTATGTACGGGGTGTTTCAATATTCCGTGGACGTAGAACTAGTACGTATTTTTGGAATCAAAATAAGCTTATTAGATACAATTGAAGGGTCAGGGGAAAAAGGCAAGTAAGGCAATTTGTCTTCAAACAGTGATAAGCACGATTTAATGTTCAAAAAGTTACAAAAATAGAGTACAGGGACTTTTGAGTACAAGGAAAAATTGCGTAATAGATATTTGTTAGAACTTGGCAAAGGTATTTTTTATTAGATAAAATACCATTGAAATACGGTACGAACTCAACAATGACTGGCCTGGTTCTTTCCTCTTTTTAGACTGCCTGCCTTTTGACTTGCCTGCTGTTGTCTGGCAATAGTGCATCGGGCATCTGTAGTAGTGATGGGATAACTCGAGCGAAAATTCGCATGGTCCATACTTACTTTGCTATACATTTCGTAATCTTGAATCATATAGGGTGTTCAAAATTTACGTCAAACTTTCGTAAATATAAAATAATTTTTCTTTGATTTTTTAAATGGAATACCCCGATATTATTCTTTTATCAGATGGAGAGTTAAAATATGAACATTTTTTGTATTTAAAGTATTTCAAAATTTTTAATGGTTTTGCAGATACACGCAGTATTATTCAGGCGTATTATTTATGTGGCGTTTTTTACAAGTGCAAAAAATATAGTAAATACTAGAAGGGCCATTTTACAAGATAAAAAAAATCATCAATTCACCCTTACCGTACGTTTTCTTGATTTTCATATCAAATGTTAAAGCGCTTAGCAAAATATAGGCACCTCAAATCTCATTCAAATTGGAACAACGGTTCTCAGCGCTTCAACGGCAGAAATCAGAAATTATCAGTATGTATTTCACGCTGCTGTCATGTTGATCGCATTAAAATATTATTGAAATCGTGGTTTTATCATAATTAAGTATTTTAGTTTTTGCTAGTGCAGTTATTCAGACTATAAAACACTCAGGTACGAAGTTTGTGTGATGTAACGCTGTTTCGGATAGTAAAAATAAGTTAAAAAAATCGAACTAGGCGTCGTGTTGTGTTGTGACAATTTCAAATGTTATAAAACTGCCAAAAAAATGTTAACGCGTACAGGAGAGCATAATTAGGGCGTCGTTGGATGCAATAACATTCAATAACTCTACTTTCCCGGATATTCAACTCTCCCGAAACAACATTTTATAGCTCCCACACCGATTTGATCAAAAGCATAAATGGAAAGTGCTCGTTACATAATCAAAAAATCAAAATAGACATACGTATACTATGAGAGGGTAAAATATAATTTGCAATATTAATGGTATATTTTTTTTAATCGACCAGTGATTAAATGTTTTATGAACATCTTCTAAAATTATAATTATGTATCTTTAAAAAAAATGTTATAGCCGAAATAGCCCCAATAGACATGTTCACTAATTTCTAATTTCAATGAATTTCGATAGCTACATATGAGTAAAAAAACATGGCACTCAAAATTTTTCTTAAAAACTATAATTTTCTCACATCAACGCAAAACAAAATTGAGAATTGCAGCAAGGCTAGAAAACGTACCCGGCTCGAGGCTACCTGTTTTTGACGTCACTGCTTCGATCGATGGCGTCCGTACGATCGTGCACTTGCCGCATTGTTTTTGCAGACGTTCGCGAAGGTGTATTGTTTATTTTCATTGTTTTGGTGTTTTGGATAAGTAAAATAAGTTCAAATAAGTGGTGGTTTGTTCTTGATACTTCAAAAAATAATCCACAGAAGTTTAAATCGTTACTTTGCGCACCTTGCTTTTAATTCTTATTTTCTAAAGTTTTAAAAAGTTTTTTTTATCAATTTTTTCACTTGTAAATTTTTCGCTTAACATGGGTCCTATAGGGTGTCCAATTTAAAATGAGGTACATGGGGATCTCTCTCTTGGAAACCGTTGAAGATACAAAGTCGGTTAAAAGTTGCCCAGAAATAATCTATGTCTATTTTATTTTAAATCCATACCGTTACGTAGATACGAGGTGAAAAAGAAAAAATGAACATTTTCGAAAAATCACCATATTTTCTTTATTATTGGAGCTAAGGTAATCAAAATTTCAATATATGCGCAAGACAACATGGCAATTTCAAAAATGATATCAAAAAAACCTAGGCCTTCTATGTTGCGCACGGCCGAGTTCAGCTTTTATTTTTCTTGTGAGCGCCATATTTAAATTTGGCGTTTTCAAAATCCTTATTAAAAATGTTTTCAACCATATACAGGGTGATTCCTGTAAGTCGGTGATGCCTTTGGGAAATGATAGGGCACGTCGAAATATTAATTTTGATATAGCACACTATGGGTCGGAAATGCCTGTTACGCAATATACAGGGTGTTAAAGTTTTTGAAAAATGAAAGATATTCTTTAATAGTTTTTTAACAGTTAAAGGTATCGTTATAAAATTTTATTATAGGTGTCTACCTAACAGAGACACTTTAAATGTAGTAAGAAGAGGTTTTAGTTTCAACCAGTGGACACACAAAAACGCAACTTTTTTTCTATTTAACCGATCTTGTAACTTTAACGGTCTTCAAGATCCCCATTATTCCCCATGTAGGTACCTCGTTTTAAACTGGACCTACCATGTATACGTGTGCGAATTTTCAGGTCAATACAATTAAAATTTAACATTTGGCTTCTTCTCCTTAATACGGCCCTGTATCAGATCAACAATACGATAATTTTACATTGTCTTAGCTTCTGTATACGCATTCAAATTTTCATTTTAATATGACAATTAAAATTTAAATTTTGGCCCCCTCCTCCTAAATACGGATCTCTGACAGCTCAAAAACTCAATAATTTTGTATTGTTAAAAACCCAGTGTTGTTTGTTATCGCTTTCAAGTAAACCCGTCCTCCATCTCACTAAGTAGCTTTGTTTTTAAACTAGTAATAAACTCCAAATATTAGTCACAATAAACCAAATTTAATATACAAACTACATCCGAGCACAACGCGATTTGTCGTATTCTAGCTTGTTCTGTTAGAAATTCCACAGCGTGCAGACAGCACCGTTTAAGCTTGATTTTCATGCATCCGTTGTCCGACGATACGTTGATATGATATTAATTTCATTGGTTGTATTTAAAGGCTTCGATTGGTTAACCGTTTCTAACCAACCGAAGTTTTTAAATTTAACCAATAAAATTAATATCGTATCATCGTATCGTCGGACAACGGATGCATGAAAATCAAGCTTTACTCGCGCGGAAATACCGATCGAAGCAGTGATGTCAGGCCAATAGGTGAGCGTTTAGCGGATTCAAACGATTACTTCGCACGGATTTTTGAGGCATAAGCCTTTTACGGAATGTTATGAAACTTTGCATACTGAGTTTTAATGTCATAATGAATGATTTTATGAGAAGTAGGCACGTTTTAATTTTATTGTGAACATTTCTATTATGACCCCACTAGCAAAACCGGGATTAAAACTATGCTGGCTATCGTAGTTTCTAACTTTTTACTACCGGAGTTTCTCTACAACTCATCTAAAAAGTTATTTTAGCGGGAATAATAAATTATAATACAAGTTAGACGTTCTGAAGATATTAAAATTTTCAGAAGTTATACTTCCTAACACTTTTAAAATAATTATATAATAAAATTTTCGTATACTCGCTATTTAAACCCGTGTATTGTCATTTCATGAAGCGTCGGTTAGGTTAGTTAGTTTAGTTAGGTTATTAGGTTAGTTTATTTCATGAAGTGATTATGACAAAATGGAACGAGGGTGGCTCATTAGCATATTTGGAAAAAGCATTTTGTTACGAATCATTTGATACACATACATACCACACACTTGGTATTTCGAGTCAAATTTTTGTTACTAACTGCAAGTTATAATTTTAAATAAACCATATGCGAAAATGTCAAAAGTTGACGTATGATATGTCATTCTATTAAGACTGTTATTTTCTATGAAATAAATTAAAAAAATACCGTGAGTGCCATTTAAAAATCAAAAGTTGTAGTCATTTCCGTTGAAACAGAAAGTGACCGAAAAGAATTGAATACCGTCAATCAATCCTAATTTATGTCATATACCAACCTACCAAGTCTCGTTTTTTTAACAGAAAAAATAAAAAAGTTATAGGGGTGAGCCACTTTTGAGACGCACCCGGTAGAGAGGTAGTTACTAATGAGCTTGTTTTGATTTCAAAAACAGAAAATAGTTTAATGTGTATGGAATATTGGGATACCCTGTATATCTGGGTATTCCATAATGTTTTACAGATACAAATCGCACAGAGTTTGATAAACTTTCTAAACAAATTTTAGAAAACTGAATTCTGCTATAATATTTCCAACCTTAGCCTGCTGGAACATACTGAATCAATTTCTTTTATTAGGTGCTGATGGAGTAAAGAAATCTAGGACGACATCCACAATTTTTATGGATATTTATAGGAGCAATGGAATTCGGGGACTCTACGCCGGCTTAGTGCCGAGATTGATAAAAGTGGCACCCGCCTGCGCAATCATGATCTCCTCGTTCGAATATGGAAAGGTTTTCTTCAACAGGTTAGCCTTAAAAAATGATTTTATTAATCAGGATTCGGTTATCGGGAAAAATATTAGGGATATATCTGGTGCTAGTACAGTGTCGAATGAGAAATATAGTTAGTGGTATGTAAATATTTGGTGTGTTATTTCATCATTTCCAGTGCGCGAAGTTCATTTCTTATTACTTTTTTATGAATGAAGTTTGTTTAAATATATTTAATTATTTATAGTACTCATTGTACCCTTATTCTGAAATATGTTTTAAGCACTGTTTTTTTTTTCATATAAATTGAGCTTTCAGAAAAAATATAGTCATTTTGATTAGTGGTAGGGCGTAAGCGGTAACGCTAAGATGCAAGAAATATAAATCTTAACAATTTTAACAGTATCTTTTTGTTGTGTAAATCAATAATTCTAATAAATGTCTATACCTATGTGGCGGATTCATCTCTCCAAAAAAATCCTTTATGGGTATTTCGCCACTGCACTGCAAGAAAAATAATAAAAAAATAATTCTAATACTTTTAGTTTTATGGAATCGTGTGTTTTCGGTAATTTTTTGGTTGGTCTCGGTCAGGGTGCAATGATTTAAATCAACGGATTTTTTTATTTTAATCATGGATTTAAATCAAGAATCGACTTGTTTAAAAACTTAAGATAAATAAAAAAATAACTCAAGAGTTATAAACTTTTCTTATAAAGCTATAAGTATTCCTATAACAAATATACTCTATATCTATTCTTCAGTTACAAAAAAACACTGTTTTTATAAAAAAGTTACACTTGCTGTTGTAACGTTTAAATACTTTAATAAATCGAAAAATAATTGTAAAAAATATAACATATAACATCACACATATACCTACTTAATTTCATTTATTTATTATATATTATATTTATTCATTTATTAAAATGTTGGACCGATTTTTGAAGCTATTTCGTTAATATAAAACAGATTAGAAACATTTCTAAATGGCGGAGATTTATTTTGAAATTCTAAAGTGTCAGAAATCCGTTATTCAAATACATTTCATTCGCAAACTCTAGTGCAGATCTAGTTTCTTATGATGTTAGGTTATAATATATAATATATAAATATGCTAGTGTCAAGGCTGTTTTATATCTTTTTTGAAATAGCTTAATGTTGATCAAGTTAACTTCCTAACCTTAACTTCTCTGTCTTGCCTAATTTATCTTCTAGTTCATTCCAAATTTCTACCGACATTTTGTTCTGCAATATGTTCTTTGCACTTTGAACATTAGATAGTACTAATTTTATTCTGGACTTAAGACAGTCATGGCTATTTTAAAAAAAAAATCCGTTTTATCTAAGCGGGCTATTTTTTGGCAGAAAAAGGGGCAAAGTTTACAGAATAAAATATATCGGTGACCCATGTGGAAAAAACGCCGTAGAAATGTTAATATTATCGATATCGGGCAGAGTTAGAAGATTTAACCAATTATGATAGGACTTTAAATGGAAAATTGGTTAAAATGAAAAAAAAAAACGATTAAAATAGAAAAAAAACTGATTAAAATTTAAAAAAAATCTTTTTTTTTAAATCTTGATTTTTTTGCACCTTGGTCTCGGTAGACCATTCTAAAATATTTACAATATCAATACAGCTCCACTATAGTCCTATCATGTGGGTCCCTTTTATCAGTCAATCATCCATCAATTATTGCTTTATTGTTACAAGATTCCTCTTGTTTACAAAGCTGTTGCAAAACAATAAATAAAAATAAAACATACAATATACAGGGTGGTCCGAACTGTATTCCGGAAACTTCGGCAGCATATTCTGCAGATAAAAATAAGTAAAAAAGTTCGTATAAATGTATGTTCTAGAATGCTTAGTTTTGGAGATACAGGGTGTAGAAGTTTCATTTTTATTTCGATTTTTTCCAAATAATTTCTGAAGTAACGTCAATATTTGTATGAAAATTGGTGACTGGGAGTTTTTTGACATGAGAAATTTGATTCTAATGTCAATATGACTCCTATTTGTAGGGGGCGCCACTTACATGTGTTTTAACTGTTTTGAAGAGTAATAACTTATTGTCCGTACCTGTATAAAACTACCGAGTAAAAAAATATACATTTCCGTGATTTTCTACGTAAAAAATGTCTCTTGGTAAAAATAGCTACGAGCAACCGTTCTCAAGATATTTAAAATGGAAATAGTCAATACATGTCATTATTGACGAAAAATAAACACTTTGGGTAGATAGTTACTTTACTCAAATAATAAATTTGGGAAATTTTTATTTTTTTTTAAATTAATCATAAATTTTTCGGCAAAATAATGATGACAAAACAGTTTCTGTTGAATTTTTGGCACAAAAACATTTCAAATTTATGATCTCAGTCTAATAACTATTTAGTCAACATGTTTAATTTATGTCAATGATGACAGGTATTGCTAATTTAGATTCCAAATATCTGGAGAACCATTACTCGTAGCGATTTTTACCAAGGGACCTTTTTTACGTAAAAAACGTCGTAAATATATATTTTTCCACTCAATAGTTTTATACAGGTACGTGCGAAAAGTTATTATTCTTCAAATCAGTTAAAAAATATGTAGATGGCGCCCTCTACAAGTAGGAGTCATATTGACATCAAAATCAGGATTCTCACATCAAAAAACTCCCAGACACCAATTTTCATCCAATATATGACGTTACTTCATAAATTATTTGGAAAAAATCGAAATAAAAATAAAACTTCTACACCCTGTATCTCCGAAACTAAGCATTTTAGGACATATATTTATGCGAACTTTTTTACTTATTTTTATCTGCAGAATATGCTGCCGAAGTTTCCGGAATACAGTTCGGACCAATCTGTATACTAAACTTAGACAAAATAATAATAATAAAAAAATACACAAACAATATTAATAGAGATCAAAAAATAAAATAACACAACTATCTTACAAATACGTTTATTAGTTAAGAGACATTAAAATTAAAAAAAAGAGAAATATATAACAATTAAAATAGAATTCAACAAAAAACCTTTCCATGTCATAGTATGCCCTCGCAACCAGCAAAGACCTGACAGCCTCTTTAAATGCCCTATGCGGATTTATTTGTCTTATATTCAGTGGCAGGTGATTAAATTTATTTTTGCTACTGAAAACAAAGAAGTCGTGAACCAAAGTCCTGTATAATGTTAATATTTACAGCTTTCATCGCTAGCTGTAGTAGCATTACTCTGTCCGAAAATGGCACAAAATTTCGTACAGAGTTACGAAATTTACTTACTGAGTTCATTTTATGTAGAATTGACTGCCGCAAACCGTTTTCTGATATCTCTAACAGATCTCGTGTTATTTCAGAAAATCGAAATTAAATAATATTTGTATGTTATTATAGCCACTCCATTTTTATGAGATCTATCTCGAGTTCCCGATGTGTATACTACATAGTCTTCTGAATAAAAAGTGGTTGCATCAGACAACCTGGTTTCCCATTTTGTCGTACAATCATTTGTATGTCCATTCTTCATGATTTCTAACAATAAATTCCTCAATCTTCCTGCTACATAAAGTGTTCGAACATTCCATGTTCCCAATTTTGAAAGAATTTTTATTTTTCCACCCCCTTTTCTTAGCACCTCTGTCCCATCTAAGGGACGCAAGGAACTTGGGGCAGTTTTAATTTCTGTGTTTGTCATGATGATTGTTCTTGGGAAAGGTTAGTGCAGTAGTTTTCCCTTGCCTTCTACACCGCTATACATTAGCCGTTTCTGTGACGGCCACCACGCCGTATGTTTTCTGAATACAACCATTCCAATCCTTGTAATCTCTGCTTGTATTCCGTACTCTGACAACTAGCTGCCATTGTCTAGGTCAGTTTTGGTCCGCCCCTGATATTTAATTTCTCCGGTACCACCCATGTCTGTAAGGCTTTGCCCTACTCGCCACCTGGGGAGGCAATCAATAGAGAATGGGATGGGAGGAGGAAAAGGATTTGGTATTTGGTGGGATTGAAGGTTAGGACATGATTTCTCTCAAAAAATAGAGCGTGAGAGCAAATCCAGGGTCGTGTGGGTAGGATCGCATCCTTGAAGTAGGTTGTACCCAAACGGGGATCGTAATAAGGCTGTTTACCTACCCACTACCCGATCAATACTTTTACTTTCAGGTAAATAGTTTTCTTGGTCGTGCTTATCATATAGATATCCCTATATGAAAATGTTACTAATGTTACTAGTCGATGAGTTTAGGTTGGTAAATCCATACTGATAATAATCAAGTCCATATATGTAATTCATATCATCAAGTCATATAATTAAAGATTGCCCATAATACTAAAGTGGCTGTGTTTTTTTCAATATTTTTGGCTACATTTGTTGGACGTGTTAAGTGTTGTTGAAGTTTTGTGATTGGTGCTTTCCATCCGCTATTCTAAACAAATTATAATTTTCTCATTGAATGCCCTATCGAAGTGCTTCACTTGCATGCTAATTGTATTTAAGGTAGTTAATTACATAATTTTTGTACAACGTAAAATGACGTTATTCTTTGTTTTAGGCCAAAACATAAATCCGATGATTCTGCAGTTAACGTTTATAAAATAGAGAAACTTTCATTAGGTTAGGTTCCCACTAGTTAATAATTGTATTTTTTCAAAATAAAGGTATGTTAAGATGTTTGTTAGATCTGTATGATTAAATTTGTATTTACTTTTATTAAAAACAACATAACCTAACTACGAAAGAGCAGATGAATGAAATATTTAAGGTATTTTATTAAGATTTTTAATATATATATATGTATTGTTTATATTTTCATTGCCATTTTTTTTTGTATAAATTCTGGCAGTTAGAGATATTTTGACTACTATTTTCTATCTGTTAAAGCAAGCAATGTTTTTTGAAACATGAAATATTAAATTTCTTGTATATCGCGGTGAAATGTCTTCGAGACAAAGCAAACAATTACGTTTCTGTGTATTCCTAGTCAATGAACGTTTTTAACGTGTATATAGTTTGTACTATTAATTCCTATTAAATTTTAATAGCGTTGAAGGTAAAGAGATTGTAAAACAATGGTTAAACGATTATATTTTGTACGTTACAGATGTTATACATTTTATAATAGACATTTTTTTCTATATTAGTGTATTTTTTCTCACATCCTATATTTGACGAGCTGTATTATGTGGTAATTCATTATGTAACGAAGAATAATACTGAAAGGCAATACCGAAAAGCAGGTAGATATAATTTAGTTTTATTAACTATAAATAACAATAATACATCTCTAAGCTTAATTGTTTACTAGTTCGACGATTCATATTTTAAAACAAAATTTGGTGTATCATAGTTAGACAAGTTATGAAAATTAAAAAAAGTTTGAAGAAAAAGAGACAAGCTAAATTGGGTTGTATTTTTCAGAGCTTTTTCATTTCAGTATCAAATTATTGGTCTCTGTCACTGCTTAGACCATTTGCCACTATATTTTTTAGTCTTATGAAATTTTGGGGTCTTTTTGAGATCCTAAACCTCTGAATATCTATCATCACGTTGGGCGTTAAATTTATGCTTTTAATAACCTATTGCTAAAATTGTTAAATTATACCGGACGTTATATTGTATGGTAAAGGCAAAACATTTTCCGATGCACGTCATCAATCATATCGAAATTGACACTAAAGCCTATAAACCTGACTAAATGAAATTTTGACCAAAAATGTTTAAATTTATTGTATAATTTAAGATCGAATCGAACAGCACTTCATTTTACTTTATAGAGCAGATTGTAACAGATATTTTATTTAGATTAAAGCTGCAAAAATTAGTTTTTATTATTGCCATGTTGGTCACATTGCGTCGCGCTAAGCAACGTTGTCGTTTATTATTTAACAATTATCATGTCAGTAATTATTTTGTATAATATTGTGTTGTTGAATCTTTGGGAGTAATTCTCGTTTTTTGCCGATTTTCGTAGTCTTTTTTTTAATTGTACTTTTAAATACAAACAGTTTTTTAGGAACTAAATTTTCGAGTTTTTGTATTTGTATAATTGTGTGTGGAAAATATGCCGAAACATTTAAAAAATCGAAGCAAACAGCCTGTAGCTTGCCTGATAAACTATTTTGAACGAGTACGTGACAAAAAAGGTCCTTTATTACCCTTGACTACAGTCAGAGAAGTAAGTTTGATTGGTAAGCACATTATACCACTCTCAAAGTTTTCTACTTATTTTGATTTGTAGCGAGTAATTGCTGCCTTAAATTTAAGTATTGCTACTGTGAGTGTTAGTGACTACTGTAATAAATAAAGTAATTACTAAAATATTAATTATTAAATTAAAAATAAAATGTAAAAATCTTTAAAAAATTATATAATAAATATATTGTTTCCCGATTTTACATTAAGATTGATCTCATAAATCCACCACAATCTGGCAGCGCTGTCGTCATCGCTTGTCACTCAAAGTTGATCACGGGCATCGGAAATTGTTGCGATTAATTTATTTGCTGCATCGTAATGCAATAGTTGTTGCCTTTACTTCGGCACATTTTTTCGATGACATCTAAATAAATACTTAGTAAGAAAGTCTGTAAGATATTTTAAGTTATTGCCAGTTTATTTGGCGAAATTTCTTAGCTTTTTAGGCCGAAGATTTTATTCACGAGCGAGAGAGAAATATCTTTTAATTTTCTCTAAATAAGTATATATCGAGTAATTAATAAAAAAGCTCTGTGAGTTAGGTATTTTCAAATAAAAACTGTATATTGGGTTGTTGTAAAATCTTTATTTTCATTATTTTATGTCCATGTTGTCAGTGCTAGGAACGAGAATGCTCAGTAAGATTGCAGCTGAAAATAAACCAAAAATATAAGAGAATATAAGTGTAGTATTTCGCTAATATAACATACATTATGACTTGCAACCTTGTAGGTTTTTGAAAATATCAGATTATGAGAATATCAGTTGACTTATGTCTTGAACATAATTGCGAACATCAAAACTGTATTAAGTTTTACGAAGCACTGTTTGATTGAAAGAATCGGCATGAAGTTATAAGAAATGTCATGTAATATATCATTTTAAATCCAACTCTAATGCACTATTTTTTTAATGGTGTGGTGTAATAGCAAAATAAGGCACTAATTTACCACAATATACCAAAACAATTTACTTTTAACACTGGATGTGCGTTTCGCTAACCATGTCATCGTCATCACCAGAGGATTAAAACCATTGGGTTTATTGAGTTGATTTTATTTTTAGTTTTAATCATCTGTTGATGGTGCTAATATGTTTAGCGAAACCTGCGGTCAGTGTTTAAAGTGAAGTGTTTTGGTGTATTGTGAAGAATTAGTGTTTGATTTTACTATTACAACACCAAATGTTACAGCTCCAACTGTGTTATTATGGTATACTATACCTTACATATTATACATATTTTAGTTGGTATGCAGAATATTATAAATATTTTAACAATAAAAAATTTTACTATCCGTGTTTCATTGGGGATTTCCGATACTTTTTAAAGATATGTCTACAAATCACACCAAATTATATTTGATTATACCAATTGCAATCGAACTATTTGACGATTCATATTTTTAAATGAAATTTGGTGTATCATAGTTATCCAAGTTATGAAAAAAATGAAGGCGGGATTTTTCAGTCTTTTGAGAATTGTGTCATTTTTTATTTAAGCTGATGACATTAATCAATGTCAAATTGACGTTCTACAAATACTAAAAAATGCTTCTATACCAATCTCTCTCAGGGACGCCCGCTGGCTTTTATGAAACCTCGTGGGTGCTCATCCGATATGGGTAAAATATAACAAATTTCCAGATTGTTACATTTGTTCTTATTTATTGCTCTTTTGATGGCGGTCAGGAAGTACGACCTGCAAGGATTTTTCTCTAAGCGTCAGCAAAGTTCGGCCACTCCATAGGGGGGTTGGGGGATTCTTGGCTTAACCTTCCGGACCAAGAAGAGACAACCTTGCCAAAACTTAAAGCCTACGCACAGTGGTTCACATGTAAAAATTACGGGGACATTAGGTGACAAGTTTTTCTTCACTGAAGATTGATAGTATGTATAATTTTATAAATAGAATAAAGTCCCATCTTACTTGTATATCAGAGTTTTGTATTTGGTGGATCGGAATCCGATAAAATTGAGGACAAAGTAAACAAAAACATAAATGTTCATTTATATAGTATTTGTTCTCGAGGATCTTGAAGTTCGTTTTGGTATAGTTGTGTTGAGATTAGAATATCGTGGTTTGTTTTTTAATTCAGACATGTCTGCTCATTTGTTAGGTAAGTTTAGTTACTTATTTTGAAACAAGAATTTTGATATAATTAGTTGTCAAAGAAGTATTTACAATTTTATTAAAGAATGGAAGGCTCAGAAAAAAAAACGATCCTTTTCTTCACCGTCAAACTCAATTTATTTTAAAGCTAGTATATCTACCTATCGTGTAACAATATACTGAGCTGCAGATAGGTGCAGTCTTGTGAAATTTTTAATTTTTTTCCTATTATGTACAGTTTCGGGCGTGAGTCGAAAACACTTATTTGAGCTTTTGAATGAAAATGGCTGGATGGGAAGTGCTAGTTCTTTAGTTGTGAGAAAAAAGATGGCCGACTTTGTCAAACAACGCATCCCTACTGCTGACGATGATGACCTAACCAACATGGTTTTCAACTCAAATTGCTTTACGTTGGAAAAGGTGCTACCGAAATAAGAAAGACTTTTTAAAGAAACATGTAATTTGGCTTAACGAATATGTTTATAAATCTAAGTGCCAAAGCACCTTTCAGCAACATGCAAAAACGCCTTCGCGAAAGAACTCAAGAGAATTTAGTGCTGCTAGTACTAGAACTACGAGGTACACAAGAATTGGTTTCTCAATGTAGTCCTGCTGAACTTGCGTTTGCTACTCAGACTGGATATACAAAAAAAGGAAAGAGAAATGTTGCTTTTGCCATCAAAAAGCTACGATTTCTAGTCCAGAAAAGTTGGCAAAAATAAAAAATTTAGAAAGGTTAAACAACGAGATGCGACCATTTTCTCCAGAGGAAGCCTTGATAAAGATAACATTTTGTAGACCAGTAAAAATTCCAGTTAAAATACCCAAATAACACAATATCATTATCAACATTGTTTTAAGTTGTAATATTACTAATTGTAAATTCAACAAATAAAATGACAAAATACCATCTTGTAATATCCTGACGCAATAAAACAAAATAATATTTTAGGTACTGTAAATGGTATTCAAAAATAAAATAAAAATGGCTGTAACTTTTGATACACATGGACTTTTGATACACATGGTATAAACCATTCAACCCTATATCAAAATGCCGGAAAAAGTACCAGAAATTGAAATCTTAAAAAATATATAGGGTGTTTTCTTTAAAAAAAACTGAAGTTTGGTCTTTAGCACTTTTCTGACACACCCCGTATAATTAAAAATATTTTAACAAGAAGCAATTCACTATTACTTATAACTTTTGTATTAGCATTATTTTAAAATTCTAAATAGCAAATGAGATACTAGACTTTATCGTACTAATTGAACACCCTGTATATAAAATAGGAAGTAATGAATATTTACATAAAAACATTATACATAACAATTATTTCCTTTACATAACATTTTTCCTAATACATAACAATTATTTCCTTTATTTCAAAAACAAAATTGAGTGTCCCCGTAATTTTTCCATTTAGACCACTGTGCTACGGTGGCAGGATCTGGTCAAAAGTATGCGTGGCTAGATAGAGGACCAGCCTTTACTGGTCTTAACCTTAAGGTACCATGGGCAATCCATTGTTTCTCATCTCCCTTACTTCTACATGCGGGGCTCTGTAAAAGTGGACCGACTAACCCTTGCGGTCTATCACTAGGTTTGCCAGAACTCCAATGTCAGGACCTCGAGTTGGTGAGTCATCAACTAGTCATGGTTATATCCTCACAATAGGAATTGACACCAAATCCAAGGAGGCAATAAAGAGAGATATATCCGCAATATTCCCAAAGCTGTTTACAGCAACATTAGAAGAAATCTTCCGTCAACTGGACTGGACTAACAAAGGATTATAAATAAATGGAGAATATCTTAACCATCTAAGACTTGCTAATAACATAGTCATAATTGCCAATAGTCCTGAACTACAAGCACAAATTAATGAACTAAATACAGTCAGCAATAAAGTGGGTCCCAAAATGAATTTAGCAAAAACTTAAGTAATGACACCGAACTAGTGAAAAGAAAAGACATTCTAATATGTAACACAATACTGGAAGTAGTAGAAGAATATATACATTTGGGACAACTAATACACAGCTCGGGATCTCTACTACCAGAATTCAACAGAAGAATTAAGTTAGCATGGAGTACTTATGGAAGAAACTCAATGATATTCAAATCTAGAATGCCGCTCTATCTAAAGAAGAAAACATTCGACCAATGTGTATTACCATTCATTCATTCAAGCGAAACCTAACTGGACACTTAAAACTGACATCATATGGAAACTGCAGGTCGCACAACGCTCAATGGAACGAAATGATGGGAATAACCAAGAAAAATAGAAGAATAGAGTGGATACGCGGCAAAAGACCCAGGTAATAGATGTCATCCACAGAGTCAAATTCCTCAAATGGCAATGGGCAGGACACCTGGCAAGAAGAACAGATGGACCACAAAAATTACAGCATATACTACCCACCAGGAATTAAGAGACCTAGAACAAGACCGAACCTGAGATGGGACCATGATATTAGGAAATTAGTAGGGATAACTTGGGCCAGCATAGCTAACAATAGACATTAATGGGCTTAACTACAAAGAGAGTATGTGAGGGAGGCTACACCATAACTGGAAATGGTTGAATAAGTTGAAAATGATGATGATGAATCATTCCCCATTAAAATTTATAAAAATGTAACATATTCTTTAGAAGTATCGGATATTAAAAGCGCAAATATAAATGGTAACCGGTACAGAACACGAATGCACCCAGTAATTTTGTTATTAACTTACCTAATATTAGACATCCATACGTTACAAATGGAGGAGCACAGCCTAATTCCACTAAAAATGGAAATAACGTGCTACCCACCACTGTTAACGCTCTGCCAGTCAAGTTTGACATCGAAAGTGCCATAGCTCTGAAATATATTGAACTGAGTATGAAAAATAATTTATTTTCATGTCTTACCTTAAAGATGTAGGAAATATTACGACGATATCAGTTACAACGGTATCGAAACAAAGGTTTGCTGTTGCTAAATATAAAGAACTCAAGATCAGAGTTGTAGTTTCACTATTGGAAAAATACATGCAGTTGCCAACTATTGCTGAGGCGAAACCCATCACGTCTGAAATGTAACAGTTTTGTTTTTGTAATACTTAAGTGTAATAGGTAACACATTAAACATAGAAAAGACATGACAATCGATGATAATTTTGGCGAGGTCAATCTCTAGACGACTTTTAGTAAAAATCGACATGAATTGTCAAAAATTAACTTTCCGCTTACCGGTGGCCGACTCTCGCGGAAGGTCTTATCTACAGAGTGTTTCAAAACAAATGCGAAAATCTTCAGGGGGTGATTCTTTCAAAATAAAAACACTAAATCATTCAAATTTTATTTTGCTGTGTAACACCAAAGGTTCCAACCCTCAACTGTAAGGGCGATTCTTTGTTCAATTTTTTTTTGGTAATTTTTTTTAGGTAATTTTTTTTAGCAATTTTTTTTGGTAATTTTTTCACTTTTTTAAAATGAGTGGAAGGGGTTGAAATAAACTACCCCTATCATTCTTGTTAACGAAATTTAAAGAAAAACCTTATCAAACACATGCAAAAAAATTAATTTGGATAGTTTAGTTTGTTTAGAAACTTTTTTATCTCTTGTATTTTTTTGATAAAACTCACCGATTTGAAATTAAAAAATAAAATGTAAAGCATTACATGTCAGGACAAAAACATTTTCTGATAAAGAATCTAGTGGGCTGCTGTAATTTTTAGAAAAAATCTAGTCGGCCGCTGTTACTTTTAGGATGTTCCTAATATTATTTTATTTGACATTACTCTACTGCAATACGTTATTATCTAGATGATTATTATTATCGTTATTATCACTAGATTCTTAATCTAAAAATGTTTTTTGTCCTGACATGTAATGCTTTACATTTTATTTTTTAATTTCCAATCGGTGAGTTTTCTCAAAAAAACACAAGAGGTAAAAAAGTTTCTAAACAAACTAAAATATCCAAATTAAAGTATTTGCATGTGTTTGATAAGATTTTTCTTTAAATTTTGTTAACAAGAATAATAGGGGTAGTTTATTTCAACCCCTTCCATTCATTTTAAAAAAGTGAAAAAATTACCAGAAAGTGTGTTTTCATAACAGTAATGCTTCCATAAAATTTCATTAGTCTATCTCTTTTCGTTTTCAAGATAAAAAATAAAAACATTATTTTTCCGCCATCTTTGTAACGCGATTTCTCCCTAATGGTTGACTTTTGACCCAACGTTTATAAAGCAAACTACCCTTTATTTTGAACAAGGAATCACCCCCTAAATTTTTCGCATTTGTTTTGAAAGACCCTGTATATAAACCTGCGCCATTGAAGCAGGTAGTGGCCATTAACAACCGTTTGTAGGAAGCGGGAATGTCATTTGGCATCATGGAACTATGTCGTGGGGAACTATTATGTCTTTTTATTAGCTAGTGATAATGTTTATATTAAACTGATACATATTAAACAAAAAAATATTATTCACGTTCATGAAATTAATCGGTCTCATGTTGAATCCACAATTCACAGCTCACAAATTTTTTTGAATATTTTCGCATGGAGAAAGAAACGTTGTATATTTTCAACAA
This sequence comes from Sitophilus oryzae, assembly GCF_002938485.1. Lineage (NCBI taxonomy): Eukaryota > Metazoa > Arthropoda > Insecta > Coleoptera > Curculionidae > Sitophilus > Sitophilus oryzae. The sequence goes on along the minus strand of NW_022145636.1, from coordinate 1,062,353 downwards.
AATTGAAAACCTTTTAAAAAAAGCTGTAATTTGAAACCAAAACTTTCTTTATATTGCAAACGGCTACTTTTTTATCGGAGGGGTGCAGTGCTCAAGTGTAACCGAACAGGCTGCTACTGATTACCTCGGTGACTTGCAGAAAAGTATATACACTGAAGACTATGCAAAGGAAAATGAAATGGCAATCTATACACACAGCTTCGAAAGGGTATTTGAAAAACTATGAGAAAAACTCTTAAGAAAAACTTGGTGAAAACCCTGAAAAGAAATGTACGGTATAAATTAACCTTACATTTGAATAAACCTCTATAGTTTACGAAGGTATTAATTTATCTCATTGTGAAGGCACACACTCAATTAACATTTCGTTACAAATGAGCGTTGGACACTTCCCATAAAAAAGCTGTACTCTAAAAGCAAAGCTTCTAAAGGTTTTTTCTAACGAATGGGATGCAAAGGAAAATTTTACCAAAATTACAGATCCTACAAAATCTTAATAATCATAAACTATAGAGGACCTTCATCTATCCAATGGACAACAAAATCACAATATTTTTGCAAAAATACCAAATAAATTTAATTTTAAAATGGCACAGTGACCTCGGCAACGGCCGAATCCGAGGTGACGATTTTGACTCTTTCTGGCTCGTCGATTCACCAGGGTACGATCCAATTAAATGTTTTCAATGGAGAGCGTTCCGAAATTTAAGTGTTGTATAAATGTAAAAAATACCTACGTAACTTGGTAAGTGTGGTGGTTTGTACCACCATTTTGTTGTTTCTTAGATTTACTACTCTTATTACTACGCTCATAAGAAATTATAACAATGGGTTGGCTTAAAAATATATAAGTAATATTTATTTATATTAATAACTTACATAGGAACTTTTTCCGTCCAGTGAAATTTATTACAGTTCCAGCAAAAGCGTAACCTGCAACTGATACAGATACCATTATCATTGCACTCAGGTATACTGTAAAACTGCTGTCTAGATTCTGGAAATAATAGAATTATTGAGTTAAATATAATATGCACTTAATTAATTATATCTATAATTGTCATATTATCAGTTGAGCATTTTCGTGTATTTTTTGATGTTTTTGAGTCCTTAACATTTCTCTATGGACGCGACATAATCTTATTAAGCGATTTCAATATTCATTTTTCAAATTCACCTGCTGAGTCTTGTCCAAAACTTCAGCTTTTAAACGATTTTCTCGCTTTTTTTGATTTTAAGCAATGTAATAGAATTCAAAATCAAAACAATACTATTCTTGACCTAGTTATTACTAACTTGCCTTCAGAAGTCCTTACCACTTTTCCATTTGTCAAGGGAGATGGTTATCATCCAACACTACTAATAATTCCTGATTTGCCGATGAAACCCCATTCAAACTTTCCCTCTACTGTTCAGGCAAAAACTATAACTTCAGTAAAGCCAACTACCCGCACCTTGATAATCTTATCCTTACCACTAACTGGGACTTTAGAAGGCATGGAGAACGTTAACGCAGCAGTCGAGGCTTTCTATAATAAACTGTATGAACTCTTTGACCAATCCATCCCACTCTACAAATAGTATAAAAATAACAAAAAGTGTTTCTACTCATCATGGTATACATCCGAAATCATCAGTAACATTAAGGAGAAATCTAGAATCTTTAAGAGATGGAAAATCAATCGATCTCCGGAATCCTATGGGGCTTTTAAAACTCTTAGAGCAGTGATTAAGCAACAACTTGATAGTGCTTATAAAACGTATATAATCGCTGCTCAGGACTCACTACGAGCTGAACCCAGAGAATTCTGGAAATATATTCAGCAGAAACAGATCTCGTATTCCTGGCACTCTTAGAAACAGTGATAATACTCCTCTTGACAATCCCACTGACATTGTAAATTCTTTTGCCAATATTTTCCAAGGTGTTTCTATTGTTTCAAGCCCTAGCAATGTCTCGTATGAATGTGGTAATAGTATTTCTTTGGAGACATTTGACACCGAAGATGTGCCGAAGGCCTTAAAGTTCACTAAAAATAGAAAAACGGCTGGCCCAGATAAAATACCTTCCTTTTTTATAAGGGATTGCGCTTTTGTTCTGGCTAAACCATTAACTAGACTTTTTAACCTTTCTATCTCAACACAAACATTTCCTAGTGTTTGGAAGCAAGCCAAGATTTGTCGAATTTTTAAAACGGGCAACAAAGATATCATTGAGAATTATCGTCCGGTCTCAATTCTATCCAACATTGCAAAAGCCTTCGAGAGGTGTATACATAATAAACTATTTTTTAAAATTAGAAATTTGATAACACCATCTCAACATGGCTTTTTTCCAGGGTGATCAACTGTCACCAATTTAACATGCTTTCTTGAATATACATATAACTCTATCGATGAAGGCTGATGCTGTTTACACAGACTTCTCGAAGGCCTTTGATAAGATGGACCATGGGATTATGGCAGAGAAAATGTCACACATTTCCTCATATGTACATCAACGCAAGCAATATGTTGAATATAATGGTCACAGATCGTGTCCCTTTATAGCCACTAGCGGTGCACCGCAGAGCAGCTGTTTGGCACCACTGATATTTTCAATATACATAAACGATATAGTGACCCAATTAAAGAGCTGTTCGCTTTTATTTGCAGATGATCTGAAGATTTTTAGTGTCGTCCGGTGTAAGGATGACTGCATCCGTCTGCAGGGGATCTTGATATTATTTCTAATTGGTGCGTGGAAAATCAATTTGCTTTAAACACCTCTAAATGTAAAAAAATGTCCTATTCTCTGAAACGTATTGAACTTGACCACCCCTATACCATAAATAGCGTAATCCTGGAAAATTGTGAGCATGTTAAGGACTTGGGTGTTTACTTGGATAAGAAACTGACTTTTAACATACATATTGATGAAGTATCCCGTGGCGCTCTTAAATCTTTAGGATTTCTCCTGAGATCCACAGAGGGTTTCAATAGTCCATTATGTCTAACGGCATTATACAATATATAAATATATAAAATCAATTATGCCTCTCAAATTTGGTCACCAATTCACCAGGTCCATATACGGAGATTAGAAAATGTTCAGTGTAAATTCCTAAAATATCTCTCGTTCAAACTGGATGGTGTTTTCCCAGAGCGTGGTTATAACCACTTACAGCTGTTGCAAAGGTTTGATCTTTTATCTATTGAGCAAACTCAGACTTCACTCTTTATCTTTCCTTTATAAACTTTGTAATGGTCATGCGGACTGCGCTTCGCTATTAGCTCGGCTGAACTTTTCAGCTCCGCTCGTCCGTACTAGAAATCAAAACACGTTCTACCTGTCAAACGTCAGGACTTGTTTAGCCGGTAAGGCACCCCTCTACCGGGCCTGTATTGATTTCAATGATGTTGAGAGCCTGGCATCTGTTGATATATTTGGCGACTCGCTGCGTCGATTCAAGAATGTTTTGGTCCGGCAAATGAAGAATCCTAGAATTTTTTGATATTTTTTTTTGTAGTTCGTTACATATAGATTACATATAGATTTGTTATATTTTGCATTGTACTTTTATTGTTGATTTGTGCTTATGTTAGCTTCATTTATTATGAATGTTCTGATTTTTTTAGTGTACACAATTGTCTTTAATTTGGGATTTCCTGTTAGACAATAAACTATTATTTATTTATTTATTTATTTATATTGTCAGCACTAAAGCTTGATTTTCATACATCCGTTATCCGTTGATATAATGATCCGACGGCGGCGCGGCGCGGCGCGGCGCTCTGATTGGTCACAGCGTTTTCGCGCCACTTTTCATCCGTAATTTTTTTACTCCAGCTCGTCAATGGAGATTATACGATATAGAGATCGTACGATAACGGGCGTTTTGAACTTTTTTTGTCAAATTTAATCTAACCGTAATAAAAATATAATAGTACAAGAGCTAGCACCGTCGAGAAAACGAGAATTTTAAGAAAGCTGGTTTTTTAATATATCATCACATCTGTACAGGGTAACGATTTATTTTGTTATCTTCCAGAATAATAAAAATTGATCTCGTGTATAGTCATTAAACCGCAAAAATAATATAAAATTACCTTAATAAATATTTATTGTTTAAGTATTAAAGTATAAAGGTATCCGGTAAAATAGAGCTACAGCTCTCGTTTTAAAAGCTGCAGGTTTTTATTCCCGTGTGCAGCAAATTATCAGCCATCTTATTTTGAGTAAAAAAGACTATACCTCATCGACAAGCCAAGTCTTGGGTTGGTGTTTACATGTCTAGAAGTGAATCGGTATGGCATGGCGATCTGGTAGGTCGGCGAGAGAAAATTAATTTAATTTGACGCTAGATTTCATGCTCTTAGGAAAATATGCCGACCCGGTATAGGTAGATTTGCTTTATATGAGTACTTGAAATCTACAATCCCAAGGTAAAAATTTGCCATATAATCTTCCTGGGGTGCAACTTTGTTCATGTTTCAAAGCGTTAGCAAAGTAATGTTGTAGCTTGAGGCACTATGTTCAGTAGCAACATCGATTCGTAGCGATATTCTGATTTCTCGCTTTGTGGCGAGGCGACTGCCTAGACCGTGTCGCACACGTGTGCAAGAGTGTGATAGTGATACCATATTTCGCAGCATTTGCCGAGAATACCCGATTTGATAAAGCAACAATAGTTTTGCAAACATAGTACCCATCATGCTATAGGTCGCATTCGACATCGCTTCTAAACGATCGGTTGCTAACTTGAACAAAGTTGCACCACTGGTATACCGACAGCTCTAGGTCAGCTAGCCCTACCTCTACTCCCATAGCCTGTAGACGGTATATATACTGCATTTTTAGCATTAAAATATGTAGCACTTAGGGCAAATTTTACCGTCAAAATTTCATTCCAATCACTAAAAGCACTTGAAAGAAAATTATGATAAATCGAAAAAAATGAAGTTTTAACCCTTTGTAGCTACGAAACAAAGCAGAATCGGACTTGATATGAAAAATAAATCTTATTTTTACGTGACAAATCACTTCACAAAAGATGGCACATGTTTTTTGAAACACACTGTATAAAGAAAGAAGAGCAAGTATTTTTAGACCATGGGCCACAAATATAATACCATCCCCTCCCCGTGGGAATTTGTGTGTGGGAATTTTTTTTGTTTGTTTTGCCATATAATTTAAGATTTTAGTTGTTTGCCTCATATCAATTACAGCATAGTCCGGAAAAACACGGAAAACCGAAGAAAAACGGTAAAATTTTTCACTTAGTTTTTGATGGTGTGTTTATTGTGGAAATAGCTAAAAAAGTAAATCATCAGGTTCCAAATTCTTAATTTTATTTATTTATAACATGAAAAAAACACAGAATTTTAAATTATGGATGCATGCATATGAAAATAAACGAATCAGAAAATTCCAAAGTTCCACCTGTAATCAATAGCCTTCTTTTTCATCTTCATCATCCTCATATAGTATATCAGTAAAGTTAAAGAGGCCTGGTTCATCTCCATCTTCAAACTCATCTGGATGATAGATTTCCAAAACATCAGTTAGTTCGGGCGGCAACGGATCCCCTTTGATCCAATCAATCTTCAGTTGTCCATTTTACAATTTCCAGCCATGTCCCACTGGATCTCTTGTCACCTTGTGGATCTGGTGAAGCAGATGTCACTGTGGGAGAGTATTTTTGTATGAACAAATCGTACTGTAGCTTATTTATATCTGTGTATCCTTTATCAGTGTACAATTAACACACGAATTCCTCTAGGTCTGACATTAGACTTTCTGTAAGTGTAAGTGATTCTCCTAATGATATAATGATAGGCACGCATGTAGAATATTTTTCTAATTTAGATTTTACCGACAACTTTCCACGCCGAACAAAAGAACTGGTGGTGTCACATCCTGATAATGCATGCATATTCAACATAGCATGACTCTTTGCTGCACCTAAATATCCAGAAATAGTGATGACATTAATAACCCTTCATTTGTTTCCAACCCCTGTATCAAACAGTAAAACATTTTCAATTTCGTTGGCGTACCTTAACAGTAACATAAAAACATCTGTGTGTGTCTGGTGACCTAATTCTGATAGGCAATTTATCTTGAAAAGATTGAGAAGCATGAAAGCAATGTAAAATAATTTTAGTATCCGTTTCCTCTTGCGAAGAACATAGCTCTTCTTGTACAGTACAATTTACAGTTAAACCGTCTTCGCTAGTAAACAACGTGCACTGATCATTGTGTGATAAGTAAACGTTTTTACCATGAAAATAGTGGGCATATTTGTCCTGTTTACATTCATTATATAGAAGGTTGACCAGTTGTTCTTTGTTTTTACCGTTACTGAGGATTTTTTTCCAATCGCGAGGTATTTTGGTCTTGGACGACCCTTTTATTAGGAATGTTTCCCCACAACCTCTTCTTAGCCTTTCAATGTTTTTAATAGATATATCTAAGTAAGTATCTGTCACAAAATCTATCCTTATGTTATTTTGGAAAGCAACTTAATATTATCTCGGCAAGCTCACCAAAGGTTTCTGGAATGTTAATGAGAGCTTGAGAGTGGGCCATGCCATCAATTATATAAACGCTGATTATTTACTGAATTTTAGTTTTTGTCTTGTTTAAAAAATTAGTTTATTAAAAGAGATTTAAAGGTTATTTTTTTTTTCATTTTTCCTCAGTTTTCTTCGTTTTTCCGGGCTATGCTGTAATTGACATTAGGCAAACAGCTAAAACCTTAAACTATATATAAGTATATATTTATAATAAGCAATACCAAGCAAAAAATATTTAGCTCACAAATTCCCACGGTGGGGGGATGGGGGGTATACACGAGCCTTCGCTCTATTTACCCAAGCGCCTGAACTATAGTGTCAGATTAAGTAGTTATGTAATAAATACTTCACATCTTTCACTCTGCGACTTCCTAGATCGCCATTACTATTAATTCCTAGACTTGTAAACACCGATCTAAGACTTGATTGACACCGCTTGTCAATGGGGGATATAGGAGGCATTATTAAAATATACTGTTTATCAGTTTTAGTTAACTTACCGGCGAGCATTCAACTATTTCTTCAGTGACATTGGGAGATCGTAGTAAATCCAAAACGTTACATAAAGTGCTGTCGGTACCATTATGTAAATGTTGATATTCGTGAGTGGCTTGGAATATTTGAGGCATGATCACATATATAACATTAATTCTGTTAATAAAAGAAGAAGTTATTTTACGTAAATTTGGAATTCTTTTTTAAGCGATTATGGCGATATATTTACTTTTCCAGTTTATACAGGATCCCGAAATAGAATAGAATATAATGTTTAGGAGGGGGGTTAATCACCGCGATCTTTTACAGATCTATTCCCCTTTCTTGAGTTATGACTTATCAAACACTCTCAGGACTTTGACGAAAGTCAGTATTTGAGACGGCTCCACAGAGGCCAGCGCTTCATCTCCGACATCAGCCGTACCTACTAAAGTTTATGGCACTCAGTGATGAGGTGTTCTGGTGTTTTCCCCATTTTCCCCATAGAATCTGTTAGAAACCCCGTGACAATCACAAGATTGTTCTTACTTCTTCCTCTTCCTGTGCCTTGTGCTTAGCCGCACGTTGGCGATTGTCTGTACTCTTCATTTAATGTGTAGAGTGCCGTTTTCGGTTCTTCGAAATATGGTGGCTGCGTCGCTGGTGTTACACCAATCCCGTATGTTTCTTAGCCAGGAATGTTGTTTTCTCTCTGGGCCTCGCAGTCCTTCTACTTTTCCTTGTAGAATTAGTTTAGGAATGTAATATTACTGTCTCCTCTAAGGATATGACCGTTCTTACTTAAATCAAGGAATGATGCTATGTTCTTACTTAAACCAAGGAAAATCTTTGATTTTTCTCGGTCGTAAGTTCTGAAAATTTTTTTTGAGTGTCTTAGATTCCCATTCCAGGTTACGGATGGAGTCTTTCAGGTTCTTCAGTTCCGCTTTAAGTTGATTTCCACTTGGAAAGCAGAACGGTTCTGGTCCAGTTAGTGAAATGTTCGCTCCTTTTCTAGCTAGATCGTTTGTTTTTCATTGCCTTCTATCCCTTGGTGAACAGGCATCCAGAGTAGGAGAACTTTATTTTCTTTGCTTAATTTTTTCAGCTTCTCTAGGCATTTGTTGACCAACTTCGAATTGACTACTGAGGTGATCGCGTAATGCTGCTTGGCTATCGGATAAGATGGCTATTTCCTGTTTTCGATAGTTCCTATCTAAGATAAATTGGAACCATTTTTCGATAGCCTAGATTTCTACATGAGAGATGCTGGGGTAGGTACCCATTGGTTCGGAGTATTTAGTTTTTGGCCTAAATACTCCTATCCCTGTCGCTGCTTTGTAGTACGAGAGCTAGCAACGTCGGGAAAACAAGTATTTTAAGACGTCTGGCTCTTTGATATATCTTTTATTATGCTCTCTGGAACAGCCTGCGGCCCGTCTGGCTGCCGATACCCGTTGCGTTCACTACTGCGCATCCAAAGAAGATCCTCTATTTTTTAGCGCTTTAAATTCTAGCGCTTTAAATTATAATATTGAATAAAAATCGAGCAAATCTCCATTAGCTCGGCGCGTAGAGCTTTCGCCTATGAAGCGAAGGTCAGTGGTTCGATACCGGCTGGGGTGCAACTTTTTTTATTTTTTTTTTCGTTTATATTCTGACAGTAAAGCATTAAATATTTGCTTTTTTATCACCAGAACGGATGGCGCTTATAGGTTTATGATCCGTAGTGTATATAAGTAGAATTTGATACCTTCATTTGTTTTGAAGGATTATCGTAGATAATTAATTATTAGACAGGTTTAGGATGGTCTGGCTACCGCGCCGGTAGCTTGCGTCTGTGGCTTGCGTTCACTACTGCGCATCACATGGGTACAGGGTGTCTCATTTTCTTGCGTTTTTAGGGATTTGGAATATCTGGGATTTCTCGTTTATGAGTGGAGATACAATGATGCGTTTTTTTTTTCACATTACTTTGCTAGTTTTTTATATAACTAAATATTCTATCCCTAGATTTGCGCATTTTCTACACATTAACATTAATCAATCTTGTTTAAAAAGTGTTATTATTTTATTTAATTTAATTTAACCAGATAATTTTGTTTTCCGTAGTTATCTTAACAAACTGAACTGAAAATAAACTTGTGTAGCTTTTAGATAACAATCTGTTAAAAAAAGTATTATTAAAATGATTATTAAAATAATAAACAACAGCTGAAAAAAATATTTTGAAGAAAGACAGGCAGAAATTACCTTTATAAAGCATTAAAATGTTAATTTTTATATATTATGTTTAAATCTTTAAAATGAAATTATAAACGAGAAATCCCAAAAACGGTCAAAAATGGGACACCCTGTACCCATGTGATGCGTAGTAGTGAACGCAACCTACCGGCGCGGCAGCCAGACCATCCTAAACCTATCTAATAATTAATTACCACAATAATCCTTCAAAACAAATGAAAGTATCAAATTCTACCTCGAAGTCTACTTATATACACTACGGATCATAAACCCATAAACGCTATCCGTTTTGGTGATAAAAAAGCAAATATTTAATACTTTACTATCAGAATATAAACGAAAAAAAAAATAAAAAAGTTGCACTACTAGTCGGTATCGAACCACTGACCTTCGCTTCATAGGACAGAGCTCTACGCGCCGTGCTAATGAGACTTGCTCGATTTTTATTCAATACTAGAATTTAAAGCGCTAAGTAAAAAATAGAGGATCTTCTTTGGATGCGCAGTAGTGAACGCAACGGGTATCGGCAGCCAGACGGGCCGCATGCTGTTCCAGAGAGCATAATAAAAGATATATCAAAGAGCCAGACGTCTTAAAATACTTTCTCGAAAACGTTGCTAGCTCTTAGACTATTGGTTTTGGAAGCATCACACTGTCTCCTCAACGAACACCTCAGTAGATTGAAGCTGAGAACCAACGGCGAATGCAGATTCTGTGGGGAAAATGGGGAAATACCGGAACACCTTATCACTTAATGCGCCGAGACGACAACCATTTGTGTCGTAAACTTTGGTACGGCCGATGTCGAAGATGGAGAGCTGTGTAGGGTTACCAGATTAAAACTTGTCCACCCCGGGCAAGCCTTCCCAAAAATCCGGACAAACTCCGTACGTCATAATTTTTTAGCGATTTATCATTTTTACATTACCTACTGATTAGTGATACTTATCATTTTTATTTTATTTATAAAACAAGAGCAAAATAGTTATTTGTGTACCAAGGCCGTAGAGTTGATCTCTTTTGGCTGTGTCTGAAATTTGCGGCGAGGCAAAAAACATCATACAGCCGATTTTTTAAGCGAGTGTCTTTTGAAGCAGGTAACAATTTTTTTTACAATTTTGTTTCTAAATAAAGAAGAAACTGGAAGATTAAATTCAAATTTTTATTAACCAAATGAAAAGTATATATTTTCATATTTTCTTTTTAACTATTTTTATCACAGTATATCCCGTATAATGTTGTTTTTAGGGTTCCGTACCCAAAGAGTAAAAACGGGAACCCTATTACTAAGACTTCGCTGTCCGTCCGTCCGTCCGTCCGTCACAAAGGTCTATCTTATGAACCGTTATAGCTAGACAGTTGAAATTTTTGCAGATAATGTATCTATGTTGCCGCTATAAGAACAAATACTAAAAACAGAAATAAATAAATGTTTATAAATAAAAATAAATACTTTCACTAAACATTATCTTTTAAGTAAGAATTTTACATAGAATCTTTCAAGTCCTCGGTGGCCGCGTGGTTAAAGCGTTAGGACTTTACGCTGCTATGACGTTGGAGCCGGAGTACGGCAGGTTCGAATCCTAGCCAAGGCGACTTTTTTTAATCGTTTTTTTTTTAATTTTTACATATTTATTTTTACTTTTTACATATTTGATGAATATAATGAATGGTACGGAATCCTTCGTGCGCGAGTCCGATTCGCACTTTTTTTTTATTATTATTTGTTAGTTATTTATTTTAAATTTCATTTCACTGATGTAAACGGAAAGCTTGTAGATAAAAATAGCCTAGCAACGGAACCTTTTCTTTTGTTTTATGGGTAAATAATCCAAACATGCAAATTAAGTGTGTCTAGTAGGCCGCTTTTATAATTTGACAATCTTAATATCGAACGTGGAAATATCTAAAATAAGTAAATTAAATGTGTCTAGTAGGCTGCCCTCATAATGACTTCGTTTGCAAAAGCGGCCGTAAAGTAAAAAAGCGACCAAAAAAGATACACTTTAGGGACGTTAATAGATCCGTAAAACTTCATTTCTTGTGACACTTGCTTAAAAAAGACATTTATTACTTTCAAAACTTAAAACTTCGAAGTGAAACAATGAATTTACACTGCTAAAGTTATCGACGATTTTTTAAGTAACTAAATTTATTAAAACAAATATAGTATTTTGCATTATTGCGACATGAAACATTAAAATCCGGACGCTTATAAAAAAATCCCCCCAGACCCAACCGGATGTAGTGAAAATCCGAACATGTGGGTTACATAGAGCTGTGGAGTCGTCTCAGATACTGGCTTTCAATGCACTGAGATGCCCTGAGACTGTATGATGAGTTATAACTTGTTATAAGTTATAACTTGTTATAACTCAAGAAAGGGGAACACGCAATTATTCTGTAAGGTCGCGGTTACAGTTGAGGGTTGGAACCTTTGGTGTTAAACAGCAAAATAAAAACACTAAATCACCACAATACACCAAAACACTTTTACTTTTACACTGGACGCGCGTTTCGCTAACCATGTTAGCATCATCAGCAGATGATTATAAACTAAAGTACAATCTACAAGTTGAGCGTTTATATACTCGTACTAGGTCCCTTATTGGCACCTTACCCATTTCAAACAAGAACATCAATCATAAAAAGGATAGATGAAAATTGACAAACTTCCCAAGAATGAATCCCATAGAGTACAAAATGTGGTTCAATAGAGTTATTTGAACAATACTGAATACTAATAAGAGATAAATACTTAGTTGAAGAACAAACCAGATTGGTTTTAAGCAGCTGAAACCAAACGGATAGATAACTATAAGAAGACTATTGAAGTTAAATTGTTGCATTTTTTAATATTTTCATGTATTTATAAAGATCGTTCATAATCGCTCTTCAAATGTATAAAATTGTTTTATTATATTGTTTTTCCTTACACTAGTTGTATTAGACCTTGAATAGCACAAGCCAAAATTAACTTGTTTCTATGTTTGCTGCCATACAATGGTGCTACTTGTTGTATGCTTGATTTTAAGCGTTGCCATCGAGATTCTTTTAAGATTTGTTCTTTGTTTTCTTGAATTTCTTCAATCAGTTGTTGGATCTAAAAAAAAATCAAAATATTTGCATGTCATTGTGTGTTAAAAATAAATAAGCATGCTTTAATTTACTACTTTTATAGCATCTGTGTAGGTGGTTCTCACATTTATTTTTATACGATAAATTTTGAAAGTTATTATATATTATTGATTATTATAGAGTATATTTTATTCCTAGGTTTTCTTTTATATCGATATATACAGGATTAATTGCGCTCTGAAGAAAAAAAAACTCTTATAAAATCATAAAAAAATATGTATATGTTACTGTAAATGTCCGAAATGCGGTAAAACCTAGGATAAGCGCGCTAAACCTAGGATTTACCAAAAAAAATTAACTAATTACGTTAACCTGGTTATTTTGAGGGTGTTAATTCATTAGTTTGCCCGGTTATTTGGAGGGTGTTAATGCATTGGTTAGCTTGGTTATTTGGCGGTGTTATTGCATTGGTTAAGTGGTTATTTGGTGGGGTTAGTTGGTTTTTACTAGTGATGAGGTCACTTGAGCGAAATTTCGCTCGAGTACTCGATTATTGAAATAACCGACATCGCTCGATTATGAACGAGCGATGCAAGTGACGAGTACCAAGCGACGAAAGCATGCGATCCTAGAATGAAATAAATTGAAATTCGATTTTAATGTGACATACTCGATAAAAAGCCGAGCGAATTTTCTACATACATTTCAGGGAGCAATTTTATACGACGCCGTATATATATTTATCCGTTGCGTATCTGAGAGACAAAATTTTACGACTTACATCGACAATGCTTTGAAATAAACTAAATCAAGCGATCAAGCGAATCGCTCGTCGTTTGCTACTTGCCATTCATCACCGAAAGAATCTGTACCCTGCGCACGCAACTTACTGCTTGGCGCTTGGCGTTAACGAGTACTTACAACACGCGGCGGACGAAAAACCGTATTTTTAAATAGGAGCGATATTTCGCTCGAGCGATCGCTCGGTTATTGCAATCGCTTGATACTCGAGTACTCGATTATTGAAATTAATCGGTTTATCCCATCACTAGTTTTTACTACCACTTGCTTTTGGTAAATCCTAGGTTTTACCGTATTTCGGACATTTACAGTAACATATATACAGGGTCCGGCAATAATGCGTCGATAGTTCGAATAATAAGAAAGTTAGGCATTTTTTATAAGTGCAAACCTAAAGTATGTATTAGGAGGTAAGAAAATATCTTAACATCTACAGAGTGGCTCAAAAAAGTGTGAGTGGATAGGCATGATTTTTTTTAAATGGAACACCCTGTATATTATTGCATTTTTGCCTTCCGTTTTGATCACTTTACATAATCGTAAAATATTATTAAATATGTTTTGATAATTTCACTGAAGGTCAAATTTTACAATAGGATTGAGGCCTTAGAAATGTGGATATTAAGAAGATTACTTAAAATTCCCTGGGTTACCACACATCAAATGAACAGGTTTTAGAAAGATCAAATACGCACCGGCAACTCTTAGTAATAGTGAAACAAAGGAAGACATCATACTTATCATATGTCGGGTCATATACTGCAAGGTCTTAGGTACACCCTCCTAAAAACAATACTTATGGGAAAAATCGAAGGAAGAAGAGGACCAGGCCGGAACAGCATTCATGGCTTCGCAATATCCGTGAATGGTGTAACATTGCGGATGCTGCCACGATATTTAGAAGAGCTGAGGAGGGCACACTTTATATCGTGCTCAGAGTAGATCGCGTCTAGTGAACATATGAACGCCAACACGCTACTGAAGCGGACGGCACCAGAAGAAGAAGAAGTTTCAAAGATATTAACAAAGAAATTAAAAAAAATCTTTTCAGCCTTTTTTAAAAAAAATATTAAAAATACAGGAAATGTCCTGAAATAAAAACTATATTAGTATTTACTGTAGTTGGTCTGTACAGACTTTGCTACACATATCCTAGTCTTCAATACAGGGTGTTCGAAATTCTATTCCGAACTTTATAAAATGTAAAATAGTTTTTCTTCGCTTTTTTAAACCTTTTTTTGGAACCCTGTATATTATTTCTTTGTGAGATGGAGAATTAAAAAATTTAAAAAAAATAGCGATTTCGCAAATATTCGCGGTTTTATTAGATATGGCTTGTTTTTTAAGAAATAGTGGAGAAAAATTGCAACATTCGGGGGTAATGGGGTAAGTATATAGTATGATATTATTTTTGGAATCTATTTTGTCCAAATGGCCAATCGCAGATCGACTGAACTTGACGATCTATTTAATCTCTGTATATCTATGATTATTTTTGTGCTATGATTTTCCGTAGGTTTAAAAAAAAATCCAGGAAAAATCTTAAATACTCACAGAGAACTTGATGTTTTTTTTCTAGTTTTGTTCTAAAAGACAACAATTCCTTATAGACTACTAGCGTGTCCAGCGACTTCGTTCGCCTCGAATTAATCATTTGTAATGGTGATGATAAAGCAAAGTAAGAATTTTCATTAACATACAAACTGGATAAAATTTTCTCACATTTATATCAGCATGAGAAAAAACAATATGGCGATATTATTATATAACTTGGTAATATTTGAAGGGTAGTTTCATCTCGTTGGAATTTAACTTTCGAAAAATCCGTTTGCCAAAAATAAGCTTTTTACATCAAGCAGTTAAGCAGTATCGTGGTTAAGAAATTACCCAACTTTTTGGAACACCCTGTATGATTTTTTAAAAAATTTCAAAATATGTAAAAAAAAACAAATAAATTATGCTTGTCCAAGCGTTTTCCCGAAAGACTAACCGTTTTTTAAATAACAAATAGGCTGTACTTAAACTGCCGTTAAACGGTAGCTTACTAAAATGCCGTTAATAGGTATGACGTCGTTGATGTGACGCACTTGACACAGCAATATCAGAATAACAGACAAAAATGAAATAATAAGCCTGATAAGGCAATAATAGAAGTCCTAGCGAAATAAGGTATTGACAGGCCTCACATAGGAACTCTCGCCAAAATATACAAAGAAGCCAAAGCAAGTGTAATAATATTAAAACAACCCCAGAGTTTCCAACTGGCAAAGGAGTCCGACAGGGAGACTTGATATTCCCCAAACTGTTTACAGCAACACTAGAAGAAGCCTTCCGTCAACTGGACTGGACCAACAAGGGATTAAAAATAGTTGGAGAATATCTTAACCATCTGATGACATAGTCCTAATTGCTAATAGTCCTGAAGAATTACAAGCACAAATTAGCGAATTAATCACAGCCAGGAATAAAGTGGGTCTCAAAATAAATTTACCACAAACTAAAGTAATGTATATAGTAGAAGAAGTATTTTTATATATTTGGGACAACTAATGCCCAGGTCGTGATCTCTATTACACTCATTAATCGACAAAAGAATTAAGTTAGCATGGAGTATTCATGGAAGAAACTCAATCATATCTAAAATGAGATATAATATAATAGAGACATACTTAAAATCTAGAATGCCACTTTATCTAAAGAAGAAAACATTCTACCAATGTGTACTACCGGTTATGACCTATGCATCCGAAACATGGACACTTAAAACGGACATTATAAGGAAACTCTGGGTCGCACAACGCTCAATGGAACGAAAAGAGACCGTAAAAGAATAGCGTGGATACGACAAAAAACCCAAGTATCTAATAGAAATGTCATCCACAGAATCAAAACCCTCAAGTGGCAATAGACAGGACACCTGGCAAGAAGAACAGACAACAGAGATAGATACAGAATGGTATCCACAAGGAGCCAAGAGACCTAGAGGAAGACCGAACCTGAGATGGGACCATGATATTAGATGTGTTATCTGTGATATTAGGAAATTCGCAGGCATAACTTGGGCCTGCATAGCCAATAGACAACAATGGGCCCAACTACAAAGAGAGTATCTAAATATGTCAGGACAGCTACACCATAATAGGAAATAGTTTGACTGAAATAATAAAAATAAGCTGAAAATGATGATGATAAAACAGATTTTTAGTATTGTTTATACTTGAAATTTTTGTACTTTTAAACATAGACTATTTCTTACCGGATAACTTTCTTTCCTTTTTCCGGTGTTAATGTAGTAAATAGTCCTGAATATGTCCATTGCTCCATCATTATCTCCTGAAGACATTAAATAAATAGGCGTTTCGGGCAGAAATGCTATAGCAAGTACAGACATGATTGGCAAGCTTGCTGTGACAAGAATCAACACATTCCAAGAGTGCAGTTCTACAATAACAAACATATTATTATTATTATAAATTATGAATAACTAACTAATGACTAACTATTCACAAACAATATATTATAATTGTCAAGGGCATATTTCCGTAAGGCAACAAGCAGGGTTAGTGAAAAGTTGGTGTAGGTCGTCACAGACGCTCAGTTTTATCGCCCAGGCCGCCTGTGCAAACTTATATCGGAGCGTATGAAGTTCATGAAATCAGACCCTGCATGCGTTTGGCCTGCGCAGATTTTGAAGCCTGAACTTGTGTATGCTCGTTCATATTATTTTAGTTTGTACATTTTTGTTCAGTCCGTAGATAAAGTTCAGTCTATTATTAAATTAATATTTAATAAATAAAAGTGACATTCATGGATTAAGAGACAGTTTGCAATGAAAACGCAGGATGCGACTCATAGGAGCAAAGTGCAAGGGAAAAGATCAGTAGGAAGACGCCAGAACTCATTAAAAGGATTTAAGAAGATGGTTTGAACGCTCGTCTGCGGAAATCTTCCGGGCTGCAGTTTCCAGAGCTACAATTGCCATTTGGATCGCCAACCTTCGGCAGGAGAGGGCGTGATAAGAAGAAGAAGAAGGTTTGTTGAGACAAATGCGTTCGCATGGCGTTATACGTATAGTCGGAGCCATAGAGTGTTGAGAGTGTAACATTTTTTTCGAAAAAAAAACATGTTATAGTATTTCCGAAGTCAATTGGAAGTACTGGGACTTACAGTTGGGGGTTGGAACTTTTGGTGTTACACAGCAAAATAAAACACTAAATCACTACAATACACCAAAACACTTTTACTTTTACACTGGGTCCTTATCACATCCGCCTGATACGCGGAAGGTCCCCGGTTCGTTCCCGGGCGGAAACACCCAGTGTAAAAGTAAAAGTGCTTTGGTGTATTGTGGTGATTTAGTGTTTTATTTTGCAGTACTGGGACTCTTAATTCGTTTATGCAGACGCTGACAAAGGCGCCAACAAAGACGGTGGCGCAATTAAGAGTCTCAATCTATTCCAACTGACTTCAGAAGAACTATACATATACATTCGGTCATAATGAGTAGATTATTCGGAAAGGTATTGCGAAATTCCGGGTTCCTGCGGTTCTGTACTGGACAATCATGTCCAGTCAAGGGCATATATATGGGCATATATATGGTCCATACCATATATGTATTCACTCTGCTCCATATAAGTGGAAAAAAAAGTCGCAACCTAGAGAGATGTACAGGGTGGGTCAAAATGGATACTTTTAAAGGGAAACACCCTTTTCTATAGGAGATAGATGAAAACTAATATCGGTGTCTGGAGCTCAATTTTTATCAAAAACATGATGATGAAAACCGCACATCGATATCTGTTACCGTGTCGGAGTTATGGGGTATTTTTCAAAAATGTGCATTTTTAACAAATCGTTGTAACTTTTTTTCTATGGAAAATTTTGAATTTTTATGAAAACATTTCCAAAGCACCTTTTTACGTAGAATTTAATGGTTTAAGTATAATTTTTTTAAAATTAATAATTTAAGAATTATCAACAGAAAACTTTAATTTTTATATGGGACATCCTGTATATTTTTAATGTATTGAAAAGAATTTAAAATTACCTTTTCAAAAATATAGCATACTTGATATTTTGCTTGATTGCTCTTCGAGATATAGATTTTTTTAAAATTCGCCCATTTTAGATAAGTAGGCTTTGAACGGCACCGGCTGTAATGCAAAAAAAATTAGCTGTGGGCAGCATTTATAACGAAAATAATATTTGCAATAAGAGATGCAGAATTTTATAACAATTTAAACTATGTTTTTAAACATCAACACATTTAAATTATATCAATAACAATAAAAATTAATAGCAAACCAAGACATGAGATTTTGCTACAGATGTTCGACATGTCGACAGTCTTCTCTGTTATGGACAGACGGGACCGTTTTTGAACATTTCTCGAGGAATTCATTAACTCGGTGGGAGCGAAAGATAACCCCGCATAACCGCTAAGTCCTTCTAATTCGTGTCTAGATTATACGGCCAATTTAAAAATAAGAACCTATACCTATTCTTCCGCAAAGATAAAAATCCATAGGCACTAAGTCCTGCGGCCTCGGCGGCCTCGATGGCCAACGGCTGAGATCTTGGTTAGCTATTCAATTATTCTCTAAATTGACTGCAAAAATTTGCTGATAACTTCAGCGATCTGAGGCGGTGTCTTGTCCTGCTGGAAAGATATGTTTTCGAGAGTTCTATTTTTTTTTAGGGGTATTATCATCAATAAGGGGTACAAAGCCTACTAGTTAAAAGTGGTGAACTTTTAAAAATTCTGTATTTCGAAAGCGACTATAACAAAATATCAAGTGTGCTATATTTTTAGAAAGGCAATTTTAAAGTCTTTATATTTAATTAAAAATATACAGGGTGTCCCAAATAACAAATAAATTTTTCTGTTGATAACTCGTAAATTATTAATTTTAAAAAAATTATACTTAAACCATTAAATTCTACGTAAAAAAGTGCTTTGGAAATGTTTTCATAAAAATACAAAATCTTCCATAGCAAAAAAGTAACAGCGGTTTGTTAAAAATGCACATTTTTGAAAAACACCCCGTAACTCATAAACGGTAACAGATATCGATGTGCGGTTTTCACCACCATGTTTTTGATAAAAATTGAGCTCCAGGTACCGATATTAGTTTTCGTCTATCTCCTATAGAAAAGGGTGTTTCCCTTTAAAAGCGTCGAATTTGACCCACCCTGTACATCTGCTCCAAACAAATTTCTTACCAAGTGTAAAAGCCCCCATAACAACAAGTCTAGAGAGTCACCATCATGGATCACTGAGCGATCCCTTCCTAACAAATACAGGAGTTAGGCAGGGATGTGTCTTAGCGCCTCTTCTATTCAACATTATTATTATGGCAGCGCTCTTTATTAATAGTGGACAGCAAATGGTAGGAAAGAGGAAGGGGCATTAGATAACAGCTACATTAGTATCGGTATCAGCGGTCTGTTCAACATAAAAAGACTCAGGGCAAAAACACGTCTGAAATTCATCACAGAACTTCAATACGCTGATGACTGCGCTCTAGTAGCAAAAATGTTACAGCAACTATAAGAAATGCTGAACACATACCTGGGCATACGAGGCTTTCGGTTTTAAGCTGATCATCGATAAAACTAAAAGCATGTGTATTCCCCCGGAAAATCATAACAATGTTATAAAAATCGGAGAAGCACTATTGGAATATGTAGTGGAATTCAATTACCTCTGCAGTTTGATTTCGGAAAAGACCAATATCGACACTGAAATTCAGCACAGAATTAGCAGCGCCTCAAGAACATTCTGGAAATTAAAAGACATGGTTTTCTACAATCATGACTTGAGCACAAAACGAAACTTGCAGTATACCGAGCAATAATAATCCCCACCATGTTATATGCAAGCAAAACCTGGGTGCCGTATCGTCGGCACATGAACGCATTAAACAAGTTGCAACAGAGACACCTTAGACAATTGTTAAGTATCAAATGGTACCACCAACGAATCCACCATGGAATCAAATTATCAATCCTTGAGAAAGCTAGCTGTGAGAGCGCTGAAGTCATGATTACTAAATCCCGCTTAAAATGGGCTGGTCACATATGCAGAATGCAAGAAAACCGTCTACCGAAATCTCTTCTTTACGGTGAGCTTGTAGACGGTAAGAGAAAACCGGGAGGAAACCGTTTTATTCATCATCACCCCTTAATTATTTACATTAAATTGATTCCGACACTAATATAGAGGCAGCTCAATTTGTAGTCACTAATACCTTTTTGCCGGTAGAGTATTAAAATGTTTTTAGGCGACATTCGTAGTTAAATGAAATACTTAATATTGACGTTGATCAAAATTAGGATAAATCTTGTATGCATCATGTATGCATCACGCAGGGCAGGGTAAAAATGACATACTTGTCATACTTTGTGTAACTAAAGCTTCCAGAACGTCGCAATTAGTGGTTTCAGTTAGCCTAGAAGTTTGTTCCTTTAATTTCAATGTACGCATTCAGAACATCAAAAGTAGTGTTAGTCATTTTCAAGTAGTAGAAAAAGTTAACAAACTTTTAACTTTTCCACTAATTATATTTCAAAATTTGCGAGGAATGTCATTTTAGCATTTGATTATCATCCGTCAAGAGAAATAATTGGAGGTGAGACATCAAAAGTTGATTGCTTTATAAACTAACTATTATGCTTTCTCTATGGATACAACTGACTATCGCAAGCTGTTGCTAGGATATTTTATTAATTTAAATTGTATTTTTTAGATATTATGAATGATCATAAACCATAGACAAATAAATAAAAAGAGACTGGCAAATTAAATGGCAAAGAGAGGGACAACGTTCCCGTAGCGCAACTCAGAACGCAAAATTTCGTTCTATTTATGTTGATCTGCGCATTGCGTCTATTGGGTCCACTATCTCATTCTAATATAACAAGAGAGAAAGAAGCAGCCATATAAAATGTAATTTCTAAATAGAAATTAGAACAATCGCCTTTCGTTTTCGTCATCATGAGAACCAAGATGACAACATCATGACAATTCGTTTGTTAATTTTTCTTTTCGTGATTTACCTTTTTTTCTAAACTCTCCATTTTGTTGACTTATGAATATGGATAGGGAACAAATTCCTTTGTTCCATATAGGTATTTATATTTTGTTACTTATAATTTTAGGTTAAACTATTTGTTATTTTATTTGCTGCAGGAGCCAGTATCATCTATTTTCTCATGCAATGGTACCCCCTTTCTCTGATAGATATGTTAAAGACACCCGGTAAAATAAAAGTAAGTAGTTATATTTATCATCTCATTAAGAAAAAAGTAGAAGTAGTAGTGTCAAAAAATATTTCGAACCTCTCTTAACATAACAAATTAATACAATTAATTTTTCTCATTTTTTGGGTAGGTAGTTTATAGCTGGTTTATAGTAACCAGAAACTTTATTAATATACCTATTTTACTTTTGTTTTAGGATTAAAACTGGACTTGAAAATGGGTCAGGGTCATGATTCTCGTAAAGTCTTCTTTGCTTGGATATTTACATTGTTATTGCAATTAGACAGTTTTTTAGAAAATTAGATTTTTAATGCCCTTTAAAAAATTGGCCGATCGTTTCCTGCAACAGTCAGTTCTTCTGCATTTAAAATTGGTAGGTGGGTGGAATAAACACTGTTATTTTTTGTTATTATATTATAAAAATTTTATTTATTTTTATGTATAAATAAATATGTTTATAAAACAGTACAATTAGAACTACAATACATTTGCAGTACAATTGCTTTTTTTATAATTTCCCTTATAATAGTAGTATACTTTCGTTCTGAAAAAAACTGCAAATTTTCACTTAACTGATTTATTCCCTACACCACGTTCCCTTTACGTGGTATAGGGGATAAATTAGTTTAAGTGAACATTTTCAGTTTCGGAATCAAAGAATACGATACTATTAATAATGGCTAATTTAAATTTTCGGCCAGCCAGAATGTGCGATAATGTCTTACGATACGTTTTATACCTACCTCTTTCTTTTTCATATAAAGCACACATAATAAAGAAAGATAGCAATAAAGACGTACGTCCTGCCATGGTCCTGCTAATTGGTTTCAAAATTGTTATTCTGAGTTGCGCTACGGGAACGCGGTCCCACTTTTTACCATGGGATTTGTCAGTCTCTTTTTATTTGTTTGTCTATGTCATAAACTAAAAAGTATAAAGTGTAATTGAAACCACTCATTTTTTCCCCTAATTGCGAGAAAATCGTAGAAGAACTATAGAAGAAAACCGTAAGAATTAGCGTAGAAGTTTGTTTCTCTAATTTGAATATAAGCATTCAGAACGTAAAAATTAGTAGTAGGAGTGGAAAAAGTTAACAAACTTTCAACTTTTCCACTAATTATACTTCAAAATTTGCTAGGACTGTCATTTTGGCCTTTGATTATCATCTGTCAAGAGAAAAATGTGGTTAGAAATCAAAAAGTTTGTTTTATAAGCTAAATATTAGGTTTTCTTTTGGGTTTTCTCTATGGATAAATCTGATTACCGCAAGCTGTTGCTAGATGGTTGCTAGGATATTCTATTAATTTTAATTGTGTTTTTAGACACTGAATGATTGTAAACTAAAATGTATAAAGTGTAATTGAAACCACCAATTTATTCCATTAATGGCGAGGTTCTGAATAAAGCTTTATGATTATATACTAGAGGTGGGTTGTGAAATCGCAGTCCGCTACTTTGTCACAGCTCCACCAACGTCGCAGTATGTGACTGCTCCAGTTCCAAGAAAATCGTAGTGACATTTCGGAGCAGTTTGCAAGTTTAGGATATCTGCGCTCATGAGTAGCAATAGGAGCAATAGCAGGCAATAGTGTAAATTCTGAAAATGCTCCTATCCCCGTCGCCCGGTCAGACTGTTCCAGTCACAGTCGTCGCAGGTCGCAGTCGACTGGAGCGTAGTATATTGATATATTCTGTGAACTGGAGCTGTTGGGAGTTTAGGAACAGGAAACGTAGCAGCGTTCCCTTTTTCTTTCATGAATCTAAATAGAATATTTATGTATTATATATTAATCAAAAACAGATGTTTTTCAAAAAGGTAATTTTTAACTTGTTAGTATGTTTATTTGTTAGTTAACTTTGTATGTGTTTTGTTGTATATCCTATCTTTTATTTGATCTTATACATTCATATAAGTTTTATTATTTATACCTATTTTTAAGCGGTCACTAATAAAGAATACAATAATAATAAAACCGGTCACTAATAAAGAATTTTTTGACAGTGGTTTCGACCATAAGTTTCGACTTTGAATTGAATATAACATTAAGTTTTTACTATGGGCGACCACTCTGTGAAAATGAACAGACTCTTTAAGATTTTTGTAGCAAAGTGCTTGGTACTTAGAAACACTCAAATTCTTCTTAATAGACTAAAAAAATATAGCAACATCTATCAAAGTATGACAAAAGAAAAATCAATATAAAAAAAATAAATAAATAAAAGAAATACCGTACAGCCGCGATTTTAAGAGCTCTAGGGGCCCGCAGCTCGGAAAAGTTCGAATCTTGTTCGTAAGGGCCCGGGAGGCTTGGGGCCCGTCGGTGACTTACCCCGATTGCACAGACGTTAAAATCGTCACTAGTATCGTATGACCGAAATAAAAACCTGCGTCCAGTTGGCTTGGAAATGACAATCGATAACATTCCCCATAAATTTTACATATAAAATGCCAGCGATCTTCATTTCATAGCTATCGCTGACGCCGTTTTTTTCGATCATACGATATGAATAAATAAAAACTAAACGATAAACGATGATGTTGCCTATCATAATCACACCTATAGTCCTGTACTTTTTTAGTAAATGCAACGAACGGTGCCGGACACCGAGTGCGATTTTTCGGAGCAATTAACCTATAAAACTACATTTTTAATTTATAGGTTAATTGCTCCGAAAAATCGCTGCTACTTGTCACAGTGCTTTTATTGGAGCAGTCGCAGAGCGTAGCAGCTCCACAAAAATCGCAGACTGGCCCACCTCTATATATACTACAACTCTATTCGTTACAAAAAATAGTTTTCCCAACTAGTTGCAGAAATAACTACCGTATGATCGAAAAAACGGTGGTCAGTTCGTTGGGAAATTACGATCGATAACATTTCCCAATTACATGACAGCGATCTTCATTTAGGGTTCCCAACTTGAGCATCGGCGATTCCGGGACAATTATTTTTAAGTTTTTAAATAATTGAAACAAAACATTAAATATTAGAAATTCAAATATATTATATGTAAATGTGATTTTTTTGGTCCCGGCCAAGGCAAAATTTTCGCCGGGACAAACTTTCTGATTCCTGGTTAATCCCGGTTAAACCGGGACGGTTGGGAACCCTATCTTCATTTCATAACCATCCAATAGCTTACGCTATCACCAAATAGCTCACGCTATTATTTTATTTCGATCATATTGCATTTAATCATTATTTAATTGACATTAAAAAACTTACCAATGAAATACCATTTAAACTGAATTTTAAGTGGCAAAATCGCCGATGCCAATAACGGCATGACTATACTGCCACTTGCGTATACAGATGCGAGTATCATTTGAACTTTACTGCGATATTTAGTACCATGGAACTCGTGCAAGTATGTGCTTAAACCTACGTAGGCACCGCCTGCTCTAAAAATCAATTGGTCCTGTGTTACATCCTGAATAAAATTTTAATAAAATAATCAAAATGTTTAGAGGAATAAATTAAAAGATATTAAAATAAAATCATCTTTTACTTGATGCTCGATGTGGAGATTGCATATTATAGAAACATTTTCATAGATATGCAGGGTAATTTAAATGTACAGGGTGTCAAAAAATACTGTATCTAATTTCGGTGGGTGATTCTACAGATAAAATAAAACAAAAAAGTTCCTATGAACATATGTCCTAAAATGCTTCCCGAAGACGTTACAGGCCTTGAAACGGTAAATAAAAATAATATATTTTGTTTACTTTTAAGAACATTAAAGAAGAGACACCGTAGTGACGCATCGAACGTTCGAGAACAATCGAGTTTCACTGGAATGGCGGCGTACATACGAGAACATTCTAATTCTTCTCTATGCACCTAATGATCTAATGGACTATTCGAGAACTGTTTAGCCGTGGGTATAACCGGAGGCCCGTGCAAAGAAGAGACCTGAGACAGAAGCAAACAGATCGGTCGACGCGTACAGTTGCCACGCTAAATTCAAAATAAATTCCTTTTAGATAAATAGTAAATAAGTTGTAAATTGTTCTTTAAGTAGTTTTATCGTTATTGTTTTGTTACTTAGTGTAAAATAAATTGTGTTTAAATAAATTAGACTTTCTATCCACACGGAACCGACGAAAAACGTTACAACTGATGTCAAGTGTGGTGTGTATGATAGAATAGAAAAATAATTAAGACTGACAATGGCTTCGAAAAAATTGCTGAAAGACTTGAAAGTGTCCGAGTTAAAATGCATATTGGAAGAGAGAGAGTGCGAGACAGATGGAAAAAAGTATTCTGCAAGCAAGGCTATGAGATGTTGGTGATGGAAAAAGGCAAACTATAAAAAAATATACTTACATGGCCCCCCCTAGAAATTTAAATGCAGACAAGAGATAGAAATTTGATGACAAACCAGCTCCAATCACGGCTAGAGATTCTATTATGTAACCATAGAGCATCACTTTCCTCCTTCCAAGCGTGTCAAGTAGAAAGCCCCAAACCAAACCGGTAGCAGCCATACCTTTAAAAGAAGTAAATGCAGTACAAAGTACACACCGCACCGGAATGCGGCATCGGCATCAGCATGAAAAACGGGCACATTAAAATTTTGATGCAATTTAATGTTATATATTGTGTTCTAGTGGACTGTGATTTTGATGATCTTTTAAGCAATTTGTAGCTAAATTATTTGTTTTTTTTAAAATCTCTTTCTAAATTAAAAAAAAAAGTTTACCCCAGTCAAAATAAACAAAAAAAAGGGGGTTAAATAACAATAATTCGCATAGAGCCGAAAATTGGTACAGGTCTTAAATACACTATTACAAATGATATCTGAAAAATCCCCACCCCTCCCACGTCTGCTAAAAAAAATATTCAAGGTCAAAAGTTAAAAATATGTGTTTCTGCTTTTTTTCTCCTAAACGGTAAGCGCTATCGCAAAAGTACTTTAAACAAATATTGTAGACCATTAAATTTTCTACAATAATGGTTCTTATACTTTTTTCTTACGAACCACCATTCCTGAGATATGGCGATTTCAAAAGTTGAAAAACTCATATTTTTCATAATATGCACCATAGAATAACTAACTGGAAGAAATGAAAACTCCTATGTTAAAGCCTGGAAACACGCGCTCGACGCGATCCAAGCGGGCTACTGGCAGAACTAAAAGTTCGCGCCATATTTTTAAATGGACCTTTACTGCCAGTTCATAAGTTTTTTACTTATATTTGGTAATTTCAATCTAGATTATGAACTTATTTGTAACAAAACATTTTACAAAATAAAAATAATGTATTTTGATACAAATAAATTAATAATTAGGTTGAAATTATCCCTGAAATTAGAATAAAACACGAAAAATTTGTAACTTGATTATTTTATTATAACATTGTTAATAAAATTACATATAACACATTCAACACTATACAAGTATATATAAAAGTTATCAGAATTTATACAATCAGTTATAAGTAATTATAAAAAAGGTTATAAATTATAAATAAATAATTCATTATATAAAAGACATATAGTTACCGTGAATATAATTTGGTATAACTTTAATCTCAACTTTAATGACCTATTCAAATAGAAACATCTTACAATTCACATTATATAATACACAAAGCCAAGGGACAAAATTGTTATTAAATCTATTCTCGATGACTCGAAGCATTTTTTTTTCAAATAAAACAGGACATATAGGGCTTATAAATAATACAAGGGTATAGAAAATATATAAATAAGTAAATACAAATATATTTTCAACCTAATGATTAATGATTATACTCGTTTAAATAAATAAATGATCTTTTTAAAATTACTTGTTTGTCTTTGCAAATTTGTATATTTAATATTTATCTAAAAGCGTACACTTACATAAATTACTGCACAACCTTTAAAATTAAGCTTTTAATATGTTATACAAATTCTTGATTCGATATAAATACACTTAAATAAAACTTTAAAATTAATGATCTTCCAAATTTCTGAGACAGCCATTTTGTTGAAAGAATTTGTTTTGATTATGAGAAATTTCATAAAAATTATCACAGGGATTAATTAATCTTATATATTAAACTACTTGGCTTTTAAATTTCACAATCCTATCGTCCAAAATACTCTAAATTCGCAAAAATCCGTAAAATATTCCCATAAAAACAAATCACAATTCACTTCCACTTCACAGAAACTGACAGACATTGCCAAATATGGAATGACGTTTATTTTTCAATTTATTTTACTGATCTAACTGATCCGGGTCACTTAGAAATTAAATTTTTATTAAATTATTTAATTATAATTGTTTCTGGCGAAAGCAACTTCATATCAATGTTTATTCATAGAGTAACAAAGCACATCACTGTTAAATTATCAACATTTTATATAAATATTTATATTTTTCAACTACTCCAACTACTCCAATTACTCCACAGAGAATCAAACGAATTGGTAATTAAGCTATACTCTGTGGATGACTTGATAAAATCATGATGAAATTAAAGTCCCTAGATGAATATCTAGGGACTTTAGATGAAATTTCTACGCAGCGCCATCTATCCCTCTACTGGCAGAAACTCCGCCGTGTTTCCAAAATTCAAATGGCAGTTTCATCCGCCTGATATGCACTTTGTATGCACACATTTCCGCACCACCTGTGAGGTAGTGTACTTGGCGCGTTTTTTTAACGTGGTTTCCCCTAGTCCACGATCTATTGTGTAAAAATTAAAAATTTTAATTTTAAAAAACGGTGCTCTTGGTAATGATTATAGTCGAACGGATTATTGTTGATTTTGGGAGAATTTTAATCTGAGTGGTAATCTTCAAATGATACTTCAACAGTAATGTCTGCGCAGACGTATTCAAAAAGATTGACTCTTCTCCACAAGTCATTATCACAAGTTAAATTCGCTTGCTTCTTGCTATATATGGTGCTCAAAAAAAAAAGATTCATAGACAAGTATAAATGATATTTAAGTTTTGTTAAAAATACTCGGAACAATAAAATGGTACAACTTTCTTGTCTTCCTCCAACATCTGCTTCTGCCGGTCAACACTTAGATCGTGTATACTATCAAGTTCAATTGTGGCTAGGCAATCAACTGAACCTAGAAGACTGGGGTTGGAAATTTATAGATAATACTTTGGAGCTGATTAAAACTCTACTTCCACCTGCTCCAGAAAAACTACTTAACACAATTTTTTGCAATTGCAAAAAGGGTTGTAGCGCAAACTGTGGTTGTAAAATAGTCATTACTGTTGAAGTATCATTTGCAGATTACCACTCAGATTAAAATTCTCCCAAAATCAACAATAATAGTCCGTTCGACTATAATCATTACCAAGAGCACCGTTTTTTAAAATTAAAATTTTTAATTTTTGCACAATAGATCGTGGACTAGGCCTACAGGGGAAACCACGTTAAAAAAACGTGCCAAGTACACTACCTCACAGGTGGTGCGGAAATGTGTGCATATTATGAAAAGTATGAGTTTTTCAACTTTTGCAATTGCCATATCTCAGGAATGGTGGTTCGTAAGAAAAAACTATAAGAACTATTATTGTAGAAAATTTAATGGTCTACAGTATTTGTTTAAGGTACTTTTGCGATAGCGCTTACCGTTTAGAAGAAAAAAAGCAGATATTTGTTTAAGGTACTTTTGCGATAGCGCTTACCGTTTAGAAGAAAAAAAGCAGAAAGACATATTTTTGACTTTTGACCTTGAATATTTTTTTTAGCAGACGTGGGAGGGGTGGGGATTTTTCAGATATCATTTATAATAGTGTATTTAAGACCTGTACGAATTTTCAGCTCTATGCTAATTATTGTTAATTGAAATGTCTATTTTGACTGGGATAGTTTCCATCAATCAATTATACAAAATACAAAATCATATAATACGGAAACACAAAATGTTGGTTAGGTATTTTGGTGAAAGTTTGGAACACCCTGTGGAATATGTTAAAAAAGCAAGGAATTTGAAAATAATTTTAACATCTAGGTGTTTTTTTCTATTTTTTGGGAGATTTTTTGAAGAAGACACTAACATTTTTGCGTATATTTCATTTTTAAACTATGCCTTTTAGTACGAGAGCTAGCAACGTCGGAAAAAAAAAGTATTTTAAGACGTCTGGCTCTTTGATATATCTTTGACTATGCTCTCTAGAACAGCATGCGGCCCGTCTGGCTACCGGTAATCGTTGCGTTCTCTACTGCGCATTGAAAGGAGATCCTATATTGTTATTAGTCCTTTAAATTCTAGTATTGAATATAAATCGAACATATCTCCATAGCGCAGTGCGTAGAGTTTCCGACCACGAACCGATGATTCAGAGTTCGAATCTGGGTCAGGGCAAAAACTTTTTTATTTTTTTTTCGTATATATTCTGATAGTAAATATTAAATTTTTTTTTTTGAATTACTAGAATTATTTAATACTTTACTATCAGAATATAAACGAAATTAAAATAAAAAAGTCTTTGCCCTGGCCCGGATTCGAACTCTAAATCATCGGTTCGTGGTTGGAAACTCTACGCACTGCGCTATGGAGACATGTTCGATTTATATTCAATACTAGAATTTATAGGACTAAATTAATAAAAAACATAGGATCTTGTTCCGATGCGCAGTAGTGAACGCGACGGGTATCGGTAGCCAGACGGGCCGCATGCTGTTCCAGAGAGCAGAGTAAAATATATATCAAAGAGCCAGACGTCTTAAAATACTTTATCTAAAACGTTGCTAGCTCTTAGACTATTTGCTTTTGGTTCTAGTCAACAGACCTATAAAATAATGTTTACGATTCATGTAATGTCACTGTCTTTGAAAAATCATATTATTATTGTCTGTAGGGCAATGACTCTAGCCGATATGGTTTTAAGTCCAAAATTTGATCTCTACAATGCTCAATTAAAGCAGCAATAGCCGCTACTTCAGAACTTTACCACCTTTACTAGAAACTCTACCATCTTTACTAGAGTAAATGTCAATAAATAATAATAATATGACTTTTCAATAACAGTGACATTACAAAATCAATAAACGCTATTTTATTTGTGTGTTGACGAGACCCAAAATCAATAATAAAAAAGCTGTAAATCTCCCCTAATAGCTCCCGTATATAGCATTTAACGCCTTGGGAGTAGCAAGGTAGCTTGCTATACTAGAGCCGTTCGGTATACAAGGAAGGTAATATAGGTGGCTAGCACTACGCTTCAACCGCCTATTATTACCTCAGGAATGTGAATCCTAAGTACTCATTTAAGGCTGAGTTGACCTAGGTACCCAAACTATTTTTATTTTAATAAAAATAGTCGGCTGATGCAATGCTGGGTGTGGGATTCGAACCCACTACCTTGAGATTGGTAGACGAAAGCCTGTACCTCTACGCCACCGGGCACCTACGCACTGTAAAACTGTCTTATTCAAAAACGAATATCTACAATAAAAATAAAGCTATTGAGATGAATCAAAAAACATCATCGAGAGAAGACATACCTAGATGACAAAATTATTCTTAAATTCCTTTAACATATTCCACAGAGTGTTTCAAATTTTCACCAAAATATCAACATTTTGTTTTCCCTTGTATAATTGACAAATGGAAACTTTTATTTTCAATTTTAGAAAGAGATACTAAAAAGTCAATTAATTTAGCTACAAAAAAAATCATCAAAACCGGTCCACTAGAACAAAATACCCAAGCAGCATTTGGACGTCGGGATAACGTTGTGTCATGCGACCAAACGTCGGGGCGCAACGTCGGCACAACCTCGTGCCAACCCTAGTCTGCACTAGTTTGGAGAATAATTTTTGGGTCGAAACGACGTTGGATACCGACGTTGGCTAGAAGCCTAATTTAGTACAAACTGCAACGTTGTTTAAAATCCTAATTCACAGAAATACAAAACTAATATGGCGTCTAAGCGCGTTTTATCCTAAATTGGGATAATTATAGTAAAAATATTATTTTTATGATTTAGTTAGAGACATAAGTCAGATGGCAGTCAAGGAAAACAAAACAAAGGTATTTAAGTGTGGAGGATGTTTGAAGATAATAATTATTGAAACACTTTAACCGACTCTGTAACTCGTTACCCAAGGCAAAAAAGTTAAACGCAAACAACTTTATTGATAAATGTATTGTTTCTACTTTGAAAAATACTAATGGGCCTTAAAATTAAAGAAGTTTCAAATATTTTCTTGAATTTTTTTTAGTAAAATGAGAATAATTTATTCGCAGTCGAAAAAATTGTTTCCGCGTGTTTTTTAGGGTCAAATATTTCAAGTTAATGTATTCAAAAAGCAGGAATTGCATTTTAGGAACGAAACATTTTCTTATTTAACAACATGGCGGCTTTCACTTTGTTGTTTTGGAGATTAAGATGGAGTAGTTCGAGTAGTCACATACTGAACTAATAAAGTCGCAGTTCGGCCTTAACAGGTAGTATACTAGTCGCAAGATTGCCTAATTTAGTCATCCTAAAGTCTAGCTTGTGCCGCCCTCTATAATCTAAATAAACGAGGGAGTGGATAAACTATCGGTAATATATGTCGATGTATATTTAAATTTAGTTTTATATGTACCTTTCTTATGTCCCATTTTAATTAAGTTGTTTTTTTATAAAAACAAAAACAGCACTGAACTGTCTGACTGAACAGAACAATGAAGTGAAAATTTAAGATTTAAGGTTATGGTTCAATACAGTTGCAAAAAGATAGTGACTCGACGTCCTACCAACGTAAGAATAAGGAAATCTAAACAACGTTGGAATTAGTAAAACAGACGACGTTTGCATAACGTTGGAATAGGTCCTGAAACTGATGTCGGAAAACTCTATATTGTCCAACGTTGTAACTACGTTGTCCGAATCACCTAAAGATCATTTAAGCAAAAAGGTTACAAGACAACGTTTATTCGACGTCGCAGAAGCTTCTACTTTGCTGTAGTACTAGTCCAACGTCGGCACAACGTTATAAAAACGTTTAAATTTATTTTAATACCTAAGGTAGGGAGCTAACTATTTTTTGTAACTAATCGAACGTTGTGTTTAGTAAACATGTGGTCGCAAGTCGTGAAAATGCTACTTGGGTATATTAAATTTTAAAATACATCAACATTTTAAGGTGCCCGTTTTTTGTGCCGGTGACTTATGTGCCGGTGACACATGAATATTTTGTACTTACCGAAAAAGGACATAGAGTTTAGCACACCCTTTTGGTAAGGTGTCATGTTGAGATCGCATGATGCTGCTGGTACGACAAATGATATTAGCAGAGCCTCAAAATGCAGCGTCCATCCTAAAGGTATAAACAGTAGCAACAGCACTATGTTAAACTTGCCAAAACCAGAGGCCGCTATCGCTGTTTGAAAATCGGCCGGTCCTGCCAAAATCATCTTTTCGTACTCTAAAAGTGAGAAATTTTTGTTTCTGTGCGCGAATATAATACATTTCGGTTCTACCTTTGATAGTATTTACATCTGATAACTTTTTATCAGACATTACAGTTTGGTTTTGGACTTAGTAACTAGATTTTTCTTTGTATTTGGGTTAACATATATATTTATAAAGAGTAAAGTGTTTGGAATATATTGCGTCAAACTCTAGGACTGTTAGTTTTTGAATTTGTGATATTTATGGCCTACCTACTATTTTTCAAATGTGTCTCGTTTTTGATGTTGAGTTTTGGAAAATTTTCATTCAAAGTATTTGTTCGGTATTTAATTCTTAAGTTAGAGGATTAACATTAATGTTTTAATATTTGAAGTTACTTTTTTTACTTAGAAATGCGCTCATTTGGGGGTAAGACATGTTGAATAAGATTTGTTAAAAATAGTAAAACGAACAAAACATATTACGTAGTGATATAGCTTAAGCCCACGGCCACACAGAAAGCGTTTTTTGCGTTTTTAGCGTGAAGCGTCTTGAGCGAGTAAAACAAAATAACAGGATTATATAGGAGTGGCCACACCAAAAACGTGTAGCCTTTGGCGTGTCTCGCAAAAAACGCAAATGAAAAAAATCAGTTTGTTTTCTGTAGTATCTTTAGCGTTTTCTAAGATGAGACCCCGTCATAGGCGGACGTTATAATTAATAATACAATAAAAATAAATTAAATAGTATGCATTTTTTTCATTTTAGGGTATTATCTAAAAATATTTTTATAAAGAACATCTACTGTTTAGGAGATTTGAAGGAAATGTTTGAAAAAGTGTAGTTTGAAATGTTGAAAAAGTAATAAAGGAATATTTTCTTACGCGTAAAAAATAGTTTTTTTATGCGCAAAAAGTGTTTTTTTTTCTGCTTAAAAAAAGTTTTTTTAAGAGAAACAAATAGTTTTTGACGCGTAAAAAATAGTTTTTTACGTGTAACAAATAGTTTTTTTACACGTAAAATATTTTTTTTGGGTAAAAAAGTTTTTTACTAGAAACAATAAGTTTTTGACGCGTAAAAAAATGTTTCTTTATGTGTAACAAATAGTGTTTTACGCGTAAAAAATATTTCTTTTGCGTAACAAAAGGTTTTTTACCAGAAACAATACGTTTTTGATGCGTAAAAATTAGTTTTTTACGTGTAACAAATAGTTTTTTACACGTAATTTTTTTTTTGTGTTAGAAAGGTTTTCTACCAGAAACAATAAGTTTTGGACGCGTAAAAAAAGAGTTTTTTACTTGTAACAAATAGATTTTTACACGTAACAAATAGTTTTATACGCGTAAAAAATAGTTTCCTACCAGTAACAAATAGTTTTATACGCGTAAAAAATAGTTTTTTACGTGTAACAGTTTTATTCGCGTAAAATAATAAAATAGTTTTTTACGTGTAACAAATGTTTTTTTACGCGTAATAATATGATTCACTTTTACAAAATTTGTATTAAAATATCAGTATTTTTGATAAACACGTGGACTGCTCACAAATACACGTCGCGTCACTACGTATTTCTAAGCCGTTAACACGTTTCGTTACAACGAGCTCGTGTGTCAGGGCCGTCTCACTAGCTCGTATGTCACGGCTTTGAATTTTTACTCCCAGCGCGCGTAAAGACCACAGCGTTTCGCTCCAAAATGTTTCATAAATCATGTCCTAAAATTGCATTAGCATTATTATAATTATTTATTATATTATATTATAATTATAACAAGTACTAACCACAACACTACAACATAAAAAACTATACACATATAAACTAAACTTCGTAAAATAAATGGCAAATAATAATTATTATTTTTACCAAATACGTTTAAATAAAATATACGACGGCCTCCCCATAAGAGCAATGAGAGGATTTACGTCCCAGTATTGAAGGAGGACAGAAAATCGAGTCGAATGGTTTCAAGACATAGGTTCATCCTTGTTTAGTCAAACCTCCTACAAACCAAGGATTGACTTATGTAGGAAATGCATTGAAATTCTATAGCCATCCTTCAATATCGGGACAGGAATTTAAGCGGTACCCTCCGTATACTTTATTTTAAACGTATTTGATTTTTACACACACCACTGGCACTAGATTGTGTTTATCTCCGAATATATGCCCCGGCCCGTCCACAATTCAATCCCAGCATCTTTTATCTTCGTCTCTTCAACGCTAACGGCGCCGATCCCGCCTATCTCTTTCTCACAGGATTGATTGTTGGACGGGCCGGGAATCCACGAGCTTGCAACATTACTAATTGACATATTGATAGAAACTGCAGACCTGCCGCACAGTGCTTCGTCCCATGGACAAAAATCGAAAAATAAGTTAAAATTTACTAATACCTGGATATGTAATTTTATACTTATAGCAATGTTCAACCATCCTGTATATTATTTTTCATAAACAGCGTTTTTTCTGAGCAAATATTTTCACTAAAAATAAATTTTGCGATCATTATCTTATCAGTGAAAATAATAACATTCATAGTAGTTCTGTATATTATGGAGTTAAACGGTACTTACTTAATTGAAAGCCACTATGGATATTGTTAAACAAGGTATGTACTTTAAATTTATTTCTAAACAAGTTCGTGATTGTTTAGTTTTTATTTATTTTTAAGATGATTCTTAAATGGGTATAAAAATTTTACGTTTTCAAACTTCAAAAAGGCATTTAAAAAAAACATATCAAAACATATCGTATTTATTGAATATTTTTGTTGTCATATTCATACACTTTTAATTTTTGTATAGTTCACCTGCGTCTGCTTGCGACGAACTTTATTTTATAATACTTTTCAGATGGAGTAAAATTGATAAGGAATGCCAATCTGGTTAATACTTGGCTTGATCATAAGGACAAGAACTCAAAATTATTTGTATTTCAAAAAATGTGTTCTCTATTAGATATTGATGAACCTTCCAGTCAAATGAGACACCACTTGTGCCTGAAAAAGATCACTATGTTGGAGCGAAACGTCGCATAAAAAAGTTTCCATCTTTCAATTTATTATAAAACCTCATACCCAAGAAAAGGAAAAAATAATATATGGATATGGTCTAATAAAGAGGTAACTATTAACATCCGAACCCCTCATACCAACAAAAAGAACAGTAACAACGCGAAAAAGTAACATATTAGAAAATGTTGTACAGAAATATCTTATCTGTGAGGATATTTCATCTACCTGTGATTTGAATACTATAAATTTGGAAGATTCTGTCAGCAGTGATTCTTCTGAATCAGAGTAGTTACGATCTATGCATTTTGTTGTCCTAAAGTAAATTTATAGTATCTTAAGTTTTTTTTTTAATTAAATATAGCATTAATGTTTCTTTTTCATTACAAAAAAACAGTTTATCTTATATTAGGCTTATATTGTAGGAATCATGTTCTAATGTTATTTCAATTCTTTTTTATCACAGGGATTTATTTAATACTTACACCGTTTTCATACTATACATTATTATTTCCTTAGATGGAACACCGCTCCAACATTTTTATTATTTATAAGATTTTTTTTCATAAACGTGGGACTTAGAACATCACCGTTTAGTACAATGAGAGTACTCATCATTTGTGTTAAATAAACCTAGTTTGAATAAATTGCCTACAATAAAAGAGAAGTTTTGCATTTTTGTCCTCTAGAGCCATATGTTCGAAGCACTGTGTGCCGCGTCTTTTGCGTGTTTTTAATGGACACAAATCGAAAAAAGCGCTTAAAACGGTAAAATCGCAAAAAGCGATTGAGACGCAAAAAACGCAAAACCCTAAAACCGCTTTCTGTGTGGCCGTGGGCTAAGAGTCCATTTCACTAGTCCGAAAAAGTAGCAAAATAAGCTTTCGGCATTTAACGTTTTATGTAAAACTGGCTAGGTATTTTTACACAAATGAAGAAGGAAATTAAAGATAAAGGATTATACTATATCCGTATTGTAGCACATTTTTAGACAACTTCTTTATTTTAAAGATTTTGATGGTCAAACATCAGCAAAATATTCCTTATGTTTGGACTTAATTTTCTCGAAAATAAAGACATAATTTAAAATTCCGTTAAAATACGGAAATAGATTGAAGTTTTGTGATTACAGTGATATATAATTTATATGGTTTTATAATTGCTCGCTATTTTATGGCAAATGCTGAAACTCAGCAAACCTTAATCAAGCCTTAATCCAGGCACATGTGTCTGCAATTTTGGGTGTGGCTTAACACGACAGGATCGGGCTAAGCTTTAGGCAGATTTGTGAAATATATATATATATATATATATATATATATATATATATATATATATATATATATATATATATATATATATATATATATATATATATATATATATATATATATATATATATATATATATATATATATATATATATATATATATATATATTTCTTTCGGCCACAGACCCGCTTTACCCGCCCTCCGAGAGCAACCAGAATAATACATATAGACTCTTGTGGCCGGCTGTAGCTCCAGCGGTAGAGTGGTTCGATCCCCAGCTAGTACGGTCGCTTTATTTATTTAAATAAAAATATTTATTTATCTAAATAGAGCGACCAACAAGCCGCCACCTCAAGGAAGGCAATGGCAAACCACCTTGAATATATTTGCTTTGTATCGCCTCTCAAATAGTGCCGTTCGGATTCGGCGATAAACTGCAGATCCCGTGTACTTGTGAAACACTGACGACACACATCACAAGTACATGCGAGAGGTAGCCGACGCTCTATATACAGTATGGCACTGTAAGAATAGACTCTTAAGAAGTTTGAGTCCGTGGGATTATAAAGC
This sequence comes from Sitophilus oryzae, assembly GCF_002938485.1. Taxonomy (NCBI): domain Eukaryota; kingdom Metazoa; phylum Arthropoda; class Insecta; order Coleoptera; family Curculionidae; genus Sitophilus; species Sitophilus oryzae. Next base: position 1,024,735 of record NW_022145636.1, on the reverse strand, counting down.
CAGTAGTATCATAAACAAAAAATACTTTTATTTTTCTGTTTATGTGACGAAATATACAGTTGTTTTCAGTAATGAACTCGTTACAAAGGTATAGAGATTATATATTTAAGGTTTGCTATTTTAAACAAAATAATATATGTACATATAGATAATAAAAATGTTTTTAAAAATACTCAGTTTGACGGCATGCTTGTTTTTACCCAAAGTAACAATCTATAGTCACAAAATCTTAATACATGAGCTCTATGTACACCAAATTTATAAAACTATATAATAATAAGTCAATATTGGTATAACATTTTTAAATTAACGTTGCGCTTTGTCAAAATTACAATGTATTTTTTATCGTTACTTTACTAAGTTAAAAGTTTAAAATATTGAATAAGATATCTACGTTTTAGGATTTTTTAATCATTTTCCAACAATTCTGTCCAGTTTAGTTGACTTATTGGATAATCCAAACAGTTCTTACAGTTATATTAAAATGAATCTAAGTACCAAAGTCAGTAAGTTTTCAATGTTCATGCTTTTTTTGGCGTCTTCTTTACGTACCGTTTTGTTCATGGAAGTTGGCAATCTCATTGGCAATTTCTTTACCATTTTCGGCTTTTCTTATGAGGTCTCCAAACGCGAGAGAAACTTTGGAGTCCAATCTTTGATGATTTTCCTTCGATTTTCCCATCACTATTAATTAACTCTTTATAATAGTAATATAACACTTATATTATAATTTTAATAATTTAATAGTAATATATAGATAGTGCTAATAGCATAGTTGCAATACCAGGACTTACGTCAAGTATGGCTTGAGTAGTCGATGATTAAGTGATAAGGTCAATCGAGACACGAGGATACTTTACATTAGACTCGATTGCTTTAAGCTGCGTCCACATTGCTCGCGAGCAGGCCGAACGAACACGTGAAACACGAAAAACATGGTAAACAGTCGGAGCGAGATGTTTGCGGCGCTCGCGACGCTGGCGGTGCTCCACGTGCTTGTGATCTCATAAAATGCCTGTTTCGACTGTTCGGCTCTGTCGCAGTACATCAAAGAGACGTTTCGGAGCCATGCGAGCATACTTTACGGCAGTTCGAAGCGCTCGAGCTGTTTGCGTTGTTTGTTAAGTTTTTAGTTTGGTTTCATTCATAGGATTTGGTATTTACTGGAGCATGAACTTTATTTATATTTTGGCATACGCTTGGTATTATTTTTGAAATTATTTGCTTGGAAACTTTGAATAAATAACACAAACTGGTATGTGTGTCTTTAGTTGCAAGGACTCTTAATGTTAAGACCAATCTTTATTTAACTGGAATACACTTCCTAAAAGTTGTATTTTTTCTGCCTATATGGGGACCAACTAAGTTAATAAGTCTTTCAAAATCAGTAGCGGGCATGCGATAAAAAATATTAAAACACATTCTGTCTGTAAATCACGTACATGTTTACTTTCACTGTGCTGGGATCTACTTTTGAAATGATTAGACATCCAACACAGCCTAATGATAATGATATACAATAATGATCGCACTAGCAGCCGCTATTAAAAATACTTCGGTATCATCCATGTCCGAACAGCACGAACGCAAGCACTATATTACAATGTGGACGCCGTTGCTTGGGAGCCGAAAGATCTCGAGAAACACGACAAACAGTAAGAGCAAGCAACGCAAGCACAATCAGAAGCAAGAGCGCGAGCAGGATCACGAGCAATGTGGACGCACCCTTTATATTTAAAACGCACATTTCAAATTTATTTTGATAATATATTAATTCGATTTGTTGAAACTTACGTACATACATTACAAACTCAAGAACCGCCCTGAAGTCAAAACTGTATCAAGTATGTACTTTAGATAGCCTATACTTACTTTGCTGTAATATCGTAATCTTAAATTATACAGGGTGTTCAAAATTCTACGCCAAACTTTCTGAAATATAAAATAATTTTTCTTAGTTATTTTTTTTTAAATGGAACACCCTGTATATTATTTTTTTATTAGACGGAAAATTAAAAAATGAACATTTTTTGTATTTATAGTATTTCAAAATTTATAACGGTTTCGCAGATACTCGCGTTATTATTTCATATGGCTTTTTCAACAGTAAAATACGAGAGAAAAATCATTGGGTTAGACGTTATACAACACAGGTGCAGGAATTAGAGGAAACGCGGGTGTAAGCCAGTGGTACGAAAAATAGAGACGCTTTCTATTCGATCCAGCCCTGGACTGTCACGAAAAAGTTGATACGTGTAATCTTGCCTTTAAAACTGGATACGTGTAAATCTGCCTTGGAAGACACATTCCAACGAGAATATACAGGGTGAGTTTTCTACGATGTTCTCTATGTGGGTATCTCGGAAACTACTAGAGATAGAGAGGCAGTTAAATGGGGAAATAATTATTACAGTTTTGTAGGCCTTTCAGATTTTTGAAAAATACTAGATATTTCGAAAAAAACAAATTTCGGCTATTTTAAAAATTCCATTACAGTGAAAGCTCTCCTTGCGGACAGCTCCAATAAGCGGACATCTCCCTTAACCGGCAAAGTTTCCTGGAACCGAATTTCAGCATATGATTTTCAATGTTAAATGCTATCCGATAAGTATGCGACTAAAAATTTCCTATAAGCGGACGCGGAACTCTAATAACCGGACAATTTTTCATGCCCGCATACATTATGGTCGGTAATTCCCCGTTTTATATTAGGTTATTTCCCTCTCTAGTATACAACGTGTTTGTGTTGATATTTTGTCGTTAGTTCAGACAGCGCTGTTATTGGTATAGTAGTTATTTTGTGAAGTTAAAGTTAAAATGGCACCGAAAAAAAGAATGCTTTCCTTAAAGGAAAAGATGGAAATTGTTAATGTTTTAGATAAAGAAACAGTTTCAGTTCGTAATTTAGCAAAAAATTTCAAGTTGTATTATAGACACTTGATTTTGAAACATGTTTTAACAAAATTGGAAGATATTCGAAGTGTTTCTGACCTTGCAAAATCTATCAATGTGTTAGAAGTTTTGTACTTTATAAAAACAGCATGGAATAAAGTCACTCCGGTGACAATTAAAAATTGCTTCAGCAAAGCTGGATTTGAGAAAAATGAATGTAGTGTACAGTGTACGAGATGACTGCGATCCTGAAGACGATCTGCCACTATCGACAGTTGTTCTAAAATTGTCCGTGTGTATTCTAAAATTGTCCATGTATATTCTTTTTGTAATTTTAAAGACTTAAATTTTTTTGAATTGTATTATTTGTATTGTGTATTTTTTGTTGTTTGTATTTTTTTGTGATTTTGTTGTTTGTGAGTGCGTTGTCGATGAAGCTGTTTTGGCTTTTTGTACAATAAAGCGTTGTTTGTTTGTTGTTGTTGTTGTTGAGTTATTGTTCAAACACCCAGAATATAGAAGATTTTGTTACCTTAGATGATAATGTAACTACAGAAGAAAAAAGTGATGTTGAGAACTTTTTGAATTTCAATATAGAAAGCGGAGGCCCATTTGAAGAAGACAGCGCAAACGACTCAGAAGGTACAGAAATGTCGGAAGAACCATGCAGTTCAAAATCGATAAATTCATATAGTGAAGCTCTAAATCATATTTATATGTTGAAAAAATTTGCTAGGAATGATTTCACTGCATTTCAACATTTAAAAAATCTAGAAAGTTATTATGAAAATTGTACTCTTCAGCAAAAAATGGAGAGATTCCGCCAGACACACATTTTATACTTTTTCCAAAAACCCAAATAATATTTATTTTAAATATTATATATTTTGTATATTTTTTACATATTATGCTTATGTATACGTAACTTTAACATTTATATAAATTAAATTCTTTAAAAACTATATCGTATTATCTTTTTTTTTCCTTATTATATAAATCATATTGAGTCATAGGACGTCGTAATGTATGCATATATATATTATATATGTATATACATATTATTAATAATCATTAGTACATACATATTTATTTGTATTTTTATATTATGTATATTATTTCTTAGTCCTATCCTTTAAGCGGACATCTCCCATAAGCGGAAAAAATTACTGGAACCGTCAGTGTCCGTTTATGAGAGCTTTCACTGTATAAATAATCTATTTTAGAGAAAAAAAATCAGATAAAAGTTGTAGATAATCACAGCCTTAATGAGATTGTGTCCTCCGTTTTTTTTCTAAAGCCTGTCATTTTTGACATATCACACAAACATATGTTTTTTTTTAAAGGGAAACCATAGTTGGCCATGACTTCATAAAATGCCCCACTTTTTAAGCTTTTCAGCGATATAAGCTATATGTTTCTTTCGAAAAATTACTGAGTTATAGCCAATTCTTACCATTTTTAATCAATTTCACTTAGTTAGCCATGGGAACATGTTCAATCGTCGTTGCTCCCAGAAATATGAAACTGTCGCATCCAAACTTTGTAAACTGAAATAAACAAAAATTACAAATATGAATTTTTCAAATGAAGAAAAGCGTGTAGGATTATTGGTTCAACTTTTCTTGGCTATACATTTTCGAGGATACGTTGACCGGTGAACGTTACTTACGTTTCTGTTTTCAAGATATGTTAGAAAAGTTAAATTTAGAGACTCGATCGCGCATCAATGATTCTTCCAACATGATTTTCATTATGGCCCCCCCCCCTCCATAATGAAAGAAATTATTTATATCATATTTATGCAAACTCAGGGATATGAAGAGGGGTGGACCAATTGCACGGACCTCCTTGATCACCTGACCCATCCATTTTAGATTTTTTTATGCGGTATGGTTAACAACAAAATTTACAAAAGAACTTATGAATTAAGAGAGGCACTCGAAGACGCGGTACGGAAGAAGTTTAATGAAGTCGACCGGTTGTTCTGTGAGAATATCTAGTAATTCAGTTTTAAAAAGATGCATTTATGTACTCAAAACAATGGCGGATTTTTTGAACATTTTCGAAAATAACTTAAAATGTGTGTCTGTGTAGTGATATTATTTTTTAAAGTTTTTGTTTGTGTAATGTAAATTGTAATGAACTGTTTAATAATATATTCTGTCTCTTTATAAGTTATAAATCATATAAATCATAACAGAATAAGAATACCATGCTAACTAAGTGAAATTAGTCAAAAAAGATAAAAATTGGCTATAATTCAGTAATTTTTCGAAAAAAAAACATATTATAGCTTATATCGCTGAAAAGCTAAAAAATGGCGCTTTTTATGAAGTCGTGGTCAACTATGGTTTCCAGTTAAAAATCATATGTTTGTGTCATATGTGAAAAATGACAGGCTTTAGAAATAAAACGAGGACACAATCTCATTAAGGATGTGATGATCTACAACTTTTATCTGAAAACTATTTCTCTAAAATAGATTATAACGGAATTAGAGACAATTTTTAAAATAGCCGAAATTTTTTTTTTCGAAATATCTAGTAATAAGCCATGAACTTTTTCAAAAACCTGGAAGGCGCATATTTATGATCCCACAAAACTGCAATTCTTTCCCCATTTAACCGACTCTCATCAGTAGTTTCCGAGATCATCTTCAGTAGTTTCCGAGATACCCATAGAGAACATCCTAGAAAACTCATCCTGTATATGACAGCGGCTGTTGTCAACAATTTTAATTTATAAGTCAATTGTTTTTATTTGTAAAAAATTAGATGTTGTGTGTCTATCGCTGTTATCTAATAAAAATGTGTTATCTAGTAAAATTTTTGAAATGCTATAAATACAAAAAAATGTTATTTTTTTAATTCTCCATCTATTGAAAAAATAATATACAGGGTGTACCATTAAAAAAAACAAAGAAAAAATATTTTATATTTTAGAAAGTTTGGCATAGAATTTTGAACATCTGGTATAATTTACACGATTACCATATTTATAGCAAAGTAAGTACAGACCATCTAAAGTAATCCATCTAATTGACATCGAAAAAACTATACCATAAGTTTTTATAGCATTTTTTTCTTCAAATAGGAACTACTCTTAAATAACATAATAGTTTTATTATCTCTACGAGGATTCTTAATAGGAGTACTGTATTGTTTATATTTGCTAAACGTTTCATTATATATGTTTTTGATAAAATAAGATTATAGTGTATTAATGTATTGTATTTTTATTTTAGCCAAATAAACGATGTTTGCTTAAAACCTAATTAATACATTAGAGGATAATGTAATTAGTTGCAAAATTAAAAACAATGCTATGGGTGTGTTTTAGTTATAATTTTGCAGTTGAAAATATATTTTATTTGTATGGGAATATTAGCTTACATACGACTATAGCTCTCGTCTAGTGATGGGATAACTCGAGCGAAAAAATTCACTCGAGTACTCGATTATTGAAATAACCGACATCGCTCGATTATGAACGAGCGATGCAAGTGACGAATACCAAGCGACGAACGCAAGCGATCTTAGAATGAAATAAATTGAAATCCGATTTTAATGTGACATATTCGATAAAAAGCCGAGCGAATTTTCTACATACATTGCAGGTAGCAAATTTATACGACGCCGTATATATATTTATCCGTTGCGTATCTTAGAGACAAAATTTTACGACCTACATCGACAATGCTTTGAAATAAACTAAATCAAGCGATCAAGCGAATCGCTCGCCGCTACTTGCCATTCATCACCGAAAGAATATGGACTAATGTGTCGGCGATTTCCGAATATGCTCCCGGCGCACGCAACTTACTGCTTGGCGTTAACGAGTACTTACAACAAGCGACGGGTGAAAAACCGTATTTTTAAGTTTATTTCGCTCAAGCGATCACTCGGTTATTGCAATCGCTTGAAACTTTGAAACTCGAGTACTCTATTATTGAAATTAATCGGTTTTTTCCATCACTACTCTCGTCTACCAACCTAAAGATCGTCGCGGGAAGTACCTATATCATTAATGAAATATTTCCAGGTTGACTTTAAAACTCATAATCTTTAAGATAATGATAAAAAGTTCTGCCATCAGTGGTGTAGTGTGTCAGTGTGTCTCCAGTATAGCCACTCTCAAGACTTGTGGGAGACTATTATTATGGTGCGTCCAGACCTGAGGAGTCGAGTGCGAGACAAGAGCGAGACAAGAGCGAGGCAAGAGCAAGACGAGAGCAAGACATTTTCTATCCATTTTCTGACGCAAGCCTGCCGCGAGACAAGCGAGTTGGATCATAGTGAAAGGTGACCGGTTTGTGTCCGATGAAAAAGCTGCAGCAAATAATAACGCATAAGTAATACATTTTTTTATCTTTAACATGATATTTGGTTCGTTCTATTTTATTCATCGTCGATTTTTTTCTCCTTTTACCCTTCATTTGTTTCGAGACAAACGGCGTCTTTTACAAAATCCGTTTTTTAGAACAAAATGTTAAATAGAAAAGTTATAGGAAAGGTTAGGAAGCACATTTGAAAATTACTGTAGAGTATACAGGGTACTTCAAAAAGTGTTACGGATATACCGGGTGCGTCTCAAAAATGGCTGACCCCCTATAACTTTTTTATTTTTTCAGATAAAAAAAACGAGATTTGGATGCTAGTATATGACATAAATTATGATTGATTGACATATTCAATTGTTTTCGGCCACTTCCGGTTTCACCGGAAATGACTACAACATGTGATTTTTAAATGATACCCTCGGTATTTTCTTACTTTATTCGAGAAAAAATAACACTCTGATTCTCTCACACGCTGTATGTTTTAATGGGAATACCCTATTTTTTTATTTTATTATTAGATTCTACGTATAATTCGGTAATTTTTTTGCCTATCATAATATTTTTATATATCTAAAATAATCGATTTTGTAATAATTCAATTTGTTTAAAGAAATATTAGATTTCGGTACGGTAAAAAGTGTCAGTGACGCAAATTTTGTAAATTCTATTAAAAAAAAAAAATGATAATACATACGGTGTTCCATTTAAAAAATTTGAGATTATTTAATTTTGAATAGTTGAAATTCATAAATGCCTATATGTTGAACACACTCTAGCATCTAACTCGAATATCTTTACCTATATCGTTTTTCCCTATAAAACTATCCTCACAAATTTTAGCACTTCAACTTCAGAAACAATAGCATGACTGACCATTTTTTACGGCACTGATATTTAACATTTTTTGTTTAAACAAATTGAAGTATTACAAAAATTATTAGTTTTAGGTATATAACATTATACCTCGTATTATACATAAAAAAAAGTTATAAAATTTTACGCAGAATCTAAAAATAAAAAAATAGTGTATTACATTATTTAAAAAAAAACATTTTATATCCGTAACACTATTTTGAACCACCCTGTATACTCTATAATAATTTTAAAATGTGTATCTTAACTTTCTCTACAGTTTTTCTACTTTTTTAATAATTCTAAAACACTTTTTAATAATTCTCAAAACAAATAAAATAATGAACTTTATCGTTGGTTCACCCTGTGTATTTAATTTACTAGGTAACAAGATTCAATAATAATTAAACTTCCTATAATAATCTCCTTTCTGTATGTTGCCAATAGAGAAATATTTTTTTTACATTTTTCCCAAGTTTTATTCATCGATTGTGAAATATCTACTCACGCATCGTGTTTTTTTTAATATTCTTTATCTTTTGGATTCCATAATATTGGTTTCTCTTAATATAAATCGATTAATTTCAGCTGATCTTCTTCCGTCCAAGTCTCCATTTCCAATATGCACTATAATATCAGAGCTAATATCTCGCAGTCGAGCGAGCCTACCTAAAACACATTCAGACTTGGCCGCGAGCTTTCTTTGATCTGCCGTCGAAAAATCGACAGGGGACGGATATCAACGAGGCTCCGTGGGTTGTCTCGCGAGCCGCTCGCGAGGCTCTTGCGAGACCCGTCCACACTCGTCTCGCACTCGACTCCTCAGGTCTGGATGCACCATTACAATTACCATTACTAACTTAAAATTATGTAACATTATACAATCTGATCGAGAAAAAAACGGTGCTAACCAAAACGATGGCTATGAAATGAAGATCGCTGTAATTTTATTTGTAAAATTATATGGTGAAGATCATCTAACCTAACCTACCAACCCTAAAAATATTTGCACTTATTTAAGACTCACTCTGTATATACAAATATTAGTATCTATTTACAGTAAGTAATCAAATAAAGAGTTATAAAAGTTTTAGTACTGTATGAGCTTATACAAATATTTACTGTTTACAAATCTAAATAATAATAAATCAATATTGACATAGAATTTGAATATCTGTTACGTCTTGGCCAAACATACATTATTTCAACTAATATTTTTATAAGTCAAATATTCTAAGCTGTTGTTTGGTGTGATTTAGATCTATACATAATTTCTTAGGAAATAATGACTGCATTGATTTCTAATATGACTTGATTTAAATAGGCTTAATTAACGTAAACAATAATTTTTAATCTCACTCTTATGTTAGTCCTCAACTGGTGTTTTGTTTATAATAGGATAATAGGATTAACAATGACTTTTGTATTTTTTAAATAAGATAACATTAATAACTTTATTGTGTTTACATATTTTTATTTTAGTCAACTGTAGGATGTTAGTTTAAAAAATCCAATTAAAACATTTGGATAAACTCTAAGCTGTGGAGTTTTTTCTTAGGATAGGTCGAAGAATCACCCCCATAAAAATTAGCATGTCATTAATAAACATCCTGTAAAAAGTTATATCAAATTGAATTATATCTTAAAGTTTTTCCCAAATTGATATAAACCCAACTCAGAGTTAAGCCTTTTGGTTCTTGACAATATGGTTATATTCCCACGATATTTTTCAAATATTTGCAGTCTTTCCTACACATCTTTAATCTTTTGTTAATATATTCTTTTCAGCTGCAACTAATACCTTTATCTTTCTATGATTATATCCATTACTTACACATTCTAAAGCTTTCTTAATACTGAGATTTTGGATGCTTTTTTTCATCGTACAGCGAGTACGTACTTGTTAAGTGAGTAGAGCAAAGTTTGGCCATTTTTGTATGGTATGAGTACAACTTCAACTTGGGCCTGTCCTCAGCAAAGCTTGATACCTAATAACAGCCCCGGATCTATATTTTTTTTGAACCGGGGCAAAAAATTGATAGTAGCGCCCCCTCTCTCCAGCGTTTGCAATAAATTAATTTAAAAAACTTACAAATATATAGATATGGGTAGGCATTTTTCGTAAACGGGAAAGAATGAGCCCTTAAGCTTCATTCAGAACCTCCGAATTAGTGGAATAAATTAGTGGTTTTAATTAGCGTAGAAGTTTGTTCCTGTAATTTCAATGTAAGCATTCAGATCGTCTAAATTAGTGGTAGTCATTTTCAATTGGGAGAAAAAGTAAACAAACTTTGGGAAATGTCATTTTGGCCATTGATCCGTCAAGAGAAATCGTGGTTAGAAATCAAAAGTTTATTTATAAGCTAAATATTTGGCTTTCTTTATGGATACAACTGACTACCGCAAGCTGTTGCTAGGATATTCTATTAATTTTAATTGTGTTTTTTAAACATTGTGAATGATCGTAAATTAAAAAGTATAAAGTCTAATAATTGAAACCGCTAATTTATTTCACTAATTGCGAGGTTCTGAATGAAACTTTAGAATGTGTTGAAAAACTAACTGAGCGTTTTAAAATTAAATGAATACTTGATGTACTTGAACGTAAAGTGCATACTAGGTGCTTTGTGTAGCAATTTTTTTGATTTTCAACCGCATTATTTGGCGCTCCTTGACATTGGTGCCCGGGGCAGGTGCCCCGGTTTGCTCCCCCCCTTAGATCCGGGGCTGCCTAATAAAATTGTAAAAATCATAAAGGCGCTCTATTGTAAGACTCAATGTGCAGTGTTGCATAAGAACCAACCAACGGAGTGAATCCATCAACGTTTGGAATGGGGTGAGATAGGGTTGCGTCATATCGCCATTTCTTTTTAATATCCTCTTAGATTATATTCTAAAGAGAATAATTTCCAAGAATCATCGTGGACTCCCTTTAGCATATAAGAAGATCTCAGTGATGCAGATGACATCTATGTCCTTTCTCATAGTCACGCGGACATGGCATCAAAATTACTTGACTTATCAATAATGAAGCTAGAATTGCAGGTCTTTTGATCCATATTAAAAAAACTAAATTGATGAGAGTTTGTACTAACAATGTCGCTTCCTTTATCATTGAAACAACACCTATAGACGAGGTAAATAATTTTACTTACTTGGGTAGTATAATCTCAACCAACGGAGGCACAGAGCAAGATATAATAAACAGAATACACAAGGCCAGAATGACATTTAGAATGCTAAACAATATTTGGAGATCTAGACTGTACTCTCAACTTACCAAACTTAAAATTTTCAATTCAAATGTCAAGTCAGTATTGCTGTATGGAAACCTGGAAAATTACATCGCTACTAATGAACAAACTATAAGTATTCACAAACCGCTGTCCGCAAAAATTGTAGGAATATTCTGGCTAAATACTATCATTAATGAGGATTTCTGGAGTTTAACCAACCAGAGGCAGGTGTATAACGAGATCAAACTGAGGAAATAGAGGTGGATTGATCACACATTAAAGCGAAGCGGCAACAACATCGCTGGCAGAGCTATTGAGTGGAATCCACAACGCAGTAGCATCACTGGTCGTCCAAGACCCATGGCAAAGAACAATTAAAAAGGAGATCGAAGCAGTGAACCAATCATTGCGAGATGTCAAATCAATTGCAAACAACCGAACCCGCTGGAGAGCATTTATTGAAGCCATATGCTCCACGTAGGAATAAAGGTACGTGGGTCTTACCGTTACGTTGGAAAGGTACAACTTATATATATGTTACGGTTATAGTCCGATGTTATGTTAATGTCGGCATTAACAGGTTAATGTTTGGGTTTGGTTTTGTTTTTGATTGTGTTGTTTTGTGTTATTCTCGAGATTAACCGGGTAATGTCGATATTAACCGAATATCGGACCTTAACCCTTAGCTGGTCCGGCGTCGTCTGACAGACTAAGCCTAATAATTAACTCATTCTCATTAGTTACTGGGACCGCCTACAGGATTGGCGTTCCAGCTAATCCTCCCCTTCACGGTCAACGACTGATAGCCATATTTATGCCCAAACTGGATTAGTTTTTTAGAAGTTCTGGCAGAAGTTACTTAAGCCGTAGTCTCTCAGACGACGCCGGACCGTTTGTGTAAGATTTTGTGTGTGACAAACTTTTGTAAAATATGGCCGGGCCTTTGAAAATAGTGCGTTAAGGAGACTCTAGTTATGAAGAGACTATTAAAATGATATGATGAAGGCTGTGACAGTGACACAGTGGCGCATCTAGAGATTGAGTCTGGGAGGGATAGTGTGAATATTCAAAAAAGTACTAAATTTGAATTAAATTTTTACTGGAAGGTATTGTAAATGTGGAAAAAATCTATTTGGATTGGTTTGGATATTCTGTTTTAATTTGTATTATTAACTTTTTTGTAACAATTTTATTTTATACCAAATTTTATCTTATTAATTAATTTCTTTCTGGGAGGGGTAATTACCCCAATTACCCCTCCCGTATATGCGCCTCTGCAGTGACAATATGATAATCTGCCAGACAAATGCGTTTGGCAATGTCATATATTCCACGAGAAATATACTTTACAATTGGTAGAATACTTGCAATTCCCGCACAACCAGAACACGCCTACGGAGATATTCTTATCCTAGAGTTCTTATCCTAGTTAAAAACAATATTATGTCCTAGTTAATTATTTTTAATGCCTAGAATGTACGAATCCATTTTGTAAAATAATATGTTCTGGAAAACAATGAACTTTGCCTCATGCTGTAACTAAAAACTTTTTCTTTTACTCCAGTTTTATAACTTATTTTTTTTTATATATATAGTATTAAAAACTTATTTCTGTATTGTAATGACTGTTAGTAATTTGGTTTTATTTTTTAGAGCTTAGTAAAAACCTAATTGATTTTTTTTCAAATTTATATGCATGTTATTTTATTTTGTACTATATTTTCTTAAAGTTTATATTAATTGAACCCATTTGTGTCTAGATTAGTTCAATAATACATAATATAATATATAGTGAAATAAAAATTTGTTATTTTTTAGTTTTTGTGTTTTTTTATACTTTTTAGAAGGCGTAGTCCTACAGACTACGCCGGACCGTTTATGATACATATCTATTACCGGACCAGTTAAGGGTTAACAGTAATATAATACTATATATTCAAGATAAACTACCACAATAATTATGTTTGCGTTTGACAGCCTTTTAGCTGAAACTAGCATTAAAGAAAACAAGAATATACGTAGAAAGGTTGAGAACTTTTCAAAGCAAATGTTTACATTTAAAACATGCAAACTTCATTTTATATCTAACAGATCATAAATTGACCACACTGTACTTTTTATTATAGAAACTAGTAACTTTTGCCTTTGTGTTGCTGTTATGCACCCTAAAGCTATACATTTAAACTCGAAAATCATTTGCAGCGTTTTCCCTGAAGTTTTATGATTGAATTATACAGGGTGTCCCAGAAATAAGTGCAAGTATTTTAAGGGGTGGTAGATCTCGATAAAAGAAACATATTTTCTCTTTATCGTTTTTCAAATAAGTCCGAAATAACGGAGTTATTTTACTTTGAAAATTTCCAAAAATATAATTTTTTGCTAAAATTTTGAGAACCAACCACTGGATCTTTTCTGGATTTTCTTTCTTGTTAATTTAATCTTCTACCTATGTAGCCTTATTATCAAGAATTTCTTTTTAATAAAAACTAAAAAATTTCCAAAAAAATTTTCAAAGAATTCCTAATTTTCAAAAATTTTGCAAAAAAGGCGTGTTTCTGGGGTTGAACTATACTACCAGTTAAAATACTTGCACTTATTTCTGGGACACACTGTATATACCGGGTGCGCCGCAAAAGTGGCTCACCCTTTATTTTTTCAGATAAAAAAAGGAAATTTGGTATGTTAGGGTTACTTCCTGTTTCACCGGAAATGACTACAACTTTCGATTTATAAATGACCCCTCAGTATTTTTTTACTTTATTCGATTGAAAATGACACTTTGAGAATAGAATGACATATCATATATCAACTTTTGACATTTTTGCATATGGTTTATTTGAAATTTTAACATGCGGTTCATCACAACAATTTGACTCTAAATACCAAGTACATACCTATGTGGTACCAAATTATTCATAAAAAAATGGTTTTTCAAAATATGCTAATGAGCCATCCTTATTCCATTTGAAAAATTTGAGATATGATTAAAAATACGATTTGGGCATCTTTTAAATGGCCAGGACAAAACACGAAAGACGATCAAATCTATTTTTTCAAGGATCCTTGATTAAAAATTAGTGTTCTTAAAGGTACGCGCACACTGACCAGCGCCGCACTCGCCGCACGAATCGCACTTTTTTTTCTTGTCGCGCACACTCACCGGTACCGAACGCGCCGCACTCACCGCATTATTCGCTCTTTTGTTTCTTTTTGCCCCTACTACACAAGTATTTGCGGGAGTCCTGTCTGCAGTGATAAGCGTGTTTTTTTTAATATTTCTCGACAATGAATGACAACGGACAAGAAATAATTATGAGCTCCTTGCTAATAGAAGAAGAAGAAATCACGAGAAAGAATCGAAAGTTATGTATGGGTTCACAATATTTGCAAAAATTTTACCTTTAGGAGGTGAATTCCACACATTATTATCATATTTAATTGAGGACGAACTAAAATTTTTTCAATATTTCAAAATGAGTCATGAAAAGTTTGCGAACTTTCTTAGTATAATGAATTTCTAATCTCCTCTTCTCCTGCTAGTTCGATTCGGCTACCCACGTAGAGTGGAAGGAATTGCGTGTGAAGTCAGCAGCACTAGTCGCATTGACCGAAAATCATTCTGGCCCAACAATGCTGGCCGCATTTTCGTCGATGCGATTCGTGCGGCGCTGGCTAGTGTGCGCACCTTCATTGTAACACCACAGATTAGGTATATTATATGTATACAGATAAAAATCTTATCCCTAATTCGTGGTACGAAAATTGTTTTTTATGACGATGTGCAAACGAGTAACAGCGTAATAGAGAGATATCGCTAGACCGAATAGCGTGCATGGACGTTAATAAGACCAGGTATTATTTCATTTACGTGAGGTGGTATTAACTCTCTTCATTTATAGTTATCGGCGTTCGCGTAGTGTCTATTTAAACTTAACCTAACTTTGATTTTAAAACTTTGATTTTTTTTGTTTACTAGGTATTTTAAAACTAAAGGGCTAAGTGCTTATTTCCAGTGCTTTATTGTTCAACGTCTACCAATGAATTTAGGGCAACAAAACAACAAACTCTCTTAGAAGGGCTAAGTCGTCATCTGCTGTAAACCTAAGCCTTTTTATAGGTTCTTTAATATTGGAAGAGGTGGAATCCATATTTTGGGCCATATTTATTTAATTAAAACTAATCCCAGCTACTTAAATAACAAATTACCTAATAAAACTAAAGTAAGAATTCAAAACAATTCAAACATAATCTAAAATAAAAGATCTCGCCGGCCGGCCCCGGTTGTCAAATACCCGCACATGCCCATTTAAGCAATTTTTAAACGTTATTTAGAAATAGCGCTTGGTGTAATTGATCCGCAAATTACGTCAGGCGGTAACGTTATTAGCGGGTGTTGCGTTAAAAATTGACTCGCGCATATCGTAACCATGATAAGGTACGCGTAAATACTGCATGACGCTATTCGGTTTTCAGATATCTCTCTAATAACTGTGCCGGTCAGGCGCTGTGCACAATTTTAGAGGCCATAAGTGGGCGTGCTATGTGCGCAAACTAGTAACCTAACCAGTGCCCGATTCCGAAAATTGGTACCACGAAAAACAATAAAGAAAAAACAAAGTTTATAATCTGTATAATCGGTGGTAACACAAACAATATTTTTCTTCGGTCGATGCGGCGCGTGCGGTGCGTGCGACTCTGGTCAGTGTGCGCGTACCTTAATACAGCCATGGCACCCTAGATTGAAATTTAAAATTCTATTTTTAAGGGAAATTATCAAAAGTTGACATATAATATATTGATATGTCATTCTATTCAGAGTGTCATTTTTTATCGAATAAAGTAAAAATATACCGAGGATGCCATTTAAAAATCAAAAGTTGTAATCATTTCGGGTGAAATATAGGAAGCGACCCGAAACAATTGAATACGTCAATCAATCCTAATTTATGTCATATAGTAACATATCAAATATCGTTTTTTATCTGAAAAAATAAAAACGTTATAGAGGTGAGCCACTTTCGAGACGCCCTCGGTATACCAACATTAAGAGAGATAAAAAGAAACAGGTTGTTTCAAATATTTACTCTACAGTGAAGAGGACAAGTATTAGCCAGGTATAAATATAGATAAATAAATAAAAATCAAAAATTTTTAACGTATATTTTATTAAAAAAACAATTGCATTAAATATATTGCACATAAAAAAGGAAACTTTAGCAACACAGTTAATTATTCACATTTTGCTAGTCAAATTTGCCTTAAAATATAATCAGTCATTTATTTGCATCAATTTCATAGTTCAGTTACTTCATATCCAGTTTTTCGGTGTTAGGGATTAGACAGGACAACAGCAGCGCAACTAAAAACAAAATATAATTATATTTAATTAAATTGAGTAAAAATAACAGGTTTCAAAACACACCTCATATATTTATGAGATGAAATGAAAGATTTCATTTATGTATTAATCGCATTTTAACACACGCACTTTATTTTTATTGGATCATACGGTATATTTGCTTACCTAAACTGAGACTACCCCAAGTCAAGAAAGGCGGTGCGCAGCCAAGCTCTACCAACAATGGTACCATCAAATTGCCACCCACTGTTAGCAAACGACCAAGTAGAAGATTGATAGAAAAAGCCATTGCTCTAAAATGTTTATTATTCATTTACCAAATTTTATTATCTTACTTAACTTAGTGATTCCATTCTAACTGATCTTTTTTGATCAATTATTCGCTAATCCTGTGAGTTCAAGAATGACTCAAACTTTCCGCATTATTTATCTGAGTAATCTTTGTAAACATTAATATGTTGATGTAGTTTTTATATGAATTATCAGTGATTTCACTAATAGCGGGATCATAGTAAGTTCGTTAGTCAAATTCATAGTAAGTTCGTTAGTCAGTTGATAGTCAAACATTTAATCAGTAGTTAGTCAGACGGTCAAATGAAAAAAAAAGTGAGTTAACTGAGAAGTAATAGTACAGGATCCGGTTGCAGGGTAAGTAAGTAGTACATTCATCATGTAGGTAATCAAAATTTAATTTTTTACTTATGTAGGTATTTTTCCTGATTCACCGGAAATGATTGATTTTTACACCAATTTTGATTTTTAAATGACACACTCGGTATTTTTTAATTTTATTCAGTAGATAATGACACTCTGAATAGAACGACACATCACATGTCAACATAGTATTTTAAATTTCAATCTAGAGTGAAATGGCTGTGTTTATAACGACAATTTGACTCGAAATACCAATAATGTGGTACCAAATTATTTGTAAAAAAGGCTTTTTCCAAACATACTAATGAGCAACCCTTGTTCTATTTGAAAATATTAAGATATGATTAAAAATACAATTTAGGCATCTTTTAACCGGCCAAATCAAGACATGAAAAACATTAGATGATCAAATTTATTTTTCCAAGGCCCCTTGATTAAAAATTAGTATTTTTAATACAACCATGGCACATACGATTTTTTAAGCGAGAATGTCAAAAGTTGATATATGATATGTCATTCTATTCAGAGTGTCATTTTTTATCGAATAAAGTAAAAAAATACCGAGGGTACCAATTAAAAATCAAAAGTTGTAGTCATTTCCGGTGAAACAGGAAGTAGACGAAAACAGTTCAATACGTCTATAAATCCTGATTTATCTTATACAGGGTGGTCCGAAGTGTATTGTGGAAACTTCGTCAGCATATTCGTACAGACGAAGTTATTAATCTTCAAACCAGTTCAAAAATATGTAGGTGGCGTCCCATACAAGTAAGAATCATATTGATATTGAAATCAAATTTCTCATATCAAAAAACGCTTAGACACCAATTTGCATCCACATAATGAAAAAATTGAAATAAAAATTAAACTTTTACACACTGTATCTCCGAAACGAAGCATTTTTATAGGAAGAATATGCTGCAAAAGTTTCCCGAATACAGTTCGGGCCACCCCGTATACTCCCGTACCAAATCTCGTTTTTTAGGTTAACAAACAAAAAAAGTTATAAAAGTGAGCGACTATTGAAAAACACCCGGTATAGTGATAATATTCCACTAGCTAGAGCTAGTGGAAGAGTTACAACTACAAAGAGCTACAAAAAACTACAGTTAGAATGGAATCATTCAATATCACTTTTTGATTACCTTAGTGTGGTGGGAAATAAAACTACCACGATAGTTATAATGATGTCAAAGCATATTCCTACTGAACCGAAGAATATCGAGTACAGAGTTAATGTCATTATGTTGTTGTATGAAAAATATAAACAACTGATGGAGATACTTCCAGTTATATTTAGAACATCTGAAACAATATAACATCCTAAATATACGAGCACCGGACATAGAAAATAGAAGACCCACCAAAAATGATTAATTTTTAGTAATTGTTTATATATGGATATTTATTATTACATTAATAAAAAAAGTTTAAAATTTGAACGCTATCTACTATCGATATCAATAAACTTTTAGTTACGCCATCAAGGGTGTGATTATTAAATTTATTGTTGCCGACCATGGATCCGGCACTGGGCTGACTAACTGGAATTTAAATTTCCCACTGACGATTAAAGTTGTAGCTCTGCTGTAAAAAATGTCAAGTTGCCATATTTGTTTATTAATATTTTGATTAGTTTTGACAGTTTTATATGGAAGTTTTGTACTACGAGTCTTTTTTTGGTTTAAGTGGATTTTGTTGTGATGTTTCAAGTTTAAAATTTTGTATTGGCGGACCTCACAGTCGAAAATTGTTCTTTTTAGAACCGTTTGTAGTGCGAAGGGTACTAGATGCCGCAGACAGCCGTTGCAAAAAACTGATCGTATCCTTATTAGACCGAGAAAAATCAAAGATTTGCTTTGATTTAAGTAAGAACAATCT
The DNA here is from genome assembly GCF_002938485.1 of Sitophilus oryzae. Lineage (NCBI taxonomy): Eukaryota > Metazoa > Arthropoda > Insecta > Coleoptera > Curculionidae > Sitophilus > Sitophilus oryzae. Next base: position 1,005,522 of record NW_022145636.1, on the reverse strand, counting down.
TCGGATAGTCATCGGGTTTTTAACGGGACACTGTCTCCTCAACGAACACTGCAGTAGATTGAAGTTGAGAAACAGCGGTGAATGCAGATTTGGTGGGGAAAATGGGGAAACAGCAGAACACCTTGAGTGCATCACTGAGTGCAACCGTTCGTGCCATGCTTCTGTGGAGCAAGAAAAAGAAGAAGAAGAAGAAGAAGAAGAAGAAGAAGAAGAAGAAGAAGAAGAAGAAGAAGAAGAAGAAGAAGAAGAAGCAGCAGCAGCAGCAGCAGCAGCAGCAGCAGCGACTTTGTATAAGCGACGAAGAGAGCAGATAGGCGGGGGTCACCTTTTAAAAGAAAAGAATGCGAGAAATAGAAATAGTCGAATATGAGCCGATTCCAAATGACTTCTTCATTTCTGGATAATGACAGGAGCTTGGAAGAATTGAGGTTGTGACATTTACATAGTTTATTTAAGTCTCCTGTTGTTTCCCACTCTGCCTTAATAAGTTTAGACCTTATCAAAGGGATGTAAAGGTGGTCTTTTTGAAAATTTTACAATTTAGGACACCATATAGGTCGCATCTCTGTTTTTCTGAAAGTTATCGAGAAAGTGAAAACTGTTTTTTTCGTGTTGGTTTGGTTGGTTAGAACTTTTTACGTAGAATACAATGGCGGTATTCTGTTTTTCTACTAAAAAATATTTTTTAAGATATGAACTAAAGTTATGCTTTCTCAAATAGAATAACTGGTGTATTTATAAATCATATGCTAGGCTTGCTATGAGCTTCTCAAAAATATATAACACTCTATATTTATTTTCACTTCTACTTTGACCACTTACGTCATTTTGTAACCTACCATTGGTAAGTATACAACAAATACCTTTTGGTGGGTGTTCTGTTACTTACACATTAATATTTTGGAATATTATGCTATTATGAATATTATTACACCCGTTCTTTATTGTAGAACTTTTTGTATCTACTAGTCTGATTTTTTTCATTCCGATGTTTTTTTTATTACGATTCACTGTACTTAAAACTCCTTCATTTTACTTCTAGGCGTTTTTTTGTATAAATAACTAGTTATAGTTTCGTTGAAATGCAATAAAGAACATTCGGGTGAAACCAAATACTTACTCAGTAAATTCTTCCTTCCAAATGTATTTATTAGAGTACCGGCCATTCCGTATGACATGAGTGTTGCGGTGCCAATTATAATGGAATTTAAGTATACTCCAAAGTTATTTTCCAAATTCTAAAATTTGAAGTTTTATTAAAAATTTAATTTTTGGTTGGAACCTTTTGCGTTGCATCAATTACATACATCAACCACAAAAACAAATATATATTTTTTGGTCGCATCAGAACCTTGACCTTTAAGTAAGTACTAGGGCACGAGAGTCACAAAGGCCACGAAAAGGCAGATGAAAACAGTGGTCTACATATCTCTAGAATGGAGGAAAAATTAAAAACAAGCAAAATAGTTTATAGTAGACTTTGCTACAATATACGACAGTCTTGATAAGCAAAGACGGGAAAATTGTTAAAGCTGTATTGAGTCTAGTAATAGAGGATTGGTAATAATCTAAAACTGATTGGATTGAGAGAAGAAGCCATGTGCAGATTTTGTCAATTTGAAGAAGAAATGACAGGACGTATTTTATATGAATGAAATATCCTGCTAAATAATGTAAATATGAGATATTTTGGAGGGGTCTCTGCAAGTTATTAGATTTTTTGAAAAGGATGGACTGGAGAATGTAACCTAGAATCAGAAAAGGACCACAATACATCCGATTCCCACCGCCATGCCACCTCAAAAATCTAATCTAATCTAAATAGCTTCATTCAGAACCTCGAAATTAGGGGTTTCACTTATTTTTTATTAAGTTTCATTAAGAACCTCGCAATTAGTGGAATAAATTAGTTGTTTCAATTACATTTTATACTTTTTAGTTTACGATTATTCAATATTCAAAAAACACAATTAAAATTAATAGAATATTCTATATATAATTTCTTTTGACGGAAGATAATCAAAGGCCAAACTGACATTTATCGCAAATTTTGAAGTATAGTTAGTGGAAAAGTTTGATAACTTTTTCTACTAATTTACAATGTCTACCACTAATTTTGATGTTCTGAATGCTTACATTGAAAATAAAGGAATAAACTTCTACGCTAATTGAAACCACTAATTGCGAGGTTCTGAATGAAGCTTTAAGAGTTTGCAATCATTCACAGCATCGAAAAATTAAAACTAAAATTAATAGAATAGCCTAGCAATAGAATTGCAGTAGTCAGTTGTATCCATAGAAAAAGTTTAATAATTAACTTCTTCTTGTTTCATGGCTCTGCTACAGGGCAATTGCCAGCTCAAAATAACTATAAAACACTAAACTGTTTTGCTCGGGTCGTAAAAATAAGGTACTACTACTAATAAACTTTTTCTAATGTCTAACACAATTTCTCTTGACGGATGATACTATTAGAGGCGAAAATGACATTACTCGCAAATTTTGAGGTATAATTAGTGGCAAAAGTTAAAAGTTTGTTTACTTTTTCTACTAATTACTATCACTAATTTTGACGTTCTGAATGTTTGCTTTAAAATTAGACGACCAATTGAATAACTTTGGTCAAGGATCAGTTGAAACCACTAATTTATTCTACAAACTTCCAGATTCTAATGCTGTGATGATAAAATGATACCGTTTAACTTACTACTGAACAAACAAATTCTTCCCCTTCTTCCAGTTTTGGCTTTTTCAGTATTGATAATACTTCGCATAATGTTCCAGATGAGTTGAATGTCGTTTCATAATCGTGCTCAGCTTGAAATACTTGGGGTGAATAGATGCGAGCTGTATTTAATCTGTGCATGTAAAAGATTATATGTTACTAATAATTCCATATTTATATGGTGATTCACGGCGATGGCACGTTACGCTTCGTTCTACGTGGGATACAAAAGAGCGAGATTCGGGCGGTGCGAGCGACGTGTATTCATCAAACAACGTTTTCTAACGAAGCTGTCCTAGGTAGGATAGTCGCGCGACTGAAGCGGCATCGCAGGCGATTGAAATAGGGCTCAAACTCACTGACGACCAGGTCGCAACGACCTGGCCGTCGGCTGACCGGATGTATTGCGTTTTTAGCTGCGGCCAGATGAACCACCAGTTTCAACAGAGTTGTCAAATCTAACGATTTTTTACGTTTTACCAATTAGAAAATATTGTTTCAGAAATGTTAAAATATCCGAGTTAACTAAAAAGCGAAGTTGCTATTCACAACAAACAAAAAGCATTGTGTACGCGCGACCGACAAAAAGGGAGATATTCTGTTTCTTTTTTCTACTGATATGGCGCCCTTATCGACTTTAGAAGTAAACATATTAGGGCCATCGTAAAAAAAGATCGTCAGACACTGGCTCTAAATATAAGCAGGTAGAAAGTTTAGCTTCCAGTTATTTCAATGTTTACAACATAACGAAGAATCTACAACAGTAATTACTTCTATTTTTATGAATGTTTAAGTTACTTTCTAATTTTTTTTCAAAATAATCTACCTAGTAGAAATATAGTCTAATGAACCCTGTTTGAAAAACGTTAAATTAAATATAATATTTCAAATACAGTTGTCCTCCTTGTACATGACTACAATACAACTAAAAAACTAATTTAATAAAAAAAACCAGTGGTTGTAGATAAACTTTAAATATTATTTTTTTTTATTTTTTAACATCGAAACTCAAAGGTATAATAACAGGTATCATACCAACCATAAATAGAGTATGTATGTCATATAAAAATGTTTTGAATTTTTACTAGAATCGACCCTTGATAAAAAAAAGGATTAGATTTAAGTTTACCTTTGATCCAGTCTGTATACTATTTCTTTGGATTTTCTGCACGTGTGCAAAAACTACACTAAAACACTATATCTTATAGAAAATAAAATATTGCACCTTCAATTTGAGGGATTTCATCTGAAAAATTATTAATTTGGAAGAAAACCGGCAACAAGCGGCAGAAAATAATAATATTTCCGTGCAGTCTTCTGGTCGCAACGACCAACGGACGGCCAGGACGTTAGTGTGCGCTATATCATTTGATTTAATGGTTTTAGAGGTAGCTGCGGCCTGGCCGGTGCTAGCTTCCAGCATTCGTTTTGTTGTTTCCTTAATTGGCCACACTTCACAGCTGTACATTGGTTATACTCTTTATGATGGTATTGTATATATATAGTTATATATATTGTTATTTATATTTCTGTATATATATATATATTCAATACCGTGATATATATCCTTATAAGTATATTTCGTTATATAATTGCTGTATCCATATATATAGCATTTATATATTTATATACCCAAATATTAATCGGTTTGGTTTGGTTTGGTTTTCTTCCCTTCTTCTAGTATTAGATCTTGTTGTTCTCCTCCGATACACATATATTTTGTTTTGTTAGTATTGATCTCGAGTCCCCATTTCTGATATTCTTCTATAAGCTTACGTGTCATATAATTTATGTCATCGTAATCTTGTGCTATGATCACCTGATCGTCCGCGAAGCAAAATGTGTAGAGCATGTTATACCCCATGGGTACTCCCGTATTTCGACATTTTTGCTTCCAACCTTTGAGAACTTGTTCCAGATATATCTTGAACAGTGTTGGTGAAATACAGCACCCTTGTTTCAGACCTTTGGTTCCATTAAATCCTGTTGTTAACTTTTTGCCGACTTTTATTCTAGTTTTTGTTTGCTTATATAATGATTTTACTGCTTTTATTAGCTCTACATGTATATTGGTTTTTCCATAGCTTCCCAAAGTCTCACAGGGGAACGCTGTCGTATGCCTTCTGCAGGTCCACGAACACAAGATGTAGCTTTTGGTTTAGATTGCTCTTTTTACTTATTACTTGAGTGACTGTAAATAAGTGATCCACCGTCGATCTTCCGGCTCTAAATCCTGCTTATTCTTCGGCTTCTATTTCTTGGTATTCGTTTTCGATCCTATTTCTCAAAATTTTTCCATATATTCGACTCACGGTGGCTGTTACTGATATTCCCCTGTAGTTTTCGCACTTAGTACGATCTCCCTTTTTGTATATAGTTGATAGGTAAGCCTCATTCCATTCTTGTGGTACATCCGTTCCGTTTATGCAGTCCTGGAATATTTTCCTTAAGTGTTCGTACATACGTTATATGACATACCTGCTCTATTTATGGTTGGTGTATTTATTTTTATTTTATTATACCTTTGAGTTTCGATGTTTAAAACATAAAAAAAATAATATTTAAAGTTTTTCTACAACCACTTGTTTTTTTTATTAAATTTGTTCTTTTAGTTGTATTGTAGTCATGTACAAGGACGACAACTGTATTTTAAATATGATATTTAATTTAACGTTTTTCAAACAGGGTTCATTAGACTATATTTCTTACATTATTTTGAAAAAAAATTAAGAAAATAACTTAAACATGCATAAAAATAGAAGTAATTACTGTTGTAGATTCTTCGTTATATTGTAAACATTGAAATAACTGGAAGCTAAACTTTCTACCTGCTTATATTTAGAGCCATTGTCTGACGATCTTTTTTTACGATGGCCCTAATATGTTTACTTCTAAAGTCGATAAGGACGCCATATCAGTAGAAAAAAGAAACAGAATATCTCTCTTTTTGTCGGTCGCGCGTATACAATGCTTTTTGTTTGTTGTGAATAGCAACTTCGCTTTTTAGTTAACTCGGATATTTTAACATTTCTGAAACAATATTTTCTAATTGGTAAAACGTAAAAAATCGTTAGATTTGACAACTCTTTTGAAACTGGTCGTTCATCTGGCCGCAGCTAAAAACGCAATACATCCGGCCAGCCGAAGCGCGACGGCCAGGTCGTTGCGACCTGGTCGTCAGTGAGTTCGAGCCCTAAGGATTAGTAAAATCATGAATTAAGCATTTTTAAAGTTGAAATTTAGGTTATAAGTTAACAAAATTCCATATATTCGATCAGTCTAAATAAACCGGTTGGATATTATACAGAGAGAGAAAAAATATTATTTATTTCCGTTTGTTATAAAATTGCTCAAATCTTCGTTATTTTAAATTCGATTCTATGTATATTATTTAAAAAATCAAAAGACTAATAAAATTGTTTTTCAATGATATATTTGATTACTATATCTAAACCTTCCGGTTTCTTTATTAGAGCTCTTTAAACATTAATAATTCTTTTACTACCTATAGTTTCATTGCAGTAATTTCGTTACCATGACAATTTTCGAAATTTAGCGCATAAGGAATGAGCATATCAAAAATCTTAGGTACACCGCGATAGGTCTCAAATATGGCCGACTTAAATTCCGGTTTATCAGTGTCGTTCTAATTTTATTTAAAAAATGTAAAACTATGAGGTAGACTCAATAATTTGTTGTTTTATTTTACGTTGTGAATAAATGTTGGTAGTTATTAAAATTGTTATAAAAATATATAATTCTAATAAAAATAGGTAAGTTATAATAAGTATTTATTAACACAAACATCCGATACGCTACTGAAGCAGGTAAGTCAAATTAACGTATCTAAATTCTTTGACATCTAATCTTTGACAAGTAATAAATAAAAGCTAAAATGCAAGAAAAATATATAATTTAGTTAATTTAAGTGAATTTCATAAGTGATCGGTTTACTACACGTATGTATATTATATAGTCACTTACTAGCGAAAAGTTGTTCCATTATTTCACTCAATTTTTGCCGAGATCTACCGCACGCTACACAACCAACTATTTTAGAGTCTTTTTCGATATATCGCGATCACTTTTAATTTAAGTTCTGGCACAATTTCCATCTAGATTTACTACGTTTATACAACTATCAGTAATAGAATAAATAATAAATAACATAATTCTAGCTCCGTAAAGACTGAGAAATCTAAAAAATTTCAAATCACATTCAAATGTGTCAAACGAATCGTCAAACAGAACTGTCAAGGATCCCCACCCTAGAGTGCTTTTTTCGCCCACCATGCATGAATACATGGTTAGCATTATGCTCCTTCCTTAGTCTTCTTATTCAAAGTAGCGCATAAACTCCAATTGATACTTATAAAGTTTGAATATTTGTCATAGTAACGATTTTCTTTAAATAAAACAATTATAATTAAATAGAATATAGAATTATTATCTTTTAAATGGCTTTCTTGAAGAAACCAGAGGTTTAGGTATAGGAACATGATACATCATTGAAAAGCAATTTTATTTGGGTTTCGATTTTTTAAATTATATACCATTAAAATAAGAATAATTTGAACGATTTTATAACAAAGGAAAATAATTATTTTTTGGCCTTGCTGTTTCATACCCAATCAGTTGATTTAGACAGATTGAAGATCTGCTTTGAGATCGACTTTCTTTAACCTAAAAACCAAATTTTAGCTTTCAATATGCCGAATTTATGATTTAACCAATGCTTATTCAAGATCATGTTTTGTCAATTTTACACATATTTTATTTTTTATCTCTATATATGTGGAATTAGTTTCAAAAATATAATAATATATCGGGTCACCGGGTGTCCCATTTAAATAGCAAAGATGCTACCAGTTTTAGCATGAAGCGGCAACACTGTATTGCTAAAAATAATTTAGACAGAGGGAGTAAGTGGTTTTAGCAAAAATCCAAATTTTCAAAAAAATCCTATTACCGGTTCTCCATAAACGTGCTATGGCCGTGAATTACCCTGTATTTTTCGATAATAATAAAACAGTTTTACTCGTAGATATTTTAAATTTTAACTATGATAATGAAACTTACGTTATTTGCAAAATAACTTGGGTGCTGCAGACTAAAAACAAATTTAATCGATGTTCTTTTCCGAATAAAGGCGATATTTGTTTCCAGCCCAATTTAATATACATTAACCAGGAGTGTTGTGTGCTGGGTTGCTCTTTTTCGGTCACTTCATGTATTAGTTCTTTAATCTAAAAAAGAAACATTTATGTCAAATATTATGTTTCCAAAATATATGCGACATTTTGTAAAGCATATTTGTTTAAATGCTTTACAGAAAGTTAGTTAAGAAATAGTAGTTTATACTCTAACTCGAACTTGGATAATAAATGTTCTAACCGCAATTGAAACTGCACTTGTGCTTTTAAAATCTCAGCGGGTGCAGCCTGCTATTGCTTACTATTTCAATATTGTAATATACCGTTATTCTTTGTGTATAAATGTATAACTTAAAAGTGGAAAAGCTGAGCTTTTTTTATGTTGGTTTATCTCACATCCGAAAACCTTTAAGACCCATACTCACACTTCGCTACTTCACTTCGTTCCTTCCTCGCGTCCCTTCGTCGAAAAATCATATATTTACTATGGGAAAATGTCGATTTTATGCGACTGTGTGTTCCTTCGTTCCTTTGTCAAAACGCTCCTTCGTCCGTTTACTTCCTCGAAACGCTCCTTCCCCGTACTGTCGGTTTTTGGACGAAGTAGCAAAGGAATTATCACGAACACAAAAAAATATTAAAATATATAAATCGATCTTGGATTTCATTCGTAGTTGATTTCTTGATTTGGCAGTACGTCTGTACAGGGTGTCCCATTTTCGTGTGTTTTGCAGGGTTTCTCGTTTATGAGTCGAGCTACAAAGATGCGGTTTTCACATTACGATGTTACTTTTTTATGAAACTAAAGATGCTACATACAGATATGTCCTAGCTCTCTTACTTTCTAATATACAGGGCGAATCTGAAATTATTGCATTTTTCGATTCCCTTTGTATCTCGATTATCTTATAACTTATCGATAAGGTGAAAACGGTGTCCCGTACGCATATTCGTAATTCGCCGACACATTAGCCGCTCGGATTAGGTCGGGACCAGCGTCGGACGGTTGATAAAATACCGACGTATTAGACTAGTCCCAACCCTTATGCGTCGGTGGTTTACGAGAGCGAAATACTGTTGACTGCATATTACATTATAGTATAGGTTATATTATATCGAGAACTGTCAGAAAATTATAAAAAAAACAGACTTGAACAGAAATTACCTTTAATATTAAAATTAAACTTATACAGTGTATTCCATTTAAAATAAGCAATATGATTTTCTAAAATTTCATGGGACAATTTTCAATTTGTCATTTTTAGTATAAAATTGTAACTAAAATTTTGTTAACTTAAAAAAATACTTTCTGTTATATAAATTATTAATGGCGAAATGAGGGTGGATTACCCTGTAGATAGAAATTACCTCTAAGGAAACTACTAATCAACTTAAGTGATTTTGCTTATAAAGCATATTATCAAAAAACATATAAATAGAAAAAAATGAAGACATATTTTTTTATTTTTTTGGATTTATTCACTCCTAATCCCATATTTTTGTTAATTTTGTGTCTTGAAGAAATTGTCTGATAGTTACTAATAATTTTACTGGACAGTCTATAGTTGTTCTGCGGCTCGCTTCCCTATTTTTCTTTTGTTTGCCATCAAAATGACAGTGATAAAATCTCTTAAATGCTTATTCGACGTAGTCTCAGAGCCAATCTTAAAATATTTTTTAAACTCTTTCAAAAATTTCTCTTCTAACATTTACCAAGGCAGTTATCTGTTCTATAATAAAATACCCTAACCTAACCAAACTAAACAAACTAAAATTTACTCGCTAACCAATTTTAAACTTCCATGCTAGAATGATTGGAGCCTTAATAAAGGGTAAGTTAAGTTTTAAGACTTATCGCAAGTACCGTATGATCGAAAAAAAAACAGCGTCTTGGAAATGGCGATCAATGACATTCCCTGTATAATTTTACATACAAAATGACAGCTATCTTTATTTCCAAGCCAATTCTGACGCCTTTTTAATGATACATTAATAACATTACTGTTATTATTTAATTTTTCTGCAAAAAGCAACATATCTAAAATTTGTTTTTATCAGTAATCTGCAATCTCAGTTTATTGGAGGCTATTTATTTATTAGGTACAGCTGGTAATGTCTTAAAATCCATGTTTTTGAATTAGCAAATTTCTCGAAATATGCTAAGCACTGGCAAACAATGAAAACCAACTACAAAAGATTACTGATTGATCATAAAAAATTACGAATACCCATTACAGATGCAGATCAAATTAATCCGATTTACAAACTTGCGAAGAAAGAAACAATATCTTGAGCGCATCGTAAATCGCCGACGTATTAGTCTAATACGTCGGTACTTTACGCAGCACCCGAACTAACCCGAGCGGCTAATGTGTCGGCGAATTTCGAATGCGTCCCGTACAGTTTTTCACATAGAATGCAGTGACGTAACTAGTTCTTCGTTAGAATCTGTCGATATTTTGCGATATTTTGCATATTATTTTATTTTCCTTGTTACGGGCTTTCTAAAATACTTACATATTTTCATAAACGGGGTAAAAATGCATTATTTAACTTTATTACATAGTCGGCCGGTCTAAATTAGGTAATCAAAACAACAACTAATTTATTCGACGTAAAATGTGGGTTATTGGCTATTCCACGCTAATTTTTATGTATAGCTATAATATAACTCTAAAATAAGAGCCGTTTAGCAGTTTAGCAGTACCGAAATAAATAAGTATACCTAGAGTATACATATTATAATTTTAGAAAGCTCATAACAAGGCAAATAAAATAAAAAATAATATATAGAGTGTCCTGTTTAAAAAAAAGAACATAAGTTTGAGTCATTTTTCGAAATAGACAGCTCCCAACGAAGAACTAGTTTCGTCACTGCATTCTACCTGAAAAACGAGACACGGGCGGTGGGTAAGTACTCAATAGGTAGAAAAAAACAAAATTAGGGTATCCGGTATATACCTGTACATTTAGATGAACAGTCTAATTTTATAAAAGGTATTACAGTTGGGGGTTGGAACCTTTGGTGTTACACAGCAAAATAAAACACTAAATCACCATAATACACCAAAAGGCTTTTACTTCTACACTGGACGCGCGTTTCGCTAACCAAACCAAACCAAACCATGTTAGTCCGTTTAGTTTATAGTTAGTTTAGTTTAGTTTATAATCATCTGCTGATGATGCTAACATGGTTAGCGAAACACGCGTCCAGTGTAAAAGTAAAATCGTTTTGGTGTCAATACACTGTAAAAGTAAAATCGTTTTAATGTCACCACAATTGGTGATTTAGTGTTTTATTTTGTTGATAAAAGGTATTTCCAATGACCGCATAGTAAATATCCGGTATAATACCAGAAATATACAAGTAATATCAGGAATATATCTACAATATTCCTAATATATATTGGTATATTCCTGTTCCCGGTATTATACCGGGTATTTACTATGCGGTCGTCGGAAATACCTTTTATAAAATTAGGATGTTCATCTAAATGTACAGGTATATACATATATACTCACATTTTATTTATCTACAAATTGGGTACTTACCCACCGCCCATTACTGACCCTTTTCACCTTTTTGATAAGTTATAAAATTATCGAGATACAAAGGTTATCGAACAATGCAAAAATTTCTACTAATTAAAAAATAAAAAGTATAAAAGAAAGAAATAAGAAATAAATTTGAACTAACGAGGCTAGGATAAATCTGTGTGTATATATAGCATATTTAGTTTCATAATAAGTAGAACGATGATGTGAAAACGGCATCTTTATATCGCTACTCATAAACCAGAAACCCCATAAAACACACAAAAATGGGACACCCTGTACATCTAGCAATCGCCAGTCGATATAAAAATAGATATCACACACAATAGTCTTAAAAATGGAAGGAAACGACAATATAGAAGAAATACATGTTCATATTTATGTAATCGTAGCGACAAAAATAAAAAAATAGAAATAGTGTGTATGAAGCCTTTACAAAAATATCTGAAGAAATGGGGATTGACATCAACGTTTAATTAGTATGTCATATTTCATAGTTTCGATATAAATAACATAATAAACTTTACTCTATTGTTGACTGGCCTATTCATACTGATATACCTTGTACATGATACTGAAATATTCGGATTTATTAAAAAAATTATATTATTAAAATTCAATTTTTATTTTTGACACGACAAAGAATTGCCGTTTTATAATAAAAATTTTAGAGGTTACTAGATATTTCGTAATAAACATGTAGCTCAGCTATATCACAAATATTTTGTGCTGTGTTGTTGCATAATCGACTAATTTCCAAGCATCTAATGGACGAAGGAAGGAAGCGAAGGGACGAAGTAACGCGAGGAAGTAAGGCGAGGAAGTAACGCGAGGAAGGGACGAAGGAGCGAAGTCTGAGTATGGGGCTTTAGTCCCCAACCTAGCATTAACATCAAAAACGTAAGATATTTTCAAAGATATTTAAACTCGGGATATTTTAGTGCCTACATGAAATGCTCAATTTTCAAGAAAAAAATAGTCTTAATTAGCTGCTGATAGTTTTAACATGGTTAGTAAGCTGTGTCATTTAGTACTACTAGTATAAAAAAATATACTATTCAGAGTATATTTTTTATTTAAACTTCACTGCCGGTTTTATACAGGGTGTCAAAAATAGTGTATTCGGTAGGCGATTCTACAGATCAAAATATAACAAAAAGTTTCTATGAACATATGCCCTGAAATGATTCGCGAGTTACAGCGTTACAGCCCTCGAAAATCTAATATGTAGGTACTATATAAAATTTGGTACTCTTACAGACATTTCAATGCCAAAGCGAATGGCGATAGTGTATAATTATTCTACAACAGCTCTGAAAGGGCGGTTTTTATTAGGGAAGAGAGTAACTTCTGAGAGAGTAATTTCAAAAAATGACATAAAAAGATAGGACTTTTTTGCGTAAAAAAGGCGCTCTTTGTTTAGTTCGAAACGATAAACGGTTTTCAAGATATTTGCGTTTAAAGGTTACGATGCATCGACATTAGTATTAGCGAAATGATGATATTAATTTCTTTACAATTTCACATTTCATAATTTCTCTAATACTAAAATCGATGCATTGTAAGCTTTAAACGTAAATATCTCGAAAAATCTTTATCGTTTTAAAGTAAACAAAGAGCACCTTTTTTAAGTAAAAAAGTCCGAGCTTTCTATATGCAGTGTTAAAATTACCGTGTCTAAAGATACCACCATTAGTACTCTCTAACATAATGGAAAGTACCCCTTCAGGGATGTTATAAATTTTACACCATCGTCATTCGTTTTGGCATTAAAATGTGATTCAAGAGTACGCCACGCATCACGATTACCGTAAATTCTTCGAGGCTGTAAAAGAAGTGTACGGCCCAACCAAGAAGGCAAGCTGCCCAATCATGGCACAAAATGGCGAACTTCTAAAAGAGGAAGAGCAAATCAGAAACCGCTGGAAAGAGCATTACAGCCATATCCTTAACCAAGAAAATAACCCCAATATGGAAGCGCTAAACACAATAAGTATAACAGCCTCGATGTATTAGATATCCCAATAACAGAACAGGAAATAAAGGCCTCCATAAAAAAGCTTAAAAACAACAAATCAGCTGGCTGTGACGCGATTCCGGCGGAAATCTATAAGTGTGCAAGTAAAGAACTTATTGGTCATCTTAAGGCTCTCTTCGATGTCATATGGGAAAGCGGAGAGGTACCTCAGGACTTTTGCAATGCAAATATAGTGAATATATTTAAGAACAAAGGAAGTGCATCAGACTGCGGAAACATACAAGAGTACCAAATTTAAAGAAAAACCATTTACCAATGTTCTTAAATATAAAAAAAAATATATTATTTTTATTAACCTTTTCGAGCGCTGTAACTTCCTCGGGAAGCATTTTAGGGCGTATGTTCACAGGAACTTTTATTTTTTTCTGTAGAATCGCCCACCGAAGTATTAGTACTATTTTTTGACACCATGTATAAGTTTAAAATCGAAATTATTTTTATAACTACCTGATGATATTTGAAACTCCCGATTTCATCATCTTCTTACATGTATGAACAACATTGTAAGAGACAGATCTATACATTACTATTGATAGGTTTGATCAAAGAAGATACCTGACAACAAAAATCTATGGCCATTTTGATGAGATTAAAGGGAGCAACCACCAAACGTTGTAAAAGAACCTGAATAAGATGTAAACAATGCCATGGTAAGGTGTCATTGTCCAGAAATTGAGTGTAAATTACGTATAAAGCTCTTTGTTATAGATGTTTACTTAATAGACACCTTTATTTAATGTAGTTAGCGTCAGAAACAAGATTTGGGTTGCTACAACCAATCCTACAAGTAAAAATATTTGAACGAAGAGAAACAAGAAGATTCAGGATATCGTGGCTCAAGAATATGAGGACCTAGTTCAATAAAACATCTCAGAACTCCGCATTGCTGCAAAACAAAGTCAGGATCGCGATGATGATCGCCAATATTCGCAAACGGATCGACACCCTCAGATGAAGGAGCAACACATTATTTTATAGAAGAATTGATGAAATTAGATATGCAGCAATAAAACAGACAATACAATATATCCTATATTAAGTTATTCTGAGAGACCAGCTTGAATACTTTTTGAAAAACGCTACTGACTCTTGGAAAAAAGACAAATACATGAGTTTTGTGCTTTTCGTGACTCATTAACCTTAAGTTACCACTTTAAGTGGCCTTAAATTAATCATTTCAGATCTGAATTGTTAAAGAATAAAAAATAATGGTATGGTTGGTGTATAGGGGGCTAATAGTATTCTGTATTGTTACTTAACATACACGTATTATATGACATTTTTTTCGCAATGAGATATACAGGGTGGCCCGAACTGTATTCCGGAAACTTCGGCAGCATATTCTGCAGATAAAAATAAGTAATAAAGTTTATATAAATGTATATCCTGAATTGCTTAGTTTCCGGGAGATACAGGGTGTAGAAGTTTCATCTTTATTTCGATTCTTTCCAAATAATTTCTGAAGTAACGTCAATATTTGGATGAAAAGTGATGTCTGGGAGTTTTTAGACAAGAAAATTTTTATTTTGATGACTCCTATTTGTAGGGGGTGTCACTTACATGTATTTTAACTTGTTTTGAAGAGTTATAACTTTTCATCCGCACCTGTTTAAAACTGCTGAGTGAAAAAATATACATTTCCGTAACATTTTACGTAGAAAAAGCACTGGGTAAAAATCGCTAGAAGCAACTCAAGATATTTAGAACGGAAATAGTAAATACGTATCATTATTGGCAAAAAAATAAACACTGAAGTAATAAATTCTTTGACTTCTTTGACTGAAGTAATAAATTTGGAAAATTTTTGTTTTTCTAATTAATTAAATGTTTTTCTGCGAAAAAGTTCAGTCTAATAACTGTTTAGTCAACATGTTTAATTTATGTCAATGGTGACAGGTATTGATAATTTCGATTCCAAATATTTCGAGAACAATAATTACTTGTAGCGATTTTTACCAAGAGACCTTCGTTACGCAAAAAGCGTCGTAAATGTATAGTTTTATACAGGTACGGAGGAAAAGTTTAACATGGACTCATATTGACATCAAAATCAAATTTCTCATATCAAAAAACTCCCAAACACCAATTTTTGACGTTACTTCATAAATTATTTGCAAAAAATTGAAATAAAAATGAAACTTCTACACCCCGTATCTCCGATACTAAGCATTTTAGGACATATATTAATACGAATTTTTTACTTATTTTTATCTGCAGAATATGCTGCCGAAGTTTCCGGAATACAGTTCGGACCACCCTGTATATTGTGGAAACAAAACTGCAATTTATGAGAATATTGTTAATTATGTATTCTCCTAGTAATGATTGCTCATTTACATTTCGTAAGTTTCTGTTTATTTTTAATATTAATAGTATAATCATACATATTTGTGTGCTACAATACTTACCGGATAAAATTCTTCACTTTGTCCCGTGTTTATTCTATAAACCTGCCTAAATACCTTTAAAGCACTTTCGCTGTCACCACAGCTCATTAAGAATTTCGGGGTTTCAGGCAAGAAGTAGAAACCGAGTGCAGCTAAAGCAGGTGGTATCCCGCTTATTAAAAATAATAAATTCCAGGAATAATACTCTGAAAAGAATGATTTTACTTTTGCAACTCGTAAGGGAATTTCTCGTTTTTGTCGTATATCAAGGAATTTATTAATACTGATATTTTTACCTCTTGTCTATACATTTTTAAAAATATCTTTAAATTGATAGCAGTACTAAAAGCTATTTTTACTTTGTAAAATATAATAGTCCTATTTTTCACTATGAATCATAAAGTTAGTACTTTGTAATTGCCTGATATTTTTAACTCTGAGTTTAGATAAATATTACATATTACGAGTTGTAGATAAAACTTCTGGCGTTAAATCTTACCTAAAATCACTTAATTATAGATTTTTAAAGGGAGTATTAGTAATCATTTTTATACAGTTGTATAGTCGAATTATAAATCTAGTTTATATTTTGCCCAATCTAGTCCAACGTTTTCCTAAAAACACTGCAAGGAAAGCAGAAGAATCAGTTGAAACTATTGAAGTACCAGAAGAGGAACAATGGTATAATTAAAACAATAAAAGGTCGACAATAAAACGTCCATAGACAACCTTCTCTCATTGCCCAGTTCCAGATCAAGATATAGTAAAACATGTATTTCGAAGATAAAATAACCGGCAAAAAAAACCGGCCACTAAAAACTAGTCCCAATTTCAAAGTTGGATTTCTCGCGAACCATTCATTAGATTTTGATGATTTTTTTTATAAATTGTAAATTACTTCCTTCTTAACGGATGCTACGTCAGAAATTTTTATTCCGAATTTATTTTGACCATATACAGGGCACAAAAATTAGATAAAGTTTTTTGCCCGAACTTTGTAACACGCTGTAGGATGCAGCAGCTGTAGTAGGTATTGCTAAATCAAATCATATTGTAGCCTCATCCTTTGTGAGCATTTTGTTTTTTTAATCACGACATTATCTCTTTTTTTGTATTGGAGATACGCTGTTTTAAAACGAAAGTCTCGGAAAAATGCTTCGCAGACAGAAAGTTTTATGTGTAAATAATCAAGGCAACGGTTGTTAAATTAAAAATGCCATTATCTGTGACGGATGTTGCTCGTATTGTGGCTTTAATTAAAGATGGCCGAAGTCAACGTTATGTGTCCGATACCCTGGTTATACCTCGAACAACAGTCCAGAATGCCTGGAAAAGTATATTGAAACGAGAAATTTCACCAGTTGAGTGGGTTCTAGAGGAAAACAGAAGTAATGCAATTGACGACCGCTTTATTGTCCTGAATACTATATGAAATCGTAGAATTACAGCGTTTTAGAATCAACATCTGCTACAAGCCGTGCGTAGAACTCAAGTCAGTGAGAGAACAATCCGACGAAGACTAAAAGAAAACAACTTGTCTGCAAGGAGACCTGCCACAGGACCCCAGCTACTTGCAAGATATCGTCGAGCACGTCTTCAGTCACGGATGAATTGCGGTTTTGCCTGCGAAGCATTTTCCGAGACGTTCGTTTTAAAGTAGCATATCTCCAACACAAACAGAGATAATGTCGTGATTAAAAAAATAAAATGCTCACAAAAGATGAGGCTACAATGTGATTTGATTTAGCAGTAGCTACGACAGCTGCTGCACCTACAGGGTGTTACAAAGTTCGGGCAAAAAAACACGTCTTATTGTTGTGCCCTGTATATGCTCAAAATAAATTCGGAATAAAAATTTCTGACGTAGCATCCGTTAAGAAGGAACTAATTTACAATTTAAAAAAAAATCATCAAAATCTAATGAGTGGTTCGCGAGAAATACAACTTTGAAATTGGGACTAGCTTTTAGTGGCCGGTTTTTTTTGCCGGTGAGTGTATATCAAAGATTAAATTAGAAACTAATATAAGAGAATTTGCAGTAATAAGGGAGGGGTACCATATAGTGCCCTTACGGCCATGTAAAGGTACCCCAAATTTGGGGTACATTTTCTAGAACAATATTTTCTGCAAACAATTACAATGCACAAAAAGAAAAGAAAACCGATCAACAGTAGCCTATAATCACATATTTGCATATTATAACACCTAGAGTACAAGAAACTATTATTTAATGAAGATGTAACGACCCAACCAACCTAATGTAAAGTAACAAATTCAATTGCAATACAGAAATGCAATACTAAATAATGTTTACATTTATGTTGGGTTCATTCCTGCAATCTTTTGAGAATGCCGTTACTGAAAACTGAAACACAATATTTAAAAATTAATTGATCTGTATTATGTAAAAAGTTATTGGGTTCAGATCCAAGAAAACAAATTGTACAGTGGCTTTTTATTTAAACTGAAGTTTACCTAGCAATAAAATAATGCTAACGATGCGTTTAGACGGTGCCGGTGGTTATGTTGGCTTTCTTCGATGCAATATTGCAAACAACGTGACACGCTAGTTATGAGCGAAACTGGTCTTGGCGAAAAAGCATTTTTATATATATTTTTTAGTGATGGGAAAAACCGATAAATTTTAATAATCGAGTAGTCGAGTTTCAAACGATTTCAATAATCGAGCGATCACTCGAGCGAAATTTCGCTCGTATTTAAATATACGGTTTTTCGCCGTCGCCGTCGTCACTTGTGCTCGTAATTAGCGATGGGAACTATCGAATGAATTAGACTATCGAATGGTTAATGAATGAATGATTTCAACTATCGAATGGTTTTATTCGAATAAAATCATTCATTCATTTGTATACTAAAGCATATGTGACAACCTCGCCGTGCAACTAAATGGTTATCGTTGAGCCACGACTATAGAATGCTTTTGATAAATGAAATTTAGTATTCGTTTGATTTTTGTATGCGTTAGTGCATTATTAGTTCTTCCAAATTCTTATAACTTCGCCGTATAAATACTGTGCTATTTTTGCGTTTATTAAAATAGTTAAAATACTAAAATAGTATTTATTTTTAATTTTATTTATTGACGATTGAGTGCATGTGCAGGTGGTCAAAATTTTTCCGAAAATTTGTGTGATTTTCCGTAGTCCGAACTTTCAATTATTTAATTTTATATGGTCTATTTTTTAATGAGAAATTTTGAGAAGTAGCAATTTTTAAGAGAGATGAGATGAACTTACAATTAATTTTAAAAATACATATTTGTATTTTAGATGTTTTAATAATATGAATTAGTTGAACTTAATAATCATATTTTAGTAATGTGGTTAAGTAAATGGGGTTATCGAACTCAAACTATGGGGTGAGAAAACTAAATTGAAAGTTTTATACGTGCCAATTTAAAAAAAAAGTTAACGATGTTTGTATTTTGTTTATGCTAATTCTCTTACATGTAGTTTTTTGCGAAGAAATATTTCATTTATTTTTTAAAGTAAAAGCCAGTAAAAGTAAATATAATTTTTAAATAGTAATATAAAGCACCTAATATAAATAATTTTGATTTCTAATTTTTTATTTATATTTTCTTCCATTACACTGCATGCTTAGAAAATTAATAAATGTTTATATTTCATGATTTTAAAATTTGTTGTTAATATAACAAATTAGTTCTGTAATTATTATTATTTAATAAACCAACGTTGCTACACACACAAAAATTTAGAGACTATATTATTTTTAAATAGGATCTAATATATATAATTTTGACATCTAATTTCTTGTTTATATTTTGCTACTACTTAAAAAAAATGTTTATATTAAATGATTTTAAATTTTGTTGTTAATAGGTATAACAAATTATTACTGTTATTATTATTTATTAAACCAGCCTTTGCTTAAAAACATTAAAAATCATTCTCCTACATCCAAAATAACAAGTATTATTGCAGTGTAACAACAGAATATTAATAATAAAAATGCAGAATATATAGACATACTATCCCTAACTAACTAAAGTCAAACAATAATATTCTTTGCTAATATAAACTAATACCAAAATATGGCAACAGCGCCCTTCATAATGTATTTTCTGTGTAAATACTAGCACCTCAATAAAAAAAATAATGTGCCCTTATCTATATCTGACTCCGCAAAAATCAAACATGTCGGCTTCTTTCATAGCAATGCCACCGACCGCTGTCGGGTTTCTCAGGAAAGAAACCTACGTCGCCGGGCGACAACTAAAATTCAGTTAATATTTTATTATAATCGATCCTGACGAATAAATGAATTTCATAAATGAATGAATTTTATAAATGAATGGTTTTTGCTGCCGAATTACTAGAATACAATATTTCAAGGCAGATGACGGATCTATTCGATAATTTTTATTCGAATAGTTTTCAACGAATGTTTTCTTACTAACTATCGAATTATTCGAATGAATTGCAACTATCGAATGTTTCGATAGTATTCATTCGATAGTTCCCACTAATACTCGTAATGCCAAGAAGTAAGCTGCATGCGCAGAGCGCATATATAACGTCGTATAGTCCTATAATTAACAATGCGGTCCCAATCAAAAGAACAATTTGTTGTTTGAAGATATTTTACCAAAAACACTGATAAAATATTGCCAATCTGCAATGCATGTAGCAAATTCGTTCGATAGGATTGCTTGCGTTCGTCGCTCGTTCATAATCGAGCGATGTCGGTTATTTCAATAATCGAGTACTCGAGCGTATTTTCGCTCGAGTTATCCCATCACTAATATTTTTTCCTATTTGTTTAAATTTATTGTTTTAATTTATTGCCAATAGTGTTTCTAACTTTTACAAAAATAATTTACAGTAATCTTATGGTGTTAATACAGGTTGGTGAGCAGCCAATAACTCAAAAAATAATAACAGGTTTTCTCCATAACCTAAAATATTACGAGATAGATTTTGTTAATCATGTTGGTTGGCATTATTAATGATTTTTAAGCGTGATAGAAAAGAAAATGTGAAAAATGTATTGCTGTAGTTTGAAGAAATTATTTGGAGGAAAACCAAAATGAAAATGAAATATCTACACCTGTATGTCCGAAACTAAACATTTTAGGATATAAATTTATACGAACTTTTTTACTTATTTTTATCTGCAGAATATGCTGTCGAAGCTTCCCCAATACAATTCAGACCATCCTGTACATAAAAAAATTCTGCTGATTCGATACATAGGTACAGAAAAATAAAAAAATATATATACACATCATGCGGGCACCTCTTACTTTTGGGTCGGTATTTTCATGTGTAGAAGTAAATTGCATAGAGATCTTATTAAGTCGGAGTGAGACAAATGCGAAAATGTTCTGTTGCGGAGTTGCCACAATTCGCCGATACGCCTTTCCCTACCAAGTAAAGTAAAATCACGATCGTAAACCGCTTATTATTAAAATATTTTTTTCGAAAAGATAACTAGATAAAATCATTAGATATGTTTCTGAGCATCTCATATGGCATTATAAGGATTTCATTAGGGTATCCATTTTTCTATAACGATAAAACGTCAGTAATCGCGATAATTTGAAAACTCAACTTTTTAACACATAATACACGATAACTCAAGAACCACTTTAGATATTGAAACTTCTTTTTTTATTTTGAAGTTCGGATCTTTTACAAGATGTTTAAATAAGAAAAATTCGATAGGCTTGTTTTTTTTTCCATTGAAAAATTAAAAAAAGCATCCATTTACTTTTAGTGCATAGCAATTCTCAGCAGTCGTGTACCTTTTTTATTTATAAAGATTTTCACATACTGTCTGCGAAGAAAATATAGCAGAAATATTAAGAAAGTTTGTTAAAAAAACTACAATCAATTAATTTTAATGGATTTCGAGATATCGATTTTTGAATTCAGCGTTCTAATAGCGTGACCCTGTCGAACACCAATTCAATTCCACTTATTTTTACCAAAGGTACAAGTGTTAGGTAGTAGAGTAACTTGCACTTAAATATTTACAAGCTATAGAGAAAATTACAACGACTCGTTAATAAATAAACAAATAAAGTATCACGAGACGTAATTAAATCGTGAAGCTGAAGGCATGATGTGTGGCACTTAAATATTTACATCCTTCCCTAGAATTTTAAGTACTGATGGGGTCGATTGATCGACTGCGACGAATCTGCTATATCCCTTTCCACGTCTCTTAGCAATGTGCTCAGTTTCTCGGTTTGTTTCATACGTTTGGCAACGTTTTTGCTGTTCTCTCTTTGTTCTATACATTATAAACTCATGGTACTCTTCTTACATACGGAAATATTGACCCAAAACTAACCTTTGGCAGCCCTTAGTAATATTGTTATTTTCTTTTAAGTTTCATTTGCATTAAATTACAGAAAATGCTATTTATTTAAAGATTTTCTATGTAGAAAGTGCCTCTATGAAAAATCTATTAAAAAAATGCAAGACTTGGAAGAGTCTTGCAACAAGACCGAAAAAACACCAAGACTGGACCCTGTAAGACAAAACTACTTGATCGGCTGCAAGACCAAGTCCAAAAGAGTCTTAAGCTTGGTCTTGCATTTGCTCATCACTAGTCATGCCCCATGAAGCATGTCTCGCTCTGTTTACACGTTTTTACATACATTCTGCAACATTGATATTCTGAGACGAATATTGTTACAACCTGTGGCTATACCCGCCGCTGTTACAATTTTAAAAACAACAATAACAAATTCGTAAAACATGGGTTAGTTTTGCACGTTCAAAAACGATAAAAAATCCCCCTGTAACCGAAGTTTGTTAGGTAAATTTTTATTTATAGCTCTGGGCCGATACATCGTTTTACATGGGTGACCTTCAATAAATTAGAGACAAGCTGCAATTTTGCATGGAGCTTCATTTTGTAGATCTTTAAACATCCTGAAACTCCTGCGATGAACCGTTGAGCCCGTCACCCCAAAACCACCCCTATAAGGGGTAAAAATGGCCCTTTTTTTTACTTTTTCTTCAATAACTTTAAAACTACGAATTTTAGGAAAAAAAGTCACTAGTAAAAAATTGAAGAGAAGAAAATTTCCTACCACATAGGTAAAGAACCAAAATTTTTGGAATTTTAGTGGCGCAGGTGCGAATTCTTTAATTTTGCCAAAAAATTTATAAGGATACAAGTTCCTATAAAAACGATCTTTTTAATAAAGGTAAGTTACCAGTGCCAGTGGGGGAGATAATTTTTTTAAATGTGCGTTTTTTACATTTTAAAAACATTGAATAAGAAAAATTGCAGTTTTACAAATAATTTCCCATGAAATAGGTATATTGAAAAATTTTAATAACAAAATAAGAGAAACCTTAGCTCAAAAATAGGATAACTTGTCTTAAGGATAGTCCTCATTTACTTCCACATTTGTTGGGTTCATACATGTAATGCCATTGCATTGACCACATGCCATAGTACAGGTGAGCCCCATTCGCTTGCATGTACACGCTTTTTTACAGCCTCCCGAAGAGCAATTGCTTTTGTTGGTGTTGTTTGACAAAAAATCTGCCTTTGGTAACTTCACTGCAGATAAATTCGAGAAAGATACAATTGGTACCATTTTTTTACCTGGAGATCTGCGATTCTGCTCCACAATTTTGGTCTGTATCTCTTCATAGCCATCAAAAACAACAGTGACATTTTTGCCATAGTGATATGTTATATAATTATAGTATTGAGAAAACAGATCTGAAAATATCGCAGGGTACAAGCTTGGTTAAATAACAATTTACCACCGCAAGATTGGGGTTGGAATCTGAAAAATCGGGAAATGAATCCAATACATTCAGACCAGCCCATTGCTCCTACATGGGTAGAGAAAATTTTTTTGCCATTGCTCCTCGGGAGGCTCTAAAAAAGCATGTAAATGCAAGCGAATGGGAAATTATTTGTAAAACTGCAATTTTTCTTATTCAATGTTTTTAAAATGTAAAAAACGCACATTTAAAAAAATTATCTCCGCCACTGGTAACTTACCTTTATTAAAAAGATCGTTTTTATAGGAACTTGTATCCTAATAAATTTTTTGGTCTCGAGATTTATCTCAAAAATGCTTTCATTTGAAGTTAAACACAGATCCTCCTAAATTAAAGAATTCGCACCTGCGCCACTGAAATTCTAAAAATTTTGGTTCTTTACCTATGTGGTAGGAAATTTTCTTCTCTTCAATTTTTTACTCGTGACTTTTTTTCCTAAAATTCGTAGTTTTAAAGTTATTTAAGAAAAACTAAAAAAGGGCCATTTTACCCCTTATAGGGGTGGTTTTGGGGTGACCGGCTCAACGCTTCATCGCTGGGGTTTCAGGATGTTTAAAGATCTACAAAATGAAGATTCATGCCAAATTTCAGCTTGTCTCTAATTTGTTGAACCTCGGCCTGTATAGGCTCTGGGCTATTAAGTCCAAAGTCATCGTGACGTTTTTGTCCCTGATGGATTCTGAACCCAACTATTATGTTTTTAATAAAAGATATATTAAGTACTGCGATTCAGTGGTGAATTCATAAATATAAACATTATTCAGACATACCTATCATATAACAACAATTCATATAAGGACAGCCAACTGCCAATTTTGTAGTAGATCTAGTTTATTAAAACGTAAACAATTTTAAAATTGTTTCATTTCAATGATTTTTAATAAATTATGTTTCTAAAGTTTGCGATACATTTATTTGTTAAGACATTTTTTTAATTTTTAAAGATCGAAATTTTTAATAATTTTTGAGTTTATATGTGCGAATAGCTTACCTATTAACCCTAAATTGATGTTAATGTCCAAAGCCATAATACTTCCAGATATCAGTGGTATAATTATGTTTGCTGTACCGAACATGGCTCCATATGCCATTTGGAGTCTTCCTCTGTATTCAGTTGAGTGGAATTCGTGGAGGTAGGTGTTTACTGCTACGTATACTCCACCAGCTCTGTGTATAAATATATCAACTTTAATTCATAAACTCAGTATATTATAAACTTTATAATACAGGGTTAATCGAGTTGTTTTTTACCCTATTTTTAAAATATTATGCTCTTAAAAATTAACCAAGGCATATGTTGACATGAGTCAAAAAATTCACAGTCCTTTACAAAGATGCAACCGGGGGGGCATTGAAAATGATGAATAAAAACGTAAAAATATGATTAGTGTTAATATGAGTGTATTACATACATATGTTTAAATAACGAACTTAACAAAAAACAACAGATTTAAAGATTCACTGAAAAA
Source organism: Sitophilus oryzae (assembly GCF_002938485.1). NCBI lineage: Eukaryota > Metazoa > Arthropoda > Insecta > Coleoptera > Curculionidae > Sitophilus > Sitophilus oryzae. The sequence goes on along the minus strand of NW_022145636.1, from coordinate 980,396 downwards.
GTAGTAATGTTAAAATTAAATAAAACATTATCAATAATAATTATGCGATCGCACCTATCCGTAAAACAAACAAGCAAAAAAAAGAATGCTTACGGAAAGTTACACTTTACGATATAATTTTTAACTGTTAAAGGCAAACCCCATTTAAACACAAAACTTTTAATACCTACTACTGTATCTAAAAGACTTTTTAAATTACTAAATTCTTAGCCACGCTTCTGTTTTTCTTGGCTGTTGTGCGTCACGTCACAGATTAACAGGCCAACGTTTGCACCACAAGGCGATGCTGCAGACCACTAGGGTAGACCGGTCGTAGAATTTATGTTATACAACTTGTAGTCAATCTACACAAATATTATCAAAAACTTTTTTCTTTTAAAATGTGTTCAGATTTTTGTAAAAAGTATAAGTCAAAATCATAAAACTTAAATTTGATATGAGTTTCTTAGTTTTTAACTAATATAGTGGCGAATTACAAAAATTCCTTTTCAATGAAAATTAATGAGTTAAATAAAATAATTTAATAAATTACTAGCTTTTCTCACGACTACGTTCGCGTTACACCTCGAATCGTTCATGCATTGATTTAAATGATTTTTTACTTCTTTATAGAGAGCTAGTGAGCATAGATGTTTTTTAGTTTTCATCTTTTTTTTATTTATTAAGAGCACTAATACTCTCTTTATAGGTTATTTTTATTCTTTGAAGGATAATTGAGGAAGATATATTTCGTTATGATGTCACTAAATAAACCCTTGTATAAAATTTTATACTGTCTGGTTTATAATGTTATATTATTGCATTTTCGTACAGCAAGCTTTCATTCCCTATTCTACTCCCTAAGGGTATAAATTTCATAAATTCGCTTTACCTTTGTGCCAATTTTTTGTGTGTATAATCCAGAGGTCACCAAGTTTTATATAAATTTTTACTAACTTTACCCATTTGGTTGATGAATTTCAAAAATTTCTTCTAATTCTTTTTGTAGGATTTCATTCTTCTAGACCAAATAGTAAGGAATTTTCATACAACAAACTGTTCCGTGATAATTTTACCCTCTAAGAGGATGAATTTCCTAAAATCGCTTTGTGTAGCTAATTCACTAATGTCGTTTAAACGAACCTTTATGCTAATATTTATGTATGTAAAGCTGGCGGCATGAATTCACTCTAAAATATCTAAAAACGTAATATATAATCTATCTGACACACCACTGACAATGACAAATAATTTATTTCTGGAGGTATTGTGTGTAGGTGTTTTTCAGGTATGTTTTAGTATTTAGTCGTTTTACACAAAGAAATAGCCATTAAGCACTATAAAAATACTTCATAACAAATCTACACATATATACCTTTCATTTAAAAAAAAGAATCATCAAGATTGGTAAAGCGGTTTCGGCGGGATGGATGCAACAAAAAAACCCTTTGAGCTTTTATATATGTATGGATTAATTATTTTTCCAACATATTTTACTTTGCAAATTTTCAAGCCTAAATGAAAAAAAGAAACAATTTAAAAGTTTCGCTTATGTCTTGACAAGGTATCAAAGCAAACCCCATATTTTTTGCTTTTAAACTAATAAAGATATATCAATAAACAATTAGCGATGTAATGGTTTTTGCGCGCGCTGGCCGACTGCCGCCGCTGCGCCGAGATTTCCTATACCCTTATATATATGACGTCATGGTGTGGCAAATGTAGCATTTTAATTCGATTTGGGCTCCTTTATATAGGATAACAGAAACATTTTCAATGTTAAAACAAAATTTCCCAGGAGACATGGTTCTGATCAAAAAATAATGTTTTAGGGAAAGTTACTCACGTCACTATTGCACAGAGTGTTTTTATGTTAGGGTAGAAACAAACCCATCAATTAACCCTTATAATAAGCCAAATACTAAAGTTTATAAAATACTGAGTTTATGAATTAAAGTTGATAGGCTAATAACTAGACCAGGGTCGATAATTTTTGAAACCAAAAAAAATTATAGTAGAATGAAACTCATTAAAAAAGGTAGATAATACAGCAATAATGAAAGGAAAAATAAATTACGGTCAATTTGAGTTTGGGAAGTAGGAGGGGGTGAGTTTTTAACGGTAAAAAATCGGTTTATGTCGATTTTCAGCAGAACTACGAGTCCCATGGAAAAAGTTAAAAAGCAAAGTTGTAGAAAATAAAAGATCTACAACTTTTGTATTTACTTTTTTTACATAACCTCAAAATTTATGTGAAAATTCAAATAACCAAATTTTTGGTTTTATTTTTATCTTTTACAAAATTTTTTTCCATGAAATTTGAGTGATAACTTACCTTTTATATACCAAACATACTGTAATTTTTTGATTTAAAATATTTATTTTTTTACCTTATTTTAATTTAATAGTAAAAAACCACCCTAATTTTCAATTGAAAATTTACGTGTCAAAATATCCGCTTTTTTTAAAAAGTCGGTGGGCTTTTTGTTCGTTGAAATCTCTATTTTCTGATAATGCAAAAAATAATATACCTTGCTATGGTAAATGTTCTCAGAAAATGCAAAAAACCAAAAAAACTCGAATCCTAAAATTTTTTTTTAATCATTATGTTCCACTTTAAGCTTTTTTATTAAAATTAACACTTTAATTACTCGTATAACGTAAGATTCCATGTTACATTAATTAACAAAAAAATAATAAATCGAAATATACTACTATCTGGATTTGCCGGAAAAGGAAAGAAAACTATTGTAAATTCATTATTAGACGCTAAAAATTTTTCACATTTGGTCAATATTTTTTATCAAAAAGATGCAAACAAACAAGATATCGTGAAAAATGGATTAAAATTAATCAAATCTATTTATAAGTGTAAAAAGGATAATATAACACTGAATCAATTAAGATGTCAAAAATATCAATTGGCAAAAATTAAAGCATCTTTTGTATTAGCAAATCTTCCACCCACAGAAGGTGCAGCAGAACAACATTGTTACAGGGCATATTATCAGCTTCAAACTTGGCTGGGTAACGAACTAACAGCAACAGATTGGGGCTGGAATCTACGTAGCATTATGCCCAAATTTACAGATGAGGAATTAATTCCGGAAATATTGCTCAAAAGTATTTGCTGCAGCTGTGAAACTGGATGTAACAATTTAAAATGTGGCTGCCGAAAACATGGTTTAAAATGCACAAATTTATGCTCAAATTGTCATGGCTCTGAAAAATGCTCTAATGTGCAAAAAAAAGCCTACGAGGAACTGAATGATTCCGATGAAATTGTGGATGACGAAGCAATTCAGACTGGAAATAATATCGGAGACGAAGACGGTGATGGTCTTGAAGATTTTGAAGATCTGCTGGAATTGGAAAGTTTTGTCTAATGTAACGACGAAGGAAGGCCATCAAAGAGACAAAACCTGATGTATTAAAAAATATTATCTAAATTCAAGAATACGATTCACAGGTATATTATATTATATATATTTTCTATGACAAAAATGTAATTAGAACTTAATAAACCAGCTTTTTTACTGACAAAAAATTTATAGAAGTCACATTTTTTAGATGAAATTTCCTTTAAATCCTATCTATAATATTTTAAACAACTATTTTCGCATGTTTTTTTGCAATCTTATTGTTTTATAGATTTATAATTATTTTGTTAATCAATGTAACATGGAATCTTACGTTATACGAGTAATTAAAGTGTTAATTTTAATAAAAAAGCTTAAAGTGGAACATAATGATTAAAAAAAAAAATTAGGATTCGAGTTTTTTTGGTTTTTTGCATTTTCTGAGAACATAGCAAGGTATATTTTTTTTGCACTATCAGAAAATAGAGATTTCAACGAACAAAAAGCCCACCGACTTTTTAAAAAAAGCGGATATTTTGATACGTGAATTTTCAATTGAAAATTAGGGTGGTTTTTTACTATTAAATTAAAATAAGGTAAAAAAATAAATATTTTAAATCAAGAAAATTACAGTATGTTTGGTATCTAAAAAGATAAGTTTTCACCAAATTTCATGCAAAAAAAAAATTTTGTAAAAGATAAAAATAAAAAACCAAAAACTTGGTTATTTCAATATTTCACAGAAATTTTGAGGTTATGTGAAAAAAGTGTAAATACAAAAGTTATAGATCTTTTCATTACCTACAACTTTGCTATTTAACTTTTTTCCATAGGACTCGTAGTTTCGCCGAAAATCGAGATAAACCGATTTTCACCGTTATAAACTCACCCCCTCCTACTTCCCAAACTCAAATCGACCGTAATTTATGTTTCCTTTCATTATTGCTGTATTATCTACCTTTTTTAATGGGTTTCATTCTACTCTAATTTTTTTTTGTTTTTTTACCTTTTTTAACGACTTTAGCACTGGTCTAACAGTGCAAGTGGTGAAATACTATATTTTTTTGAGATATGACGGTGGTCTCATCTTCTCGATTTGTTATATTTTCGAACCGAGTAATATAAATCGATATTTTAAAATTTATCAACTTTTTACTTACAGTGCTCCTCCGAAAAATTGGAACAAGCATAGCATGTCGATTCGCCAGCTGAAACTTTTTGCTAACATTACCATCCAGTGCGCCGAGAGACCTAAAAATATCATTTTTTTCCTTCCCAACGTATCCAATAAGAAACCCCAGAAAAATCCTGAGAGTACCATTCCTAGAAAAAAAAATGTTTACTTTTTAATTCTGCATCTAAAAGAAAAATAATATACAGGGTATTGCATTTAAGAAAATAGAGATACAGCATTTTAAACATTGTATAGAATAATGTATTTATTTTTTCGCGGATTATTCTGTTAAGCTTTGTGTTTAGGAATATATAGATATAATTATTAATTAAATTATTCACTCCAGTCTTTAACCAGTTTTCCGATATAGTGTTTTAACCAAACTTTTATAGTACATAAGAAATATAATGGCCAATATACTCTGTTTTACGACTCATAGACAGACGATGACAGAAGATCGACAGACGATGACAGAAAAAAGGCAGATCACGTCATTACCAATCCAATTATTTCACTAAAAAAAGTTTCTAATTGGTTTCTAATATTTTTTAAAAAAACTGCGGAAGGATTTATGTATATATTCGTCATGCGGTCATATAATTCGTCATGCGATTGTTTTTAACGGGTCTTACATATTTCAACATGATTGGAGTGACGGAACGATAAACGACGCATGGACGCAGATGCGTATAAACTCGACAAGCCCACGGCCACACAGAAAGCGTTTTTAGCGTTGTGCGTTTTTGCGTCTCAAGCGCTTTTTGCGATTTTACCATTTTAAGCATTTTTTTCGATTTGTGTCCATTAAAAACACGCAAAAGACGCGACAGGTCTGCAGTTTCTATCACGATGTCAATTAGTAACGTCGCAAGCTCGTGGATTCCCGGCCCGTTCAACAATCAATCCTGTGAGAAAGAGATAGGCGAGATCGGCGCGGTTAGCGTTGAAGAGACGAAGATAAGATGCTGGGATTCAATTGTGGACGGACCGGGGCATATATTCGGCGACAAACACAATCTACTGCTAGTGCCAGTGGTGTGTGTAAAAATGATAAATAGTATTTGCCATTTATTTTACGAATTTTAGTTTATGTGTATAGTTTTTTTTATGTTTTAGTGTTGTAGTTACTTGTTATAATTATAATATAAGATGATAAAGAATTATAATTATATAATAGAATAGTAAATATATATTACTAGTTGCTAACGCAATTTTAGGACATGATTTATGAAACTTTTTGGAGTGAAACTTCTTTACGCGCGCTGGGAGTAAAGATTCAAGGCCGTAACATACGAGCTATTGAGACGGTCCTGACACACGAGCTAGTTGTAACGAAACGTGTTAACGGCTTAGAAATACGTAGTGACGCGACGCGTATTTGTCCGCAGTCCTCGTGTTTATCACCAGACCAGAAATATTGATATTTTAATACAAATTTTGTAAAAGTGAATCAAATTATTACGTGTAAAAAACCATTTGTTACACGTAAAAAAACTATTTTTATTATTTTACGCGAATAAAACTGTTATACGTAAAAAACTATTTTTTACGCGTATAAAACTATTTATTACTGGTAGAAAACTATTTTTTACGCGTATAAAACTATTTGTTACGTGTAAAAATCTATTTGTTAAACGTAAAAAACTATTTTTTTACGCGCCAAAAACTTATTGTTTCTGGTAAAAAACCTTTTTACGCAAAAAGAAATATATTTTACGTGTAAAAAACTATTTGTTAGACGTAGAATTTTTTTTTTTTCGCATCAAAAACTTATTGTTTCTGGTAAAAAAACTTATTTGCCCAAAAAAAATATTTTTTACGTGCAGAAAACTATTTGTTACGTGTAAAAATCTATTTGTTACACGTGAAAACTATTTTTTTACGCGTCAAAAACTTATTGCCTCTGGTAAAAAAAACTCTTTTACGCAAAAAAAAAATTTTTACGTGTAAAAAACTATTTGTTACACGTAAAATACTAATTTTTACGCGTCAAAAACTTATTGTTTCTGGTAAAAAAACTTTTTTACAGAAAAAAAATACGTGTAAAAAAACTATTTGTTACACGTAAAAAACTATTTTTTACGCGTCAAAAACTATTTGTTTCTGTTAAAAAAACCTTTTATACGCAGAAAAAAATACTTTTTACGAATAAAAACTATTTTTTTTACGCGTAAGAAAATATTCCTTTGATTTATGACTTTTCAACATTTCAAACTACATTTTTTTCAAACATTTCCTTGAAATTTTTGAATTTAATAGAATCTTCTTAAACAGTAGATGTTCTCTATAAAAATATTTTTAGATAATATCCTAAAATGAAAAAAATGCTATTACTATTTAATTTATTTTTATTGTATTATTAAATATTACGTTCGCCTATGACGGGGTCTCATAGAGAAGGCTAAAGATGCTTAAAATTTTTGAGACTTGATTTCTTGCCAAATTATAGGTTATAACTGGTGTTAAAATATGTCAAGTAACCTGCGTTCTAAAAATTTGCGAATTGATTTTGCATTTTGGTTCGCGTTATTAAGTGTGTTTTGTGTTTTGAAAGTTAAGGGGAGGAAAAAATGTGGGAAAATTAAGTGTAGACTAGCGATGGGAACTATCGAATGAATTAGACTATCGAATGGTTAATGAATGAATGATTTCAACTATCGAATTGTTTTATTCGAATAAAATCATTCATTCATTTGTATACTAAAGCATATGTGACAACCTCGCCGTGCGACTAAATGGTTATCGTTGAGCCACGACTATCGAATGCTTTTGATAAATGAAATTTAGTATTCGTTTGATTTTTGTATGCGTCAGTGCATTATTAGTTCTTCCAAATTTTTATAACTTCACCGTATAAATACTGTGCTATTTTTGCGTTTACTAAAATAGTTAAAATACTAAAATAGTAGTTATTTTTTAATTTTATTTATTGACGATTGTGTGCATGTGCAGGTGGTCAAAATTTTTCCGAAAAGTTGTGTGGTTTTCCGTAGTCCGATCTTTCAATTATTTAATTTTATATGGTATATGGTCTATTTTTTAATGGGAAATTTTGAGAAGTAGCAATTTTTAAGAGAGATGAGATGAACTTAAATTAATTTTAAAAGTACATATTTGTATTTTAGATGTTTTAATAATATGAATTAGTTGAACTTAATAATCATATTAAAGTAATGTGGTTAAGTAAATGGTTATCGAACTCAAACTATGGGGTGAGAAAATTAAAATGAAAGTTTTACACGTGCCAATTTTAAAAAAAAGTTAACGATGTTTGTATTTTGTTTATGCTAATTCTCTTACATGTAGTTTTTTGCGAAGAAATATTTCATTTATTTTTTAAAGTAAATGCCAGTAAAAGTAATATAATTAATTAATATAATTTTTAAATAGAGATATAAAGCACCTAATATAAATAATTTTGATTTCTAATTTTTTATTTATATTTTCGTTCCATTACACTGCATGCTTAGAAAATTAATAAATGTTTATATTTCATGATTTTAAAATTTGTTGTTAATATAACAAATTAGTTCTGTAATTATTATTATTTAACAAACCAACGTTGCCAAAAAATTTAAAGACTATATTATTTTTAAATAGGATCTAATATAAATAATTTTGACATCTAATTTGTTGTTTATATTTTGCTACTACTTAAAAAAATATTGATATTAAATCATTTTAAATTTTGTTGTTAATAGGTATAACAAATTATTACTGTTATTATTATTTATTAAACCAGTCTTTGCTTAAAAACATTAAAAATCACTTTCATGTTCTTACATCCAAAATAACAAGTATTATTGCAGTGTAACAACAGAATATTAATAAAAAAAAATGCAGAATATATAGACATACTATCCCTAACTAACTAAAGCCAAACAATAATATTCTTTGCTAATATCAACTAATGCCAAAATATGGCAACAGCGCCCTTCATAATGTATTTTCTGTGTAAATACTAGCACCTCAATAAAAAAAATAATGTGTCCTTATCTATATCTGACTCCGCAAAAAATCAAAGATGCCGGCTTCTTTCATAGCATTGCCACCGACTGCTGTCGGGTTTCTCGGAAAGAAACCTACGTCGCCGGGCGACAACTAAAATTCAGTTAATATTTTATTATAATCGATCCTGACGAATAAATGATTTCATAAATGAATGAATTTTATAAATGAATGGTTTTTGCTGCCGAATTACTAGAATACAATATTTCAAGGCAGATGACGGATCTATTCGATAATTTTTATTCGAATAGTTTTCAACGAATGTTTTCTTACTAACTATCGAATTATTCGAATGAATTGCAACTATCGAATGTTTCGATAGTATTCATTCGATAGTTCCCACTACTAGTGTAGACCCAGAGCACAGTTTATAGTTAATATTCGGTGTCCGGAGAGTCGAATTAGCCACTAATAAAGTTTGTGTATATGGTACTAAAAACTGGAGTAGCTGTAAAATAGAGACAGCACACGATAGGTAAATAATAGATTTTAGTACTGTCTATACTATAATGGAGAGATAAGGTAGATAAGGTAGGAGAGATAATTACTTCGAGTGCTGAAGAGAACTTTTTCAAGAAAGGAATAATTTTATTGATAGTTGTTTTTGCCTTACCTACAAAAGACATAGAGTTAAGCAATCCTTTCTGACTTGACGTTAGTTCCAAATCGCATGCTGCCGCCGGAATGATGAAAGATATTATTCCTGTTTCGCAGTTAATTGATAAAGCTGAAGGTATAGCGACCAATAATAGGAATATATTAAATTTTCCGAACTTTGTTGCCGCTATCGCTGTTTGAAAATCGGCCGGACCATCATTCTCTATTGGTAGTTTTGGTAATTCACCTGAAAATTAAATTCCATTTATTAACAAAAAAAAGTAAATTCGTCATGTGGTTTCCTACACATCTATTTCGTTCGCATTGAGTACATTTCAGGAGAAAAGAAAATACAAAATTACCTGTATTAAACTTGTAATTTTTGTAAGATGCGTCAAATCCAAATACTACTGCCTTGATACTATAGTGACGAGACTGGGCTTGGTATTGCGGTCTATCTAGAGTTTGACCTGCAATACCAAGACCGACCAATGCAAGACTTCCGTACGATCAAGACCAAGCATGCAAGACCCTTGTGGTCATGTTTATGTGATATACAGGGTGGTCCGAATTGTATTTCCGAAACTTCGGCAGCATATTCTGCAGATAAAAATAAGTAAAAAAGTTCGTATAAAGTATGTCCTAAAATGTTTAGTTTCGGAGATACAGGGTGTAGCAATTTCATTTTTATTTCGATTTTTTCCAAATAATTTATGAAGTAACGTATATATTTGGATGAAAATTGATATCTGGGAGTTTTTTTGGCATAAGAAATTTGATTTTGACGTCAATCTTATAGAGGGCGCCACCTACGTATTTTTTAACTGGTTTGAAGAGCAATACATTTTTCTCCGTACCTGTATAAAACTACCGAGTAAAAAAATATACATTTGCGACGTTCTTTACGTAAAAAAGGTTTCTTGGTAAAAATCGCTACGAGTAATGGTTCTCGAGATATTTGGAATCGAAATTATCAATACCTGTCATCATTGACATAAATTAAACATGTTGACTAAATAGTTATTACACTGAAATCATAAATTTGAATAATTTCTGCGCAAAAAGTTCAACAGAAACTGTTATATCATCATTTTTTTCGCAGAAAAATTTATGATTAATTTAAAAAAGTAAAAATTTCCCAAATTTATTATTTCAGTCTACTCAGCGTGTTTATTTTTTGTCACTAATGACATGTATTGACTATTTCCAATCTAAACATCTTGAGAACGGTTGCTCGTAGCGATTTTTACTAAGAGACGTTTTTTTACGTAGAAAGTCATGGAGATGTATATTTTTTCACTCAGTAGTTTTATACAGGTACGGACGAAAAGTTATTACTCTTCAAAACAGTTAAAGCACAGGTAAATGGCACCCCCTACAAATAGGAGTCATATTGACATCAAAATCAAATTTCTCATGTCAAAAATCTCCCAGACACCAAATATCATCCAAATATTGACGTTACTTCAGAAATTATTTGAAAAAATCGAAATAAAAATGAAATTTCTACGCCCTGTATCTTCGAAACTAAGCATTTTAGGGCATACACTTATACCAACTTTTTTACTTATTTTTATCTGCAAAATATGCTACCAAAGTTTCCGGATTATTGTTCGGACCACCCTGTATAAGAAATTACCTATTCGTTCAAAATTGTTGGTTTATTTTATTATAAATAGTGATTTCTGGGCTATTGCATAATATTTTAAAGAAAAAAAAAAATGTCAATTCACTATAATTTATATTGAAAAATAAAAAAAAATCGTCCGACAAATATTTTTAGTAGGTTTTGTTTTCGTTCTTTATACATATATATTTGCATTAAATTACTAAAAATACTATTTATTTAAAGATTTTCTATATATAAGGTGCACCTAGAAAAAATCTATTAGAAAAATGCAAGACTTGCAAGAGTCTTAGAGCAAGATCAAGACCATCTTGATCTTGCATTTGCTCATCACGACTTAATAGCAAGAAACAAGCTTTAGAAATAAAAGCTGAACCACATTTTAAAATTCTCAAGCGGTGTTACTCATTTTTTCGATTTTCAGTTATGGCTTTACATGAGATAGGAGAAAATTTGTATAAAAGAAATATGGTGGGTGTAAATGAATATATAATTTCTATATGGAGTGGAATCCTGGACCATCAAATCATCCGAAAGGCGCATGATAGACAGTTTTGAAATGTGGTACTACAGACGTATGCTGAATATCTTGGACAGCTAGAAGAACTAATCTGTCAATAAAATAAGCTTAAAATAAGCACCCGACTGTCGGTTACCTGTCTGAAACGCATCCTCGAGTACTTTGGACACATTGCTCTGGACACAAGACCTGCCGATAACATGGAAAAAATTATTATAATTGGTGATGTCCAAGGAAAAAGATGTAGAAGTTGGTCCCCAACAAGATGGATCAATCAAGTGAGATAAACAACCGCTCTACCCCTAGACTCAGCTACCCATCGAGCTGAAGACAGATTAGCCTGGAAAGATATTGTCAAATAAAAAGTATTTTTCATAGAACATAGAAGTCACGACCCTCAGCTATGAGGAATGATTGGAGAGAGAGAGAAATTAATATATGCCAAAAAAACTTTGGAGCTGAATATTATTTTAGTTAAAATAACATTTTTTGATATATTTTTTTAATAAGAAGAGAACAAAATCGACATTTTTTCCTTAGAAATGGTAAATGGTAAATAGTTCACTTTATCATCTTTTCTGTAGCACTGACCCAAATAAATTTTGCGCTTCTTTAACATTTTAAAACAGAAAAAAATATTATGTTAATTAAAATTCTATCAATAACAATTTATCAAAGAATGAAAACGAAATTATATATTACCATAGTTGTTGATAATGAGTTTTGATTATTAGGACTGAAAAAATTCAATTATAATTTTAATGTTTTTTTTGTAATTTTCTCTAAAGCGGTATGGAATAATGCGGTATGAATAATATGGAAGAATGCATTTTTTTCAAAATGTTAATTGTAAAAAAGTTTTTCCTCTTGTAAAGACAATTCCCTACTGTATAACGGATGTTTCTCAAAAGTGGCCTACCTCTATAACTTTTTTATGTTTTCAGACAAATAAACGAGATTTGGTACATTAGTATATGACATAAATCAGAATTGATTGACGTATTCAATTGTTTTCGGTCACTTCCTGTGTTACCGGAAATAACCACAACTTTTAATTTTTAAATTAGACCCTCGATATTTTTATACTTTATTCGATAGAAAATGACACTTAATAGAATAGAGTGACCTGTGATAGGCCGAATAGAGTATCATAGACCAACTTTTGACATTCTTGTGTAAAAAAAATGAATTTTAAATTTCAATCTAGGGTGCTATGGCTGCGTTAAAAACACTAATTTTTAATCAAGGAGCCTTGGCAAAGATATACTTGATAGTTTAATGTTTTAGTGTGTTGTCCTGGCCGGTCAAAAGTGCCCAAATCGCATATTTAATCATAACTCTATTTTTTTAAATGGAAAGAGGGTGGTTCATTAGCATATTCGAAAAAGTCGTTTTTACGAATAATTTGGTGCCATACACTTGGCATTTCGAGTTAAATTCTTGTTATATTTATGACCGTGGCACTTGAAATTTAAAATGTTATTTTCTATCGAATAAAGTAAAAAAATAATAGTGAGGGTGTCATTTAAAAATTAAAAGTTGTAGTCATTTCCTGTATAGCACGAAGTAACTGAAAACAATTAAATATTGTCAATCAATCCTAATTTATGTCATAATACACTAACATACGAATTCTCGTTTTTTATATGAAAAAATAAAAAAGTTATAGGAGCGAGCCACTTTTGTGAAACACCCGGTATAGGACATCTCATGTTTATTGGCGCCCCTATTGATTTTAGATGAAACTTTTAAAATATTTTGTAAGAAAAATTCTATTACTATTATATTTTTCCATCATATTACAAAAACATAGAACGATGTTCCTCGTTTCATGTCATAAATTTTAATAAATTACTAATGGCCGTGTGTATTTTACCGTTTTACAAATTACTTTTTTAAGGACCTAATTTCGCAAATAATTTGAAAACGGCTTTGCGGAAGAGTTTCAAAGTTGATAAGTAGCCTTATTTGATTCAGTACTTTAAAAAGTAACATAAGTTTCTTCTAAAATCAACAAGGAAACCAATAAATGACACACCTTTAAGATTTCTTATATGTTCTGAATCCTGATGTATAACCCTGTATGCTTAAGGGATACCTATTAAGTGTTTTTTCCAATGAATAAATAATAGTTTTTATACACTTACAATTGATTAATTTAAATTGACTGAATAATAATGAGTAACGAATTAAGAAATATATAGAACTTACCATTGATATTTTTGACTTCAGTAATTTTGCAGCTGCCCATGATGTCAAATAATATAGAAAGCACTTGAAAATAAATTCACTGCATTTCTTTCTGATGTTAACTAAAGTTTCGCTTAGCTTGAAGCATTTGACTAGAAAACTACGATATTAAATTAAATATATATGTTATATCAAAAATCTTGAATAAATAATTGATAAGTCGACATATCCCACGTTTGCTGGAGATGCTTCTAATCAGTGGTGTTCCGCAAACAAAAATTTAAACAAAACAATAAATGTAAAGAATAACAACTTTTTTCTGATCTAATATAACTTTTCATTATAAAAAATAAACATAATAAAATGCACTTTTAGCGAAAACTGTTATACAGGGTTGTTCGCCACATACGACACGGAGTATTGTAGCTAAACGATGAGATTTTTACAAATTGTAAGTTTTGGGTTCGATGAAGGACTATTAGAGGTACAATTTAAAAATAATTTTACAAGATACAGAGTGTCCCAAAGAAGTAAAAAATATCAAAGTTGTATTTTTTTAAATGGAACACCCTGTATATTATTTCATTTTTGGTTTCTACGATTAAAATAAAAGTAAATTTGATTAAGGTTTATTATACTTAAACCTTACCGTTTTTGAAATATGTTCAATTTTGTGAAATTGCAGTAAAAATTTTAAGGCTTCATTTCTCCAAGGGTATCAAAGTTTTTAATACTAAATATTTACTGAAGTTTATTTATTGATTAGTTATTTTGTTGCAATAATAAAAATAATACTACCTTATACAGAGTGCCTAAAAATTTATTTTAAATAATTATTAGTTTCAAACGGCAATAACTTGTTTAATTTAAATGGAATACCTTGTATATTTTACGAGAATCAGATGCACAATTTAATTGTCTATCAAATTATATTATACCATTTTTTACCTATCTCTTTAAGTTTCCGTAGAAAATGCATTTTCTTGTAATATAGAACTTATTTATCAATATACCCATGGAATATTGACATTTTAGATTATTTTTAAAGATGTACCAAATTTCTAAAGAGTACAGATACTAATAGTGTCGATATAATTTGTTTATTTTATTAAAAAATAAAAAAAAACTGTTTAAATATTTGTTAAAGGGGACCAATTAATATGATTCCAGTATTCAAACTACATTAACTGAGAGACACACATTACTCTGAAAGAGGCTGTTTGCGTTGATTAATAATAATTGCTCCAAATACTAAAAAACTGAATTTTGTATGGGTATTAGACAGTGTGATAAAAAGAAACACCTTAAAAATGATATTTCATTTTTTAATAAATACTTATTTATAACAACAGAGACTTTAATTTTGATAACTTATTATTATATTGATTTCTGACTCAAATCCACATTTATTTAGGATAATTTATTAACAAACACAATTAAGTATGTAATTAATTCGTATATGGGCGGAAATAATGGTGTTATATTTAATTAATGGTATACTCTTTTATAAAGATTTAAATAGTTTTCTTTTTGCATACAAATGGGCTAGTAATATGATCGTTTTGCTAAAAACGATAATATTACTAGCCTGTACATTTTGCACATTTGTTGCTTTAAAAACAATCTAAAATGTGAATATTCCATAGGTATATTGATAAATAGGGTCTAAATTATAAGAAAATGCATTTTCTACGAAAACTTGAAGGGATAGGTAAAAAATAGTATAATACAATTTGATAGACAATTAAATTGTGCATCTGATTCTCCTAAAATATACAGGGCGTTCCATTTAAATTAAAGAAGTTATTGGCGTTTAAAGCTAGAAATTATTTAAAATAAATTTTTAGACACTCTGTATAAGGTAGTATTATTTTTATTATTGCAACACAATAACTGATCAATAAATAAACTTCAGTAAATATTTAGTATTAAAAACTTTGATACCCTTGGAGAAATGAAGCCTTTTGAAATTTTTACTGCAATTTCCCAAAATTGAAAATATATTTCAAAACGGTAAGGTTTAAGTATAATAAACCTTAATCAAATTTACCTTTTATTTTAATCGTAGAAACTAAAAATGTAATAATATACAGGGTGTTCCATTTAAAAACATACAACTTTGATATTTTTTACTTATTTGGGACACTCTGTATCTTGTCAAATTATTTTTAAATTGTACCTCTAATAGTCCTTCATCGAACCCAAAACTTGAAATTTGTAAAAATATAATCGTTTAGCTACAATACTCCGTGTCGTATGTGGTGAACAACCCTGTATAAAAAAATAAAAAAATATTAATTTTAAAAAGACAAATATATATTTTATAAACTTGAGTTTTATTGTATTAATTAAAATTATATATTGATTCTTTATCTTGGAAAGAAATTTTAGAGCTAGGTCCTTGGATAAAGGCTTTGCAGTGCTCGCGCTCCTGTCTGTTTCTCCAATGGACATTCTGCTTTTCCCCGATACAGAGTTTTAGTGCACTATGGCCCATACATTTAGGTATTCCCAGTACTGGCTCTGTGCCAAGATAGGACGCCGATGATTCTTGCCTAGCCAGCTCATCGGTTTTTTGTTGCCTTGAATGCTGCTGCAGCCCGGCATGTCCTTGATCTTTACCCAAATACTCCAGCTTTTAATCTGTCGACAGTCTTTGACCCGTCGTATACCAGGTTAGTCCGTCCTGAAGCAATGTTGTATCTGTCCACATTTCTCGATCCCTTTTATTTACCCTGAATGTTTTGTGATTTGTAAATATTGATAAAGAGGGGTTATCTGGACCGGTCTCATTTGGAGTAGAGAGCCCCAATCGAATTCCCCATCTTTAATTGTCTTGTTTCTGTCGTATTTCTCAGAGGCATCGTTGTTTTGATAAATTCCCATTCGTGCCTTCGCCTAGATCACTAGAGAAGAGGCTGAAGGTCCAGAAGCGCCCCAATTGATGCAGTGGGCGTTGAGGGTAAGCTGTGTTTTTTGTTGCATTACATTAGTCCACCATAGTAAGGATGCTTATGTTACTGAAGGCTAGTGTACAGCCAGTACACCATTTGTTGTCTGAGGCCCTAATTTTTTTCCATAAAGTCATCTGAATACCGCTAGTACAGTCACCGCCATTTTTGTGATATTTTTCTGTGAGGTTTTCTAAAATTTTAGGATTAATTTATATTTTAGATAAACATAATTTCCACTTGGCATTGTTACTTTATTTCCCTTACAAAATGGCAAGGTTAATTTTATAATCGTACTTTTCAAATATGAGAAACACCATCATCAACTTTTTAATTTAAATACGGTTCTATTTTTTTATTTTACTGTTTATTACCATTCATAGTGCCATTAACTACCATACAAAGTTATTACGGTACAGTTTGTGAATCCAAAAGACGAGTAAAAACGTTTTTTTCAATATCAAGATGATTAATATCCATGGATTGATCAAGATTGATTAATTTCAGAGCTATATGTATGGAAAAGTTTTGAAAATTGGTCAATTTTTGATGATTTTTTTTTAATAAAAGTAAGAAATATAGATTGTAGAGTACGAATCTAATATCTAATAAAAATGTCTATACCTCTGTGGCGGATTCTTCTCTCCAAAAAAGTTTTATAGGTATTTCGCCACTATAAGAAAATCTACAAAATAAAATAGTTACTTTTTGTAAATACTGCTACGTTAATCCAACGGAAACTAATTGGCAGCAGTGGTTTACTAATAAAAAAATTTGCCTAACGGACAAAAAAATGCTTAACGTTTCAGGAAGTAGGTATATCTCTTCCCGTCGTCGGAAGCAAAAAAAAACACAAAGAATAAAGAAAAAAAAACTATTCAAAATATCTTAATGCAACTATTCAAGAACACTGTATTTTTTTGAACAGATACGTCTGCAGAACGTCAACGGTTTTTGTAGACGTATCTGTTTTAACAAAAAATTAAAGTGTTCTCGAATAGTTGCATTTAGATATTTTAAATAGTTTTTTTCTTTGTTCTTGGTGTTTTTTGCTTCCGACGACGGGAAGAGATATACTTCTCGAAACGTTAAGAATTAATAACGTTTAATAATGAAACGTGAAGCTAAAATTCAGGTTTAAAATTAAATATCGGAAAAACTGAACTAAACCAAATTAAAAAATAAGAAGTAGGATAGAACAAGCTAGAAAAACTATCCTAAAACTTCCAAAGTTTTTCATATATAAGAACTTGAATTTCGGCTTTATAGGCACACGTGTGTGTGAAGTGAAATCAAGAAAATCAAGAACTAGAAATAGAATTGAAGTTTTCGAAATCTGAACTTTTCGAATGGTCAAGAACAGAAAAATAGCGTGTTTGGGACATGTTTTACGTGGAGACTGTTATCACTTTCAGCGTCTAAACCTCCAGGGTAAAATCGAGGGAGGCAAAAGGGAATAGGTCGGAGACAGCTATCCTGGTTGAGAAATATTTGTTAATATAGAGGCACTTCCAAGCACTCCATGTCGCTGCAACTAATAGATCCATCTGATGAGAAAGGAAACGATGAACACCAATACAGGAATCGCACTTTAAAGTATATAATAATAAGTTATACCTAAATGAAATAGAATAATTTTGTGGATACTTATATCCCTAATAAAGCCTTTGAAGTAACCAAAGGAGTACGACAAGGATGCATTCAGTCAACGATGCTTTTTAACTCGAAAGATATTTCAGCTTGCTCTCGAAAATAAGTCCGTATTAAGTTCAATGGTATATACGTAATAAGGCCTATTAATAACATCAGATATGCGGATGATACTGTTTTATTGGCCTCCACTATGGAAGATCTTCAAGGACTATTAAAAAAGATAAATAGTGCTTGCGGATATCTGCAAAGAACATGCGCTCATTATCTCACCTTAAACAATTCACAGACAGCGTTTTCTTTCATAATTACGTGAAACTTTATAGAACGGTTTATCGTAAGACTATAAAAGCTGCCAAGGACATTTATTATAATGGGAGGCTAGCCAAATCCGGTAATGTTGCTAAGGAGACTTGGGCTATTGTAAATGACTTAAGGAATAAGACTTTTTCGTCTGGCACAGTCTTTAATTCACCTGAAGATTTAAACACTTACTTTGTTAATAAGGCTAAAAATTTAGTGAACACCATAACTCCTTCCCATGATTCACTTTCATATCTCCCTAAAGCAAATAAGAATTTACACAGTTTCTTCTTAACGCCCGTAGCATTAGATGAGCTCCGTAGTACAATTAAAAGTATTAAAAATAAAATGAACTTAAAAATAAAATGAAATCCTTTGAATTTCCGGAATGCACATTAATCTACTTTAATTAACGAGTCATTCCAAAAAGGAGTTTGTCCAAACTGCCTTAAAACAGCAATAATTATTCCTCTGCATAAAGGAGGAGATAAAAATCAAGCTTCGAACTATCGCACAATTGTGTGCTCTCCTGCCCACATTATCTAAGATCATTGAAAGATTGGTTAAAAAAGGCTTCTATCTTTTCTCCTTAAATATAAAGTACTTTCTACCCATCAATTTGGATTTCTAAGTAACAGTTGCACAAATGATGCTATGTTCGACCTTTTTAATAATGAATACTCTAACCTGAATAACCATCACTCTACAGCTACAATTTTCTGTGATTTTTCTAAGGCTTTCGACTGTGTAAATCATAATATCTTAATTAACAAATTGCAATACTATGTATTCAGGGGAGTGCCGCTCGAATGGCTTAAGTCATATCTTGGCAACAGAAGGCAGCTTGTGAGGATTGATACGTCTATGTCTTCTTGTAAGCCTATAGAATGTGGTGTCCCTGTGAATAGGGTTCAGTCCTTGACCCTATTTTGTTTCTAGTGTTTATCAACGACATTGCAAATCTAGACATAAGCGGTAAAATCTGCCTCTTTGCGGACGATACTAGTTTCACTTGGAGCGGCCCAGATGTTACGGCACTATATAATACTATATCCAGTGACTTACGCACCATTAAATCTTGGTGCGATTCTAATCTCCTATGTCTCAACCTTTCAAAAACTAAAGTTTTGTCATATAAAAGTACTATACAACCTTTTGTACTTAATAACACCACTATTGACGTCGTCGTCGATTCTGTGAAATTCTTAGGACCTGTTGTAGAAGACTCGTTAAAATGGGACTTGCACATTGAAGCTTTATCAAAGAAACTAAGCGCTGCCTGTTTTGCGCTAAGATCAGTTTCTAAAGAACTTAACTTATCAACCTCTATTAGGCCCTTTTTGAGTCGCATCTTCGTTATGCCCTGCCATTCTGGGGTACTTGCTGCGCGACAAAATTTGATCGTATTTTTAAACTTCAAAAGAGAGCAGTTCGATACTTATTGGGACTGAACAGTAGAATTCATTGCCAGAATTTCTTTAAAAATTTCAAGATACTGACTCTTCCTTTCTTATTCATTTTTGAATCTGTTTGCTTAATTCGCAAGCACATATCTGCTATTCCGGAAAGGCCTTCTCACAACTATCCACTTAGGAATGCGGAGCATGATATTTATCTGCCAACCCCGAGCTCAGAACTAGTTAAGGGCTCAATACTGTACAATTCCAAGAAAATGTACAATCATTTGCCTTTGAATATCAAGTCACTTTCATTCTTTTCCGCATTTCGCAAAGCTCTAAAATCATACTTACTGGAGAGAGCCCTATATGCGGTAAACGACTTTTTTGTTGATGTTTAATCATGAACAATTTTGAATTCTAAAATTTTGATCATCTCACACACTGGTTAAAGGTCTAGTATTTTATATTTAATATTGTATAACTCTTGATTTTATGATATATAACATGATTTTATCCATTTACAATTTTCCTTTTGTAAAATTTTCTTGATACGCCTGTGTTCTACAATGTCCATGTATGTTTTATTAGTAATTTTAATGACGTAATTTTTTTGAATTGATTTGTATTGTATGACATTTTTTTTTATTTGTATATTTGTTTTTGCGCTTATTTGTTTTGTAAATGCTTTGTCGATGAAGCTATTTTGGCTTTTTGTACAATAAAGCGTCGTTTATTATTATTATTATAGTGTGGGACAACAGTACGGGCTACATATTAATACTTCTAAAACAAGGACCATGGTGATTAGTAGGCAAGTTCAAAATGTTTAACATTACTGTATGCGGCGAAATGATTGATCAAATGAATAGGTATAAGTATCTCAGCTCTATTGTCAATAATAAATGGGACTGCGACGCGCGACGAGGAAATTTCAAATCGACATGGCTAAAACAGCGTTTCGAAGACTTCACAATATCCTTCTACAACAACGCTTACCATTAGACCGACAAGGGCGCAAACATAGTGAGGCATCTCGATGCGATGCTCGCCAAGATGCTGGCCGCGTTGCTCGCCAGGATGGTAGCCGCGATGCATCCTACGCGCACTGTTTTAAAACGGCGAATAGGTGCGCGTAGGCATACTGATGCCCACTTGCACAGTTTGTATAAACTTTGTTTAAAGGCTAAACAGTGATTAACTATACATATTTTATTATAGTTAATCACTGTTTAGCCTTTAAACAAAGTTTATATAAACGGTGGAAATGGGCATGAAAAATTTACCATCGCCGTTTTATTAAGCACCAGTTTATGTAATAGTAGTTATTAATTAGTATAGGCTTGGTGCATTTCAGTTGATTTCAACAAATTCCTACCGCAGCGAGTCAATCGCAAAAATCAGAAATTATCCCTATCTATTTCACGTCGCCGTCATGTTGATCGTGTAGAATAATATTGAAATCGTGGTTTTGTTATAATATATCTATTTTAGTTGTAGTAGTAGTAAGTACCTATTTTAGTTGTTTGCTAGTACAGTTATTGAGACAGAAAGAGATAAAACACTCAGGTACCAGATTTGTATGATGTAACGCTGTTTCGGGTAGTAAAAAATAAATGAAAAAGAATTCGAACTAGGCGTCGGCGTCGTGCTGTGTTGGAAAAATGTTAACGCATAAAGGAGAGCGCAATTAGGGCGTTGTTGGGTGCAATTACTTCAATAACTCAACTTTCCCGGATATTCAACTCTCCTGAAACAAAATTTTATAGCTTCATAGTTTCTCATACCGATTTGATCAAAAGCAAAAATGGTTTCAAGCAGTTCGACGAAACAAGTGAGTAAACAAAGTGCTCGTTACATAATCAAAAAATTAAAAAGACATTTACTATGAGAGGATAAAATATAATTTGCAATATTAATGGTATACTTTTTTTAAACAACTAGTGATTAAAGTACTTGCTATAAATAAATAGTCCATAAAGTAATTTCTATTTTGAAAATAGCTACTGTCACTAGAAACCTGCCATGACGACATCAGCCCTCTTTGTTGCCATTTTATTAAAAAATTGCTCTTTATTCAAAATCTGAGCTAGATAGGTATAGGACACCCTAATATATGTAGTTTGAAGGAGCATTTGAATCTGTTTCGATTTATTTAAAAAAATAGGTTGTATTTAAAATAACAAAGTTTTTATGTAAAATAAATATTTAAAATAAATCATCAATTTTTGGTACCCCTGTATAAATTTAAGGCAGCAATACAATTTTTCAGTAAAGTTTATTTCTCTATCTTTAAACTCAGCACAAGAATTAATTCTAAAAAGTAATGTACAGGGTGTTGATAATCTATTCCATTGTAGCATGCATATTTAAATATCTCAAAAACCAAAGCTTGTAAACATATTAATATATAATAACCCTTATAATACATGCCTTATTTTGTGTCCAAGGATCCAAATAAGAAATAAAATATCGGGTGTTCCATAAGAAAAAATATAATTTTGGTGTAAATCTTAGTTCTGACATATCCTGTACATTACAAAATAATTTTAAATTATGCACATGGTCTTCCCACATATGCCCAAAAAATATTTTGTTTGTACATATTTCCGTTTTCGTATAATCAACCGACGCGAATGAGTTGCGCCACCCCGTATATAGGTGTTCCATTTAAAAAAATATTCGCGATCCACTCACTCTTTTTTGAGCCACCCTTTAGAAGTTCAAATATTTTCCTCAAATACGTCCTAATACCTACTTTATGTCTGGACTACAAAATTCATAAGTTTTTTATTATTAGAACTACAGATGCCCGACGCACTATTGCCGGACCCTGTAGAATCAAGGTTATTACATTGTTGGTGATAAATTAAATATTAGTATTGTGAACATTTTATTCTACCCAACTCTAGTTCGACATATGCTCAACGAATTGTGATCCTAAACCGACCAATCAAATGTAAAGTTTCAGGCATCCGCGTCCGCTTCTCGCAAAAAACAAAAATTTTGTTTTTTAGGAAGCATCGCGCTGAACATCTAGGTGCGAGGCGAGGTGCGAGGCTCCAGTATGTTTTGACGCATAAATTTGTACATGTTTGATTCAGCATCGCCGGATGGCGAAGTGAATGGCGCGCATCGCATCGAGATGAAATGCCCCGCACTATGTTTGTACGATAGTCGCGATGCATCCTACGCGCACCTATTCGCCGTTTTAAAACAGTGCGCGTAGGATGCATCGCGGCTAGCATCCTGGCGAGCAGCGCGGCCAGCATCTTGGTGAGCATCGCATCGAGATTCCTCACTATGTTTGCGCCCTAAGAGTGATTGTGTGGTATGTATGGCCCAATGTATTAGTCGAGTAAAAACGATATGAAAATGTGTCAAAATATTTGTTGGAGGTATAACTACATCATATCTATACAGGATTATCAGTTAGGGCATTGTGCATGTGAATTGACTAATTACGACCTTTTGGGGTGGTCAGAAATTTTTTATCTCAGAAAATGTCAAAAATCTGTCAAAAATTTATAACCATGTTTTTTACCTTTCCTACGCGATAACTCCTAAACTAATCCACTTATTCTCATACTCTTTTTAATCGATTGAGAACATATAGGCGGTTATAGCTTCTTTTGGAAAATGGATTAAACTTCAAATATTACCAAACCAAACTTGGTATAATCTTCTATTGCTAATACTTTTCTAGTTATCCTAAATTAAATTTACGAATAGGCCGCGCGCTAGACCGCTCGGGCCTCGCCGCCCCGAGACTTCGATTTTATTTGGTGGCACGGCGAACGCGAAGTTCCATAAGCCTATTTCTGATTATGTGCATTGTACCTGCAGTTTGAAATTTAGTAAATTCTGTACGTTATAAATTATTTAGTTATGGACTGTTTAATTTACAGAAAAACTATTAACGAAAATTATAAGTTTTTTATTAAAAATCCTACTAGACAAGACCTAAAAACTATCATAAATGCTGCGGAAAAAAGGCAAGATGATGTTGCTGTGAAATTAATCCAAAAAGATGATAATATGATCTTGGTTTAATATATTAATTAATAATTGTTAATGTATTATATTAACAATTATTAATGTATTATATTAACAAAAAAAAAACTAGTTAAATATGAGATTTTGATATTATAATAATGTGTTTGATATAATGTGATAAAAAAGGAAAAACGGGCAAACATCACAAATTAACATCTAGACAAACAGGTATCTTATGTTGTAAACTATGTTCATAAGTTTTTTAATTAATTAATTGATATGATTAATTAATAAAATTGATATGTTCGCTAAAAATCCATAGTCAGTATTTCTTCTGCCAATAGGGCTGAATAATTTCTCATAAACCAGAATAATATTAATTATTTTTATTTACCGTAAATCTTTTAATACGTGAGTCACAAAAAAAATGTAGATCAAAAAAATTATTGGATTATTTAATAAAAAATTAAATATGTATTTATTAAAGTTTATAACCGTTTATGACCATGAATTTTTCACTGACTTAGATAAGTATTTTTATAGTAACTCTTCCCGCTTTTATTGTTTGTGAAAAAAATGTTGTGCTGTTTTCTTTTAAATAGGTAATTATAGTTTTTGTGTTATAGATAGCAATTCATTCATCATGTGAAATATGTTATAAATGCTATTAAATACATGTGAATCACATATACATATTTTAATTTCTAATTCTACGTTAAAATTACTTTTAGTAAATTTTTTGCATTTTAATTGAAAGTATATTTATTTTTAGTAAATATTTATTTAATATTAAATGCGGTATACATATGTACATATATGTATATCTTTTTATTCAACTGTAGTCATATTTATTATTGGTTTTTAGGCTTAAGTTAATTCAATTTTAACAATGTTCCATGCTTATTGCCATGCTAGATTTAGCATGGCAAAAGTAACTTTTTAAACTGGACTGATTTTAACAACACTTTAGTTGACAACGACATTTTTGTTTCCAAAATATTATACTTACCATTTATAAACAATCCACCTACCGAATGTGATACCATATATACTTCGATGGTAAGATTAGTAGATTTAGCTCAAACTTTAAAACAAAACCATATTTATATAAGTAAGTTATGTAAGTGGTATAAAGAGCAAAATCAGAAAACACAAATGATAACACCTACATACATATATATTAAAAGAAGAAATTCGTAGTTTAATAAAAGAGTTTCAATCCTATGCAAACTTCAGGATATGTCTTTATTATGTAATAAAAATAATGTAATCATGTTTTCATAAAAAAAATATTACGAAAATATGTCATATTAAATCGACAACTACATAATATGTGCCACTCAGATATTAAATAATTACTTATAAAGAATTTTCTACATTTACTCTAAAACATAAATTAATGCCACATCTAGCACGCCGTGGTACATCGTGATCAAGCCGGGGCGGACGGTCTAATAGCGCGGCGACTCTAACTACAGCGTGCGCACGGGATACTGATAACTTTAAATCAGTATAACTATCAAACTATTAGTAATAGAAGGTTGTAACAAGTTTTAAAAAAATTTTCAATATTTTTTCTTTATTTCATACGCAGATACTATCTAAAAATTCCTTCAAATAAAAAAGTTTCTCGCTTATCGAAAATCGTGATACAATAAAGTTAATATTTGAAGTTTAATCCATTTTCCAAAAAAAAATACACTCACTATGGAACTTTAATTACCTCAGCTATGACTGTCTATGTGTCCTCAATCGATTAAAAAAAAAGAGTATGTGAATAAGTTGATTAGTTTAGGAGTTATCGCGTAGGAAAGGTAAAAAAACATGGTTATAAATTTTTGACAGATTTTTGACATTTTCCGAAATAAAAAATTTCTGACTCTGAAAGGTCGTAATTAGTCATTTCACATGCACAAAGCCCTAACCGATCATTTCATAACGATTTTATGTGGTTATACCTTCAACAATTTTTTTTCGAGAAGGAAGCGACTTTTCTCAGTGATTTTTTTACTCCACTATATGCGGAAACATGGTTAATCAAAGTAAAGTCACTAAATTGCATCAAAGCGTTTGAGACTTGGACTCTTCGCAGACTATTTAAGATCTCGTATATTGATAACATTTCAAACGAAGAAATCCGACGGAAAGCTGCTGTCGAAATACCACTTGCTTAATATAGTAAAGACCGGGAAAATATCATATTTGGGGTACATTTTGAGAGGAACTCGTTATGCCATTCTAAAAATGGTCCTGCAGGGCAAAATTGAGGGTCAAAGAAGGCAATCATTACTAGTACGTAGTACTCATGGCTCCGGAATACCAGGGATTGGAGCGGGATACCGGACGTGGTAACCATATTCCGTCGGGAGAAGATTACCTTTACAATTCATTGAACACAGTGTACCAATGATCTTCAACGTGCAAGATTGCATATGGGATCGGAAGAAGAATATATCCTTAATAATATCAGTTTATTACAGAGTTAAATTTGAGTATCATTATTTGTATTATTTTTTGCCCTGTTAAAATTAGGTCATTGCTAATTTTTAACTAATAAAAATGTATTTAAACGATGCAAGTTTTTAATACGAATAAAGATGTTAAATCCATACATCAGTATGAATTGGAAAAAACAAAAATTGGGTTTTATCAAAAACCAAATTTTGTTTTTTCTTTCTATAAGTAGGTTAAATGAACTCCTTTCTATATAGATATAATAATAAACTAAATTATTTTTAATCAAATATTAATTTAAGGTTGGAAATGTTTGTTTTTTTCATATTTGTTTCGCAAGTTTACTAAGGGATAATAGTCTTTTCACATAATTAAACCCATTTAAGAAATGTTAAACAATGACGTAGATCCGCAAGATCGTGAGACAATGCCCCGTAGTTTTTTTACACATTACAAACATTAAAAAATAACAAATATTGTTATTTATACACATGCCGTTATTATAAATTATTTCTTAACAGTTGGATGTTTAAAGCAAGTTTAAGCAATATAATATGATTTTCGAATTGCCAAAAACAAGAATATTCTGACATTTAATATCAAAGATAAATACGTTAGAGTAAATATATGTTGTATAAGAAAAAATGTGATGTTTATTTTATAATTTAACAAATACAATTGCTTAATTGTTAATTTAATAAATCTGTGTAAGCAAATGATTGAAATGTAATGTATACTTTAGAGAATTGTATCTGATGTTTTTTGTTTGGAGATATTTATATTCACGGTTCACAGGAATCGAGTAAAATATTGTGGTTTGAGTTTTGAAAAATAAGATCGTACACAGTGGTGTCTCGTCTATAGTATCACTATTACCTCAGACAAAACGGCTGTAGAAAGCATTCACCAGAGCTTCTTCTTCTTCGGGTTCCATCTCCTAATGGAGGTTGGAAATCATGGCAATTCTAACTTTGTTAACGGGTGCTCTGAATAACTCGTTTGAAGTCATTCCAAACCATTCTCTCAAATTCTTGAGCCATATGTTCTTCTTCTTCCTTGACTCCTTCTGCCCCTTTATCTTTCCTTCTATTATGTTCTGCAGCAGGGCATATTTAGGTCCTCTCATTATGTGTCCAAAGGCAATGTGCATAATTTAAAATTATTTAGAAATGTACAGGGTGTGTCAGAACTAAGATCCATACCAAAGTTATATTTTTTCTTATATATAAGGGATGGATTATAATATGTTTAAAAGATTAGGTTTTTGAGATATTTAAAGATATTTAAATATGCATGCTGTAATAAAAAAGTTTGTCAACACCTTGTACATTACTTTTCAGAATTAATTCTTGTGCTGACTTTCAAGCCAGAGAAATAAACTTTACTAAAAAATTTGATTGCTTCCTTAAATGTATACAGGGGTATCAAAAATTGCTGGTCTATATTAAATATTTATTTTACATAAAATCTTCGTTATTTCAAATGCAACACTATGTATTTTTTTGAATAAGTCGAAGCAGATTTAAATGCTCTTTCAAACTATATTAGGGTTTCCTATACCTATCTTGCTCAGATTTTGAATAAAAAGCGATTTTTCAATAAAATTCTAATCAAGATGGCTGATGTCGCCATGGCAATTTTCAAGTGACACTTAGCAGCTATTTTCAAAATAGACATTAGTATATGGACTTTATTTAAATTTATAACAGGTTATTGTTCAAAATCTGGACCAGATGGGTATACGAAACCCTAATATAGTTTGAAAGAGTATTTAAATCTGCTTCGACTTATTTAAAAATATACATAGTGTTGTATTTGAAATAACGAAGTTTTTATGTAAAATAAATATTTAAAATAGCCCAGCAATTTTTGACACCCTTGCAGGGGTGGATGGGGAAGTGGAAACCGGCCCGGGAAAAACAGGCAACCGGCCCAAATCCACAAAAACAAAATGACCATAACGAAGAAACTTATTTTATTTATTAATATATAAGTAAGGGTGTTTTTCGCTCGTGCGAAAAAGCTCTTTTGCCTCCGGTTTTAAAAAAAAATTGTCTTGATCAAAATTTTCATAAACATCAATATTGGGTCGGACATCTGAATTTTTACTACAAAATCAGTTTTACAGGGTTCTACTGCTTTATTTCCATTATCGATAACGGTAATTTGAACATGAATAGGCTACCATTTTGAGTCACAATTTTGAGAAACTTTAAGACTTCCTGACTCAAACGAAAAAAACCTAGGCAATACCTAGGCAGTGGATATAAATGTGTTCTGATGTAATGCTATGTTACAGTCTATAATAAGAATATTTGGATTTTCGAGACATTAATATTTTATTATCTGATCTAGTTTAAACCTTATCTAACTCTTCTCTGCTGCCTCAGTAATTTTTTGCAAATTCATTTTAGCAACATTTTAAACAACAATTTAGACTTGGCTTTTAGTTCTCAGTCTTGGCTTTTAGTCCTTCCCCAATTCAAGCCAAGCATAGATATGTTTTCTCCGGCAACTGCGCGTTCGCGTCAAATTCGTCTACCTTTTTACAAAGGGGAGCTTGAAAAATATTGCACCGAGGCCTCCAGTTGTCAATCTACGCTACCGTATTCTTAGTATACATTTAGATCGAGACTATTTAAATCTACCTAATGTTATTCATTCATTTTTCTGCTGAGAGTCAGTCATATTTATTAGTTATTAATAAAAGAATAGTGGGTAAAACTATACAGGGTGAGTCTTAAATAAGTGCAAATATTTTCAGGGGTGGTATATTTCTATCCCAGGAACACGTCTATGAGTTTTTTTGCAAAAAGAATGTTAAAAATCGAGCATTTTCTTTTAAATTTTCCTGTAAATTTTAGAAAACTTTTTAGAACTTCCTGTTCATCGCAAATTTGCCCACGGTATAGTTTCTTAATCTCTGATATTACGGCACTAAAAGAGATGCAAATACCGTAAAATTGAGGTGGCTCATTTTTTTTAAAAATAAATCTATTTTTTTTTAATTTCTAAACTTTAATAACTCGATTGGACTTATTTGAAACTCGTTAAAGAGAATATATTATGTTTATTTTATTGAGATCTACCAGCCCTGAAAATATTTGCACTTATAAACTCACCTTGTATAATAAAAATTTTCAAACCGAACAAACAACAGATGGTTATTAAAATTATAAGTGTGCCAGAGAAAGACATTTTACAATAGTGATTTTACAAATTGGTGTTTATATAATAAAATTATTTATATAACAAATTGGTGTTTATATAATATTATATAAAAACAACTGATGATTATACTGATGCAAATTGATTAGTTAGTTATGGAGTCACTAAGGATCTTACTTCACTTTAGTTAGAAGATTTACCATTTAATTTTTGCTAATCCAATCTTTTTTGAGCTCTGATCGGGACCGGCCTACCGGCCCACCGGCCCACCGGGAATTTTCCCGTTTTCCCATATGGCCCATCCACCCCTGTACCCCTGTATTAGGTTAAGGGAGCAATAACATTTTTTAGTAAAGTTTATTCATCTGGCTTCAAAATCAGCACAAGAATTAACTCTGAAAAGTAATGTACAGGGTGTTGACAAACTTTTTTATTATAGCATGCATATTTAAATATCTTTAAATATCTCGAAAACCAAAGCATTTAAACATATTAAACCCTTATAATACATGTCTTATTTTATGCCCAAGAAACTAAAAATTAAATAATATACAAGGTGTTCCATAAGAAAAAACATAACTTTGGTATGGATCTTAGTTATGACACACCCTGTACATTTGAAAATAATTTTATATTATGCATTTTGCCTCTCTACATATACCCATAAAAAAATTGTTTTCACATCTTTCCGTTTTCGTATAATCAACCGAGGTGAATGAGGTGTGCCACCCTGTTATATATTTTTTCAAAATAACGTCGATCCTATAAGCAGTAGACATCACCTATTAAATCGCTGTATGTTCGCATACAAAACTGTCTGTGAGAAAATAGGTGCTGTTACACTAAAATATGATGTGCTTAAACAAATAAAATAATATGTGTGAGTGCATGAGTCCATTTATTTACATTTTTAATTTTTATAAAAATGTACGTTGAAGACTTGAAAAAGAGACTATCGAGGCGTTGTCAATGAAAAGAAGATTATAAACGAAATCTAGTAACATCTTTAAAACCCCAACGATCTAAAGCCAAAAACAGAAAGAAAAAAAGTATATTTGATACCAATTAAACTTTTAGTAACATAATCGAGGGCGCAATTTTTAAATTCATTGTTGCCAACCATGACATATTTAGCGCCGGGCTGACTAACTGGAATTTAAATTTCCCGCTGCAGATTCAGGTGGTTAAAAGGTGCATTCAGGTAGTCTCTGCTCATAAAAAAATGTCAAGTAGCTACATTTTTTTACTTATTTCCTGACACTGTAGATCGTTTTGACACTTTAGTTTTGTAATGCGAGCTTTTGGTTTAAATAAAAAGTGTTGTGATACTTTAAGCTTAAAAATGTTTACTTGCAGTCAAACGTTGTTCTTTTTAAAACCTCTTTTAGTGCGAAGTGGGTACAAGATAGCTTAATAGCCGTAAAAATCGCAACATTATTAGAATATTTTGAACGCGAAAGCGGTAGTAATGGCCCTTTATGTCACGTATGTGCTGTTAAGGAGGTGAGTGGGGTTGAGGAACTTAGTTTCAGGGGAGAAGGTTCCTGCACGGAGAGTCTTAGGACATTGCACCTCCATGAACCCTCCCAAGACCGCTGGGTACTCTCAACAATGATTGAGAGTATGTGATCTCTGATCACATCTTCACGAGGTGGCCCTGTTGAAACTGAACTCAGTGGATCTAGACCGGGAAGTTGATAAACATCTCCCAAGCTAAGCTGTTAGACACCGCGGCGAAGGCTGGATGGCACTAGGGTTATAGCTGTCACGAACGGTTCCTTTGGGGCAACAGGTCGCACCCCATCGGATCTAGACCTTACCTCCGCATGCGGGGCTCTGCGGAGGTGGACTTCCTTTCCCTAGCTTCTCGTGGGTCCAATATGGATAATAAATCTCAAAGGTCAAAAAATACAACAAAAGGCCAAAAAGTAACCAAAGCTGAGGGGCATGGTAACTCAAGGGCCACAAAACAGGTTCCTAAAGCTGAAAAGCAGGGAACTTCCAGAGAAATTCCACAAGCCGAAAGGCCGGGAACTTCAAAGGAATCCTCCCACGCTGAAGGCAAGGAGCTACTAAGTCTGTCAGAGTAACTGCGACGGAAGACGTAGAGCTCATGACAGACGCAGAAATCAGGGCTGCTAAGCTCTCTGGCATCTCTAAAGCTAAAATCACCAGATTGGTAAAGGAAGGCCAAGATTACATACAGGCCAAACGGGCCGTAATCAAAGCCAACTTTGTCAAAGCTGCTGAAAGGGCAACAGAGGAGCCGTCAAAGCCTTCAAGGGCCATGACAAAATGTGTAAAACCACCGACCGCAGGGTCAAAAAGGCCAAGTTCTGACCAAGGCACACCACCTCAAAGCCAACGCAAAAGGAAAAGGCCAAAAACCGATGGTGTGTCTTATAGCGAAGCTGCTGCTTCCGTTAGGTTAGCAGTGGTATGGAACCGGACCGGCTTATGGCAGTCCAGAAATCCATCTTGACTGTGTACGAAGCGATTCCGGAAAGAGAACTACAGGTCCGATTTCTGAGGGGCACGATTCTGAAGGTACAAGCCGGGATTCCTGGAATTAATCTGTGCGGATGACACTACTGCGAAGTGGGTAAAGGAGGTCGTTCCGTCTCTAGCGCCGTAGGAGGGTGCCTCTCTTGCGGTGCTGGAGGGGGATGAAATACCCAGGCCCAACGCATTTGTTGTCTTCATACCGGACGAAAAAGACGGGGAGCGTCTTGAGGCTAAAAGGATTCTCAAGAGATTGGGAATAAGTAACCATAGCCTCAGGACGCATCTGTGGACTATCTGGGGCAGTAAACCCTCAGACAAGGGGGTTCTGTGGACCTTCTCGATGGACCAAGGTTCAAGAGAGGCTCTCCAGGAACTCCAAATGTCTCCCTTCTACGGGATGGGAAGGGTGACCTTCCGGCCCAAAGAAGAGAAGACAACAGTATTGCGGGAGAAGCCAGACGCAACTACCTGAAATGTAGAAGGGGAGCAATCTCTATCGATGGAAGTTCAGGTGGAGGAAGAACCTCTTCTAGATGGAACTAGCCCGCTCAAAAGGACATTGGTCCAAGAGCTCGCGGAATCCATCGGGGAGAAAGAGCCCTGTAAACCTGACCCTTCCAACTCTTCGCAGTGAAGAGAGAAATAAGGATCCTGCAGGCCAGCCTTCAGCACGCAAAAGCTGCTTCAGCAACGCTGGTCAGAAGGATGGAACAAGAAGGCATTGATGTGGCCCTCCTGCAGGAACCCTGGAGGATAGGCGAGGGAATTGCTGGTCTATCATCTAAACAAGGTAAGCTTTTATGCACGCCTAGGCCCAAAAGACCAAGAGCGTGCATAATTCATAGTAATAGAGTAGATTGTACACTAATACCGGTGCTCTGCACCGATGATGTAGTTACAGCTATTCTAACACTAACCACGGAAGAAGGAGAAAAGAGAATGGTGATATGCTCAGTTTACTTCCCTGGCGATGAAGCTCAATGTCCACCTAGCATTATAAGCGACGTACTTGCATTCTGCCTGGAAAAAGGAATACAGCTCATTATAGGACGTGACGCTAACGCACACCATACCGTGTGGGGCAGCACTAACATCAACACTAGAGGTGAGTCGTAGTGTTTTAAATTTCATCTTATCTGAGGGTTTACTAATATCCAATATAGGAAATAAATCTACGTTTGTCACTAGGGCTCGTAAGGAAGTTTTAGATTTAACTCTTTGCACAGGCAAGGTAAGTGATAACATAACAAACTGGCATGTGTTGGACGAACCGTCGTGTTCGGACCACAGACATATTCCGTTTAACGTTAATACCTTTCCGTCAGAAATCAAATACCGTAACCCAAGAGATACAAACTGGATATGATTTAGAATGTCTCTCAGTAGGTATCTAGACGGTAATACGGAACAGATAAAGGGTGTAGAAGCACTAAACCCGGCAGTGGAAAGGGTAAGCGAAGAAATTGTGGAGGCCTATCATGAAAACTGTCCAGAAAGAACTAAGAAAAACACGGGTAGCAATACAGTCTGGTGGAGCAACGGCTTGAAGAGGTTAAGATCGGAAGTTCGAAGGCTGTTTAACAAGGTTAAAAGCAACCAAGATTGGGCTACCTACCGGTATAAGCTCACGTAATACAATAAAGAAATTAGAAAAGCCAAAAGGAATTCATGGAGAAAGTTTTGCGAGGAAATTACAGATATCCCGACATGCTCTCGTATCCATAAAGTCCTGGCAAAAGATAGGGCAACCATCAAGGAAATAGGTTTCATTAAGAAAGCTGATGGCACTTATACAGAAACTAAAGAGGAACGTCTTAATGAATTAATAAAAATTCACTTTCCGGCCTCGGTTATTCTGAGGGACTCTACTAGGCAAACCAACCTAGACCCAAGGCTGGCCAGGCCAAGGCCTGTGGATTGGAAAATTGCCACAGAAGTTAGCAGACCAAGTAGAATTAGATGAGCAATAAACAAATTCCAGCCGTATAAATCTCCGGGTACAGACGGGATATATCCCATACTATTACAGATGGGAATAGAGGAATTAATACCTCACATATGTAAAATTCTCAAAGCTAGCCTGGCATGGGGAGTCATACCAGAAATATGGCAAAAGGTTAAGGTCATATATCTTCCTAAGGTAGGCAAGGTATCGGACTTTACTCCAAAGTCATACAGACCGATAAGCCTATCCTCCTTCCTACTGAAAACGCTAGAGAGGCTCTTGGATAGGTTTCTAAGGGACGAAGTGCTAAGAGATAGTCCCCTAAGCAATCGTCAATATGCATACCAACCAGGTAAATCCAGGGATGCTGCATTAGATGATTTAAATAGGCATTTCAAAGTCGATAGAGGACAAAGAAATAGCAATGGCCGCTTTTTTAGATATTGAGGGAGCATTCAATAATGCTACTACCGACTCATTAGTAAATGCAATGAGTAGAAGAGGTACATGCAGTGGTATGTAGATGGATAAGGGCCGCCTTAGAAAACAGGATAGTGACTTCCACTCTGGGGCAAGCTACTATCAAAGCAGTAGCGGGTGGAGGTTGTCCACAGGGAGGAGTGTTATCTCCTCTACTTTGGGGAACCTTGGTAGATGACCTCCTCAACGAACTGTCCACACAAGGTTTTATTGCCTAGGATATGCAGACGACATCGTAATTGTGGTCAGGGGCAAGTTTGCTGGTATGATATCGGAAAGAATGCAGACAGCCTTAAACAAAGTTGACAAGTGGTGCAAACAAGAGAGACTGACAGTCAATGCTCAGAAAACACAAATTGTCAATTTTACAAAAACGATAGCACCAAAAGTCCTAAAACCACCAGTGCTAGGAGAAACGGAGATTTCATTTACCAAAGAAACAAAGTATCTTGGGATATTTTTTGATCTTGGGATATTCTTTGAAAGGCTTACATGGAATACATAGCGAAAGCAACACAGAGGGCTGCCATCTCTTTAGGTAGGTGCAGAAGGATGTGTGGAAAAAACTGGGGATTTAACCCTAAAATGACTCTATGGCTATACACAAGGGTAGTAAGACCCATGATAACCTACGGGTCGGTGGCGTGGTGGACAAAGACATCGCAAGTGGGTGCGGTAAGGCTGTTAAGTTCCACACAAAGGCTTGCGTGCCTGTGTGTAACTGGGGCCATAAAAACCACTCCTACAAATGCGATGGAAGTCTTGTTGAACTTACCACCACTACATATTTTCATACAAGGCGAAGCCAGATCTGTCATGCACATGTTAATTCACGGTCAGCAGCACATAAGTCAAACGCATAGTGCTGCTAGCCAGAAGCTAATCGAAGAGCTAAAAGCAGACAAAGTATTGGGATTACCAATTGATGCAACATCTACTAGGTATAGCTTCAACAACAAATTTAATATAACCATACCAGGAAGGGAAGACTGGAGTAAAGGTGTACCCATTCAAGCTGAGGCAACCTGGTATACAGACGGCTCAAAAACGTCAGAAGGCGTAGGAGCTGGGATAGTAGGGCCGAAACAAGGGAGAACCTTCCACGTAAGCCTATCCAAGGATGTCACAATTTTCTAGGCAGAAATAACGGCAATCCACTATTGTGTAGAAGAAATAATAAGGCAACAAAGAACAAATGGTTCTGTGGCCATCTTCACAGACAGCCAAGCGGCGCTAAAGGCACTCAGCTCCGCGGAGGTCAATTCTAGACTAGTGTGGGACTGTGTGCGTGCTCTGAATATTTTGGACCAACGTAGCACTGTTACGTTGGCCTGGGTGCCAGGGCACGAGGGTCACAATACAAGGGTAACGAAAAGGCAGATGAAAGGGCCAATCAAGGCTCATCGATGCCATTCATAGGCCCAGAACCCTTCTGCGGCGTTGCAAAGGCGGTCACGAGAATGGCCACGGAACGATGGGTGGCCAACAATCTCTAGAATGGTGGAGAAACTCACCAGGGCAGAGACAGGCGAAAAGGTTCATTGTAGAACATTTGCCAAAATTCACGGTAGACTTGATAAGCAAGGACAGAAAGACAGTCAAAGCTGTAGTAGGTCTACTAACAGCACATTGTAAGCTAAATAGGCATCTAAAGCTGATGGGATTGACAGACGAAGCTATGTGTAGGTTCTGCCAATCTGAAGAAGAAACGTCAGAACACATTTTATGTCGGTGTGACAGCCTGGCAAATGTGCGGTTCCCGGTAATAGGCAATGATAGGCCATTGCCAAGGAGCTACATGGAGGGTTCAGTCTCCAAGTTGCTAAACTTTGTGAAAAGGATAGGACTGGAGAATGTAATCTAAGGATCAGAAGAGGACCACAATAGATCTGAGAAGGTCACAGTGGATCAGGCCGAAAGCCACCTCTAAGAATCTAACCTAATCTAATCTAAGGAGGTGAGTTTTGTTGATGTAAATAATAACTGTTTATATATTTATCGGGAACATCTTCTGAATATGCGCCAAATCATAAAGAAAGCAAGGGAATTCAACATCTCTCTTTATATTTGTTTCGTAGACTATAAAAAAGCTTTCGATAAAGTCAGATGGCAGCAGCTGTGGAAAATCTTAAAGGAAGTGGGGGTACCGCAACACCTTATTTCACTTATCATTCAGTTGTATCAGCACACTACAGGATCAGTTAGAATACTGGATTCAGCTTCAAAGGAATTTTCCCTCGAACAAGGAGTCAGACAGGGGTGTATATTGTCTCCTCAACTATAACATATACGGAGAATACATAATGAGAAAGTCGCTAGAAACATGGGAAGGAGGCATTTCAATAAATGGCCAAAAAACAAATAATCTACGCTTTGCAGATGATACAGCACTACTCGCTAACAGTCAAGAAGAGTTAATCAATTTAGTAAATAGGGTAGAAAACGAAAGCAATCGGCTCGGTCTGGAACTAAATACGCAAAAAACCAAAATCATGATAGTTGATAGGCAACATAACAACCATCCAAATATAAGTCATATCGACCGCTTTGAAGTACGTATATCTGGGATCACTATTGACAAATACAGGCACATCGGAAGAAGAGGTGAAGCGTAGGTGCAACATGGCAAAGGTAGCTGTTGGGAGACTGACCAAGATCTGGAAAGACCGCCAGATTTCAAGAGTCACCAAAAACCGGCTAGTCAACTGTTTGGTACTCCCAATATTGACGCATGGCTGCGAATCGTGGACTCTCAGGCAGGCGGAACGTAAGAAGATCGATGCTACCGAGATGTATTGTTAGAGACGTATGCTCCGTATCCCATGGACTGAACGCCGTACAAACGTTTCCAATGAACTTAATATTACTAACAGGCTTTCCTGTAAAATCCGACTAAAACAACTAAAATATTTTGGACATATAATGAGGAAAAGTCCGGACAATATGGAAAGACTCATAATTCAAGGCAAGGTGAAGGGACGTAGACCACGTGGCCGCTCTCCAACTCGATGGATAAACCAGATCACGACTAGCTGTAGCAAGCCAATGCACGATGTCATCGAGATGACAAAAGACAGAGGCGCATGGAGAAAAATCATCCATGATGTTACGCTGACCACTACACTCCCTAATGGGGGTCAGGAGTGAAGAGAGAGAGAGAGAGAGAGAGAGAGAGAGAGAGAGAGAGAGATATTTATAATTATTTTTTTTCCTAAAAAAAATTGGATTACCATATTCTTGGAATTCATGAGAATATTTTTATCCGTGTATTTTAATTTTGGAGACGGATGTTTTATCGGTTTAGACAGGCAGTCTCATTGTGTCAGTTTTTGTGTTTATTATTAGATTAAAGTGTCGTTAGTTGTTTTTAGAAATGCACAATAATAAAAAGATAAGTATGAACATTTTATAGATATGTGTATGTGTATAAACATTATAAAAATATGTCCTACGACAAAACAGCAAAGAACGTAAATAATGTCTTTACTTTTGTGTTTCGGTAACATTTTTGGAAAAAAGCCTTAAGCTTGATTTTCATGCATCCGTTGTCCGACGATACGATGATACGATATCAATTTTATTGGTTGAATTTAAAGACTTCGATTGGTTAACCATTTCTAACCAATTGAAGTCTTTAATGTCAACCAATAAAATTAATATCGAACCATCGTATCAACGGATAACGGATGCATGAAAATCAAGCTTTAGCAATTTAACTTAAAGGGAAATTAAAACAACTTTCGTTGCACGTCATCAATGACACCATGCGTCGTCTTATGGAGTTTGCTGGTGGTCGTTTTATGATGTGCAACCACAGTTACTTTAATTTCCCTATATGTTGACATTTGACTGGCTTTGCATTGTTACCTGTTCAGTTTTGATTTAAAAATTGATGCAGTTTTTCTTAAATTACTTAAAATCGGCTTATCCAAAATTGTTCCAATTTGGCATGTTTATTCAGCATAGGCAGACGTGTTAAAAACCTAATTATGACTTGAATAAAAAAATTCAACAAAATGTTTGAGTTTATTGCTCTTAACTATTAATTTTCTTAAAATAAAATCCATTAGTACCTGTTTGGAATCCTTTATTTTATTTTATAAAGGTTTCCACCATAGCGGTCTTCATCAGTATTATTATTGTTTCTATATTGTAACAAACTCATACAAATAAATATTTTCAAACAAACGCACACATACGGTTTGGTTTGGTTTGTTATAGTATATGTAGAATACTGATGAACACCGCAATATATTTTTTTTCCATAACAAGGGGCCGTCCTCTGCCGAAAACACTGCGACCTGTGAGGCCTATTGTGTTTGCCCCCCTTCTATATCTGCACCCATTCTCCTATCCCTGTGCCCTGCACTAGCTTATGCAGGTCCTTGATAGGATGGGAGCATAGTTCCTCCGGTTCTAGCCTAGTTTTCCCAAATAAAGAGTGTCGCTTGCGATCCAGAGCCTCGCAATGACATATTATGTGCTCCGCTGTTTCAGGATCTTTATCGCAGAGTCTGCAGCAAAGACTTCCTTGATACAGGTTGAGCTTGTTCAGATAATACTTGACAGCCATGTGTCTTGTCAAGAGGCCTGTTGTAATCCGCACTTTATTCCTGCTAAGCATTAGCAGTTCTTTTGCGGTTTTAGAGCTAGGTCCTTGGATAAAAGCCTTGCTGTGCTTGTGCCCCTGTCTGTTTCTCCAGTGGACATTGTGCATCCAGAGTTTTAGTGCACTACGGGCCATACATTTGGGTATTCCCAATACTGGCTTTGGACCAAGATAGGATGCCGATGATCCCTGCCTATATAGCTAGCTCATTGGCTTTTTCGTTGCCTTGGATGCCGCTGTGGCCCGGCACCCAGAATAATTTAATTCTGTTCCTTCGTGCCAGAGCTCCCAGTTCACCCAGGCATTCCCAGACGAGTCTCGACGATACTTTTGGGTTCATAAGCGTCCCAAGTGCCGCCTGGCTGTCTGAACATATATTGATGAGCTTACCTGAATAAGCTCTTCTATTGTTTTCTCTTGCACATTGTAGAATGGCGAAGATTTGTGTCTGGAATACGGTTGAGTGTTTACCCAAGGAAAAGGATAAGCTTGCCCTTGGTCTTTCCCCAAATACTCCAGCTCCTGTTCCTTCAGCGGTCTTTGACCCGTCTGTATACCAGGTTAGTCCATCCTGAAGGAATGTTATATCTGTCCACATTCCTCGATCCATTTTGTTCACCTCGAATGGTTTGTGGTAGTGATAATGAGGGGTCATTTGGTCCGATCTCATTTGGAGTAGAGATCCTCCGAAAGAATCTCCCATCTTTAAGTGTCCTGTTTCTGTCCTATTTCCCGGAGAACACCGCAATATGGTCGAAACGTTTATAAAATAAAATACAGGATTCCAGGTTCCATTCCAACAGGTAGTGATGGATTTTCTGTAAAGAAAAGCAATAGCTAGAGCAAGAAACCCAAGAGTTTTTTTAAGAATATTAAATATTCATAAATGATCAAGAAATTTACCACATTATAAGTAATAGGTATTAAATTACAGATATCCATTTTTTTAATATTTCTGATTATCTATTTTCTCATTTTTTTTTACAAAATTCAAGTTATAAAAATCAATGCGTGGGTCATTTGTAATCGTCAGTATCTCATACAGGGGTCATATGTATCTCATCACTGACCTAAGCAACCTCTGATAATTCTTAATAAAATATTTATTTACTTTTAGAATACTTTGGGACTTCCACAATTCCAATATTTAACTCTGACTCTACTAGGAGAAAAATGATATTATAAATTTAGTTTATTTACAAGTTTATTATATTATGTTTCTGTTTGGCAAGTTTGTATTTGCGTTTTAAAATTTAAACAAATTTTAAAACGCAAACCAGGTGTGTTAAAATTACATGGTAAATAATGTAATATACCGCTACAGCCAGTTCTTTCTTTTTGGACGAAGCATGGGTATTGTACCACTGAAAGAGAAACCTAAAAAATAAAAAGTATTTTTTGTCAAATGCCTCTGTGTAAATAATAAATTTATCAGAATCTATTCCTGTACCATAATGCATTAGAAACGCTTCAATAACATATATTTAGTCTCTATAGAGAGACAATTTAATTTGTGACTCCTTATTTTAATGACCAGACCAGTGCCTTCTATTAAAAGATCAGCCTTCGGGCGAGATTTATGACGTCACGCTAGTTAGATATAACGGATTAATAAATATGTTGTATAATACATGGAAAACATAATTATTCCTCAGATTTTTGGTTTGTATTTTAAAAATGATATAGTTTACATGAAATATACATAATATACAGTTAATAACTACCACATATATACCTATTTATAGTAATAAATACTTTGGCAAATAAACTATGAACCATACAAATGCAGCAAATGTTTTACAATGTACAAATAATGTATAGGTACATAAGATAATGGGTAAAATGTAAATATATTTTAAATTTTGGGGTTTGAAAATCGATCTAATTTAACAAAAAACATTCAATATCTACTAATAGTGATGTATTATTATTTGCATTTACAAAATTTATATGTATATTTTGCAAGTATCAATGTACGAAAAATTATATTTACAAATAATACAATATTATCTAAAAAAAGGCGTCAGCGATGGCTATGAAATGAAGATCGCTGGCATTTTATATGTAAAATTATTCTAAAATTTTTGTTTTTTTGAGGATTTTTAGGTTCGGGAAAAACGCTGATTTAAGTTTTCATTTGGGTTTTCATTATTTTTATTTGGTTTAAAAAAACGTTTCGCCTACCTATAGCCTTCATCAGTGTTGTGTCATATGAGAAAAATAGTGTCGAATATAATCCAAAAAATTACATATACAATATAATTCACACCTCATAATGCTTACTGCAATTAATAAACTAATATAAACTTATGACCACATATTTTTTAAAATTATTATTCTTAACACTAAAATTACCTCCATCATCTATGGAGTACGCAGTAAACATTATGTGTGTGGTGTGAATATTTTATATGTAATTTTTTGGATTATATTTGACACTATTTTTTTCATATGACACAACACTGATGAAGGCTATAATGTTAGCCGAAACGTTTTTTTTAAACTAAATAAAAATAATGAAAAACCAAATGAAAACTTAATCAGCGTTTTTCCCGAACCTAAATCCCAAGAAAATCAAAAAATTTAGAATATTTAGAAACAAGGTTCAAGAATATCAAATTTTCCAAGATTGTAAAATTCTAGTTAATTATTTTATGTGTACAGTTATTTAGGGAATGTCATCGATGTTCATTTCCAAGCCAACTAGATGCCGATTTTTTTCGATGATACGGTATAATTCTTACGTAAAATGTAAATAACATTAGACCAATTAAAACAAAGAAATATGAATTTCTTAGTATTTTTAGTAACACCTTTATTCTTAAAACTTAATTTTGTATTATGCAAATATACCAATTTTATTGTTATTTTATTCATATTGTATTCAGCCATCACTTAAATATATAATATTAATTTGGTATTATAAATAATCAACACTATACATTAAAAATTACTGAACAAAAATATATGTTATGCTTGACAACTTGACATACATTATATATTATCAAACAAAAACACATTCTTCTTTTAAACTGTATCAGTCTTGTCTTTTAGATTATAATACCTTCTTACGTGTTTGAATCTATCGAAGCTGAACCAACAACACTTGGAGTGGAGATTCCATAATATGAATAAAATAAACATAATTGTCCAGTTTTCATTAATACCATCATGGGAGAATATTATTTTTAAATTTATTAAAGATATTTTCAATAGAATTCTCTTGATTTATAACTCGTACCCACTTTTCTTGCTCTTCCGGACACTTGCTCTTTCCGGCACCAAAAACACACTCCACTTAAGCTTTATTGATGAATTGTTAGAGTCTTAAAAAACACACACAAAAACCACGATGAGTAAAAAATGTATGGCCACTTTTATGTTAAATCACTTACACAACGTGTAATTTTTCAATTTTTCTATTTTTTTATGCTAAACCGAGAGTGACCATATAGGTAGTAGTTTATGTCACTTAAACACCAAAATAATTAGTTTTTTGCACTACAATAATAAATAATACCAAAAATCATAGAGTTAAAACCAAAAATCAACCGACAAAATATGAAACGGAATCTAACCCAATATCTAAGTATGTACAGCTGATGAAGTAAACAAAAGTCCGCCCCCTAGGCTGATCTTTTAAAGAAGGGCAGTGACCAGACTGTTGTTCACAAGGACGTATGTCAGGAAAATATAGTCACTTGCGTATATATCGTGTCTCAAAATATGCCAGCCGCTGAATGTGAATATTTCTAAATTCGTTAATTATTCTGGGGCTTTAAATAAGAAGACTAAGGAAGGAGCATAATGCTATCCATGTATTCATGCATGGTGGGCGTAAAAGCCACCATAAAAGCTTTCTAGGGTGGGGATCCTTGACAGTTCTGTTTGACGATTCATTTGACACATTTGAATTTGATTTGAAATTTTGTGGATTTGTCAGTCTTTACGGAGCTTATTTTATGTTATTTATTATTTATTCTACTACTGATAGTTGTATAAAGGTAGTAAATCTAGATGGAAATTGTGGCAGAACTTAAATTAACAGTGACACTATCGCGATTTATCGAAAAAGACTCTAAAATAGTTGGTTGTGTAGCGTGCGGTAGATCTCGGCAAAAATTGAGTGAAATAATGGAACAACTTTTCGCTAGTAAGTGACTATATAATATACATACGTGTAGTAAACCGATCATTTATGAAATTCACTTAAATTAACTAAATTATATATTTTTCTTGCATTTTAGCTTTTATTTATTACTTGTCAAAGATTAGATGTCAAAGAATTTAGATACGTTAATTTGACTTACCTGCTTCAGTAGCGTATCGGATGTTTGTGTTAATAAATACTTATTATAACTTATCTATTTTTATTAGAATTATATATTTTTATAACAATTTTAATAACTACCAACGTTTATTCACAACGTAAAATAAAACAACAAATTATTGAGTCTACCCCCACGTCTACCCTACATCATAGTTTTACATTTTTTAAATAAAATTAGAACGACACTGATAAATCGGAATTTAAGTCGGCCATATTTGAGGCCCATCGCGGTGTACCTAAGATTTTTGATATACTCCTTCCTTAGTCTTCTTATTCAAAGTTCTGGGGACTTTAGGCTGTCTAGTAGGCAATTCTGAAATATTGGTCTATGAAAAAATG
The DNA here is from genome assembly GCF_002938485.1 of Sitophilus oryzae. NCBI lineage: Eukaryota > Metazoa > Arthropoda > Insecta > Coleoptera > Curculionidae > Sitophilus > Sitophilus oryzae. The sequence continues at coordinate 936,815 of NW_022145636.1, read as the reverse complement.
ACAATTTGCGCCCTCTTTGACTGGCTGCGGAATCCAAATGATATCACACATTGAAATACGCTTTTACACCATTTTCACACTTTCTTTCCTATAAGCTGTCGAATGACACTAATTTTTTGCGATGGTAAAATTAACTGGAAGTTTTATGCCAAGGATTAAATTGGCAGTTAGTGTCATTCGATAGCTTACGAAAAGTTAAGCTAGGAATTGCAAACCATTTCGCTGAATGGTATGTCATTTGGATTCGGTAGCATGTTAAAGAAGGAAAATTGTCATTTTTCAAATGTCCGTATTTCAAGTAAATGTACGAATTAGACATAGACAAAAATAACACGATTAGACATAGACATAAAAGGTTTTATACAAAATGTATCTAGAATTCGCAAGAGAATCCAAATATAACACTGGGTGTTCCATTAAAAAAATGCTTCACATTGTGACTGGAACTTTTCTAGGCAGATTAACACAGTGTGTTCCTAATGACTATATTTTTAAGGAATATTTACATTCAAGCAAAGGGAGTTACGGTCTACACTTAAATTAAATTCATAACTTCTTTCTTATAAGATCTAATAGATAGAGTCTTTTTCCAGGTTCTTGAGTTTCCATTTAAGTTGATTTCCACTTGGGAAGCAGAACGGTTCTAGTCCAGTTAGTGGAGTGTTCGCTCCTTTTCTAGCTAGATCGTTTGCTTTTTCATTGCCTTCTATCCCTTGGTGAACGAGCACCCAGAATAGGACTTTTCTTTGCCTAATTTGTTCAGCTTCTCTAGGTATTCTCTAACCAATGTCGAATTGATGGTTACTGAGTGATCGTTTTTAGTGCTGCTTGACTATCGATAAGATGACTATTTAAAAGATCATAGCATTCCATTATATGCTATTTTAGACAAAAAGTTGTCAGATAAAAGTTGTAGATAATCACATCCTTAATCCTGTGTCCTCCGTTTTTTTCTAAAGCCTGTTATTTTTGACATATGACACAAATAGATGTTTTTTTAAATGGAAACCATAGTGGGTCATGACCATAGGTCATGACTTCATAAAAAGCGTCATTTTTTTAAGCTTTTCACCGATATAAGATATAATATGTTTTCTTCGAAAAATTACTGAGTTCTAGCCAATTATTTTCATTTTTAAACAATTTCACTTAATTAGCCATGGAAACAAGTTTAATCGTCTTTGCTCTCATAAATGTGAAGCTGTCACATCCAAACTTTGTATATTAAAATAAACAAAAATTGTAAATATGAATTTTTCAAATGAAGAAAATCGTGTAGGATTATTGGTTCAACTTTTCTTGACCATACATTTATTTTCGAAGATTTTTTAGAGAACGGTTTTTAAGACATGTTAAAAAAGTTAAATTTAGTTATAGCCAATTTTTATCTTTCTTGCCTAATTTCACTTAGATTGCATGGTATTCTTATTCTGTTATGATTTATAACTTATAAAAAGTTAGAATATATTACTAAACGGTTCTTTACAATTTACATTACACAAACTAAAACTTAAAAAAAATAATATCACTACATACACTTTAAGTTATTTTAGAAAATGTTCAAAAAATCCGCAATTATTTTGAGTTGCATTTTTTTTAAACTGAATTACTACCTGTTCTCACAGAAGGACCGGTCGACTTAATTAAACTTTTCTCGTACCACCACTTCGAGTGCCTCTCTTAATTCATAAGTTCTTTTGTAAACCTTATTGTTAGCTATACCGCATAAAAAATTCTAAAATGGATCGGTCAGGTGATCGGGGAAGCCCATACAATTAGTCCACCTCTTCCTATCCCTGCGTTTATATAATTATGATATAAATAATTTTTTACATTTCTTTCATTATGGGGGGTGGGGGGTGGTGTGTTATAATGGAAGTCATGTTGGAACCACTCTATTGATACGTGAGTATCTATACGCTTTTCTTCATTTGAAAAATTCATGTTTACAATTTTTGTTTATTTTAATTTACAAAGTTTGGATGTGACAGCTTCACATTTCTGAGAGCAACGGCGATTGAACTTGTTTCGATGACTAACCAAGTGAAATTTTTTTAAAAATGATAATAATTGGCTATATTTCTGTAATTTTTCGAAAAAAGATATAGCTTACATCACTAAAAAGCTTAAAAAATGGCGCTTTTTATGAAGTCATGGCCAACTATAATTACCATTTAAAAAAAACATATGTTTGTGTCATACGTCAAAAATGACAGGCTTTAGAAAAAAACGGAGGACACAGTCTCATTAAGGATGTGATTATCTACAACTTTTATCTGAAAACTTTTTGTCTAAAATAGCTTATAATGGAATTACGGACAATTTTTAAAATAGCCGAAATTTGTTTTTTTTAAATATCTAGTAAACAATGAACTTTTTCAAAAATCTGAAAGGAGCATATTTATGACCCCACAAAACTGCAATTCTTTCCCCATTTAACCGACTCTCTATCTCCAGTAGTTTCCGAGATACCCATAGAGAACATCGTAGGAAACTCACCCTGTATATACCACCAAACTTTATTTATCTACTCACTCGGTAATTACCCAACGCCCCCCACTGATTTTTTTTTCAGTAATAAGAGGGCGCCCTCTGCCGCAAACACTGCGGCCTGTGAGACCTATTGTGTTTGTCCTCTTTTTATGTCTGCACCCATTCTCCTATTCCTGTATCCTGCACCAACTTATGCAGATCCTTGATAAGATGGGAGCATAGTTCCTCCAGTTCTAGCTTTGCTTTCCCAAATAAAAAGTGTCGCTTGCGATCCAGAGCCTCGCCGTGACATATTATGTGCTCCGCTGTTTAAGGATCTTTATCGCAGAGTTTGCAGCAAAGACTTCCTCGATACAGGTTGAGCTTGTTCAGGTAACACTTGGCAGCTATATGTCCTGTCAAAAGACCTGTTGTAATCCGCACTTTATTTATGCTAAGAATTAGCAGTTCCTTTGTGGTTTTATAACTATAGGTCCTCGGTAGCTATCTGTTTCTTCAGTGGACATTATACTTTTACCTGATCCAGAGTTTTACTTCACTACGGGCCATACACTTGGGTATTCCCAGTACGGTCAAACCAACCAATATAGGATGCCGATGATCCTTGCCTAGAGCTCATAACCTAATAAAAAAAACTAGAGCAAATAACTTAATTCTATTCCTTCGTGTCAGAGCTCCCAGTTCACTCAGACATTCCCAGACGAGTCTCGACGATATTTTGGGCTCATAAACGCCCCAAAGTGCCGCCTGACTGTCTGAGCATATTGTTGCGGACCGGTGTGGACTCGACCTAACCTGACTATATGTTCCGCCAAGGTTCCGCCCTCAGATGACCTTAACATCGCATTAAAGAATAGACACCGTAATGATTCATTCGTTCGAGAAGAATCGAGACCCACTAGAATGGACTAGTACATACGAGAACATTCGAAAACCTTCTCTATGCACCTAACGATCTATGGACTATTCTAGATTTCTTTTGCTGTAGGTATAAAAGCCGGCGGCAGTGGCCTAGAGAGGGCAGTTATAAATATACAGTTGACGCGCTAAAATTCAAAATAAATTCTTAGTTATAAATCGTTTGTAAATAGTTCTATAAGTCTTTTATCGTTATTGTTTTTGTTAATTAGTGTTAAATAAATAGTGTTTAAATAAATTGTGACTTTCTATCCACACGGAACCGACGAAAAACGTAACAATATATTGATAAGCTTACATGAGTAAGCTCTTTTGTTCTTTTCTATTGCACATTGTAGAATGGCGAAGATTTCTGCCTGGAATACTGTTAAGCCCTGTTAATCTGCCCAAGAAAAAGAATAAGCTTGCCTTGGTCTTTCCCCAAATATTCCAGTTCCTGTTCTTTTAGCGGTTTTTGACCCCTCTGTATACCAGGTTCTTCCCCTACGAGATGCGAGACCTTGACGTTGGTGGGGAAGCTCCCGGCCAGGGCACCGGAGGGGACCCCTCTTGCGCTCTGGTTAGGTCTAAGGAGCATCTCAATGTCTTGTCCCTGGCTGTAGTGTCGTGGCCAGGGAACTGCATCAAGACATAAAAACGATGCCGGACGGGACCTCCTTCGGGACTTAACGTCCGTCATACCGTAAGTCTCTCTTAGGAGAGACATGGGGGCTTTGGCTTTACTGTCTGAGCCGCGTGGATGAGGTACCACTATAAAAACCTCCCCAAATCCTACGGTATAGTGCGCGCCAAAGGGATGGATGGTCGGGGGGAAACCCGACCACTAGCGACTAACCTGGGATACCGGGCGACCTCCCAGCTCATAAATGCCTAGTCACGGTATTGCGGGGCTCTGCCGTGATGGTCGTTTCTTTCCCCTGCTACTCGTGGGATCATTATATGGACCAAGAAAGCAAAAAACCCAATGACGAGGATGGATCAAACCGTCCCGATCCTTCTCCTAAGGAGGAGGAAACTAAGGAGCGTGGGACTATTCCTACCCCAAACAACTCACCTCAGCCGGATCAGGAAACAGAGGGGCCCAGATCCCCCTCGCCTGAGAAGGCAGAAGGTGAACCTCCTTTCGGGGTCTCCAAGCAATTGGAGAAATTATCCCTGGAAAAGAAAAGGTTTGCAGGGGCGACAAGAAAGCTCCTCTCAAGACTTCTCAAGGGCGGAATGCCCTATGAGACCGCTCTGCAGACGATTCTGCAGCGACAAGCGGAGAAACAAAGGGCACAGATAAGTGGGGGTACCTCTTCCGGGAAGAGACAAATCAACCCGGAGGAGAATAAACCTCACACTGGTGCTCCTAATGCTAGCAAGCGCATCCGCTCGGATGCAAGCACGCCTGAACAGAGCGCTAAGAAGCCTTGTAGGGAGGGCGCAAGAAGCTACGTGGAAGCCGCTGGGGAAATAAGGGTTGGAGTAATCCGACCTAACCACCCAGAGAACAGCCTATCCACCGAGCAACTCTTGTTGTTGAAACGTGCCATTATGAAGGCCGTGGACGCAAGCACAGAGGAAGGACTACAGGTACGCTTCCAAGGCTGCTCGATTCGGCCTGGATGGCTGCTTGTAATCTGTGCCGACGAGACCAGCGCTGCGTGGTTAGAAAGGATGGTCAACGACCTTTCGCCATGGCAGGGCATGGAACTCAGGGCAGTAAGGGGGCGGGATATACCCAAGCCTCATGTCTGTACGGCCTACATTCCCGATGATGAGCCTGGAGAACGGCTCAGAGGGGATGTTGTGCTGAACAGACTTAGAAGAATGAATCTTAGCCTGCTAACTCAGGAGTGGAGAATCCTCCACCAGAGTGATGCAGGGCCGGGACAAACCTGGACCTTTGCGGTTGATGAGAGATCCATGGATCTCCTTCGCCGCAACGGATTCAGGGCCTACTTTGGGTTTGGGCAGATTACCTTCCGACCCAGAGATAAGGAAAATGAAACCAATACGGAGCAGACCAGGGCGTCAGTCTCGGGAGATGGTGGGGACCATCCTACAGCCTCTCGGGTGACGACTGACGCCACGAGGTCTGGCAACACCCAGAGGGAGAGAGCTGGAGGCAAAGTAGTGGCACGGAAAAACCCGGCCATGAAAGGGTCTAAAGCTAAACCCTCTGGAGCCTCGGGGAAGCCTGGCAACTCGAGTGGGAACAAACCCACCCGGAAAGGCAGGCGGAACGAATGTAGGTTTCCCACCAAAAGGGGACGTAGACCCCCTGACGGTGGGAGCAAAACCTAAATTTGACTACTGCAGGGATGGCTGCAGCAGTCAAATGTATACAAATTAACCTGCAACATGCCAAGGCCGCCTCTAACGTCCTTGGCAGAAGGTTCAAGAAGGAGGACGTGCATCTCGCCTTCATTCAAGAACCCTGGGTTAACTCAGGCCGCGTATGTGGCCTTGGGGACGCAGAGGGTAGGCTAATTACCGCCCCTGGAGTAACCAGACCTAGGGCATGCATTTTAGAAAAAAGAGCGTGCACTCTTTTAACCTTTATAGGTTCTGCTGTCAGGATGTGGTGGCGGTACATATCAAGATCCGAGCGGGGAGGAGCGGTGGAGGAGTGGAGTTCATTGCCTGCTCAGCATATTTCCCGGGAGACAAGACAGCGGATTTACCTCCTCCAAAGTAAGTGAGAGAACTAATCTCCTTCTGCAAGAGGAAAAACCTACAGCTGGTGATAGGATGCGACGCCAACGGCGACAACGAGGCATGGGGAAGCACGGACACCAACTTCAGAGGTGAGTTAATTCTTAATTACTTAATAGGTGAAGGGTTAGTAGTTAATAACATAGGCTCCGAACCAACCTTTGTTACTTGTAACAGGAAAGAGGTTTTAGACATTACGGTCAGCTCTAATTATTTGATCAACAGGATATCCAATTGGAGGGTATCATCTGAGCCATCGTGCTCGGATCACAGACACATAAAGTTTGAAATAAGCGTAGGTGAAAGAACTCTCCTGCAATATAGGGATCCTAAGTGCACGGATTTGGAGGATACAACCGCTCACTCGTGCATCTGCTGGAACCCACAATTGCAAAAGTGAGAGATCGCGACGAGATCGAGATTGCAGCGGAGCAACTGCGATGTGCAATTATAACGGCTTATAGTGAAAACTGTCCACTTAAAACAAAGAAGGATAATAGGAAGTCCTCTTGGTGGAACAACAAACTGGACAAAAGAAGAAAAGAAGTGCGGCAGCTTTTTAACCGCGCTAAAGTGTCAGGTAACTGGGAAACTTATCGTGCGACGTTGGCGGAGTACAATAAGGAAATAAGACGGGCGAAGAGAGAGTCCTGGAGAAGGTTCTGTGGGAGTCTGGTCGATCTACCTCAAAGCACCAGAATTCACAAGATTCTCTCAAAAGAACCAGTGAATGAGCTAGGGACGATACAGCGCCCCGACGGTAATTTCACAGAGTCCAGGAAAGAAACGCTACAGATTTTGGCCCAAAAACACTTCCCAGGCTGCTTGATACTAGGTGATGAAGAGCTACCCCCCCCGATACTCATGCGTCGTAAAAACCGGCCCAAAAAAGAGGATTGGGAGATAGCGAAGAAAGTAATCACCTATAGGGAGACTAAAGGGGCGATCGAAAGTTTCGACCCATTCAAATCCCCAGGAGAGGACGGAGTGTTTCCGGCCTTATTGCAGAAGGCTGAGAACATTATCGTCCCTCGCTTATTAAGAATTTTTAGGGCAAGTCTGGCATGGTCACACCTGCCAGCTGACTGGACGAGAGCAAAGGTGGTATACATACCGAAAGTGGGGAAACAAAACCTACAACCTGGCTCATATCGACCAATAAGCCTTACATCATTTCTGCTGAAGACTCTGGAGAAGATATTGGATGGACACATTAGGGGGAGGATTCTTACGTCTAATCCCCTGAATGTCCGACAATATGCTTATCAACAGGGAAAATCAACAGAACTGGCCCTCAACAATTTGGTAGGGGAAATTAAGAGTACCTTTGATCGCAAAGAAATTGCGGTAGGGATATTCCTAGATATTGAGGGAGCATTCAACAATGTCACCCCTCAATCGCTCCTAGGCGCTGTGAAAGCACGAGGAGTCGAAGCTACCATAACTGAATGGATTGAGCAAATGCTCAAAAATCGAGTAGCAACGACCTCGCTCAGTGGTGAGTCCGTTAGGTTTGTTCCGGGCAGGGGATGCCCGCAAGGAGGAGTTCTCTCTCCTCTTCTGTGGACCCTGTTAGCGGACGACCTGATGGCAATCATCGATGCATACGAGGTTGAAGCACAGGCATATGCGGACGACCTGGTGATCCTAGTAAAAGGACACAAAGAGGAGGACATCTCCTCAAAAATACAGGAAATCCTAGATGCAATTCACGGCTGGTGCACACTGGAACAATTAAGTGTAAACCCACAGAAAACCGTGATCATACCATTCACCAGAAGAAGGAAAACAGACAAACTGAAACCGCCCATTCTTCTTGGTGAGACAATTCCGTTTGCGGAGGAAGTTAAGTATCTGGGATTAAACCTGGACAAAAAACTTAGCTGGACCTCTCATCTGGAAAAAACATCAAAAAAGGCTTGCTATGCTCTATGGGCATGCCGCCGAATTTGTGGTAGAAACTGGGGATTAAACCCCAAAAATATGTACTGGCTATACGTGACGGCCATCAGACCTATTATCACGTATGGTGCAGTTGCCTGGTGGCAGAAAGCCAACCAAATAACGGCAAAGAATAAATTGTCGAAATTACAACGACAAGCATGCTTAGCGGTGACTGGTGCCTTCCATTCCACGCCGTCAAAAGCTATGGAAACCCTATTCGATCTACCTCCTCTTCAAATTCTTTTGGAAAGAGAGGCGAGATGGGCTACATATAGGTTTCTAAATATAGCACGAGGAAGCCAAGGAACAATTATGTTCATACAAAACCGGCTAGTAGAAGAACTACAGTCGGATGAGATTATGGGAATGATCTCGGATCTTACACCACCAGTCCAACTCTTGGCACGCACCTACAACGTCCTGTTTCCGAACAGGGACGAGTGGGATAAGCCGGGAAACGGCTTATTACGTGCGGAAATGTGTTGGTACACGGACGGATCCAAAAACGAAAAAGGATCTGGCGCAGGAATTTACTGCAGCAGTCCAAAGACTGAGATCTACCACAGTCTTGGAAAACACACCACGATCTTCCAAGCTGAGCTATATGCTATTGAAACCTGTGTGCAACTGCTGGTAGAACAGCAATACACCGGGAAAACAATATGCATATTTTCGGATAGTCAAGCTGCGCTGAAAGCACTTGAGGCAACAAAAAGCACGTCTATGACGATTCTTCATTGTAAGAAACTATTCAATATACTGGGAGATAGGAACAAAGTGTTATGGATACCGGGACATGTCGGCCTAGAGGGAAATGAACGTGCTGATTCCCTCGCCAAAATTGGTGCAGGCTCGCCATTCGTGGGCCCAGAACCGGCACTTAGCGTTCCCAAAAATCTCGCAAGAGACAGGCTCTGTGAATGGGTTAGTGAGACATTCCGAGACTGGAATGACAGTCCCGAATGGAGCATGCCAAGAAAATCCTAGCAGGGCCATCCAAACATAGAACAGGAGAACTCCTAAAGGCCGGTAGGAATGGAACGCGTGTGCTCACTGCAGTGTACACGGGCCACTGTCGGCTGAGATCTCACCTACAGAGGACGGGACTGGTGGAAGACGCCGAATGCCGACTCTGTATGGAAGATGATGAAACAATGAAGCACGTTAGGTGTACCTGCCCCGCTGGGAGCAGGACCAGGTTTGAGATGTTTGGCAAACCCATGCTAGACCTATCAAACCTAGGAGACATATCGCCCTCAGACATAACGGCCTATATTAAGAGGCTGGGTCTTGAGGATGAACTTTGACGCTCTTGTAAATTAGAGCTTGTAGAAACTGAGCCACAATAGGCCCTCGCGGCCTCAGTGGAGGGTCCCCTATGGGACCCACTCTTAGTCAAATACAAAAAATACCAGGTTAGTCCGTCCAGAAGGAATGTTGTATCTGCCCACATTCCTCGATCCATTTTATTAACCTCGAATGGTTTGTGGTAGCGAATGGTTTGTCATAGTGTCGCGATCTAGCTTAGGGATTGTTCGCTAGGATCGCTTAGACCAAGATCTCTCTTTCAATCAAAACAACAATTAGAAAAATATACATTTATTGTGCAAAAATATACAATAGTTTAAATTGAAGAACAATTCTTGGAAATGCCAAGACTTACAGAGTATGCTGAGATTATTCTTTCATTGAGATAGTTAAACATCTTCCCTGGCTGAGACTGGCTGTCTGCTGACTTCTCAACTAACTCACTAACTATCTGACTAACTGGTTGACTGGCTACTGATAACTCACTGTCAACTAACTAACCATTTGACTATCAACTTACTATGAACTGACTAACCCTTTGACTAACTTCGCTCTCTTCGGCATACTCTTTTTATATTCTTCTATTACTACGTCGTCAAAATAGTTTACAATCTAATTACGCTAATCCGGCTATGACCATGAGGAAATCGACTTGACAATAGTGGTCATTTGGTCCGATCTCATTTGGCGTAGAGGTGCCCTGATAGAATCCCATCTTTAAGTGTCCTGTTTCTGCCCTATTCCTTAGATACAACACACTTTGTTGTCATTATGTGTGTTCACTATGTGAAGAGGTGGAAGGTCGCCTCCATTGATGCAGTGAGCGTTGATTTTTCATCGCCCCCGTTATGCTCAGACAAGCAAGTCTTTGCACCTTTCTGAGGCTGAGCATTGTTGTTCGTTGCGTTACCTTAGGCCACCATACCAAGAATGCATATGTTACTGAAGGCCTTACTATCTCAGTGTACAGCCCGTGCACCATTTGTTCTCTGAGGCCCCAGATTTTTCCTTGAAGTCGTCTGACTACCACAAGTGTAGTAACCACCCTCTTTGTGACAGTTTCCAAATGTCGGTTCCGGGCGCGGTTCCAGGTCAGTTTGGTGTTCTTAAGATACTTGACCTTCCACGAGAGAGGAATCTCTTAACTGCAGGGTCTTAGAGATCCTAGTTCCTCCAAAATTCTTCGCTTGGTGAAGGGGATTATTACGGGGACTAATATTTAGTACCTCCCGTGTGGGGAGGGGGGGACTTTTGAGCATGCAGTCTATTCACCTGCAGCAGGTCTCCTTTAATGCTGATTCTATTGATAGTCCTCCTGTATAGGCATTCTGGTTTTGGTTAGCATCCATCTCTTCCTGTCTTTTTAGTTTATTTGATTTTTAGTTTACCCAAATTGTGTTTTGTTTTATATGAGCTAATGCTTATTTAAGGACAACGGATTTATTATTATTAAGGAACCATATGAAATAAAACTAAGATTATTTTATACTGTTTATTCATTTTAATTCCTTCTATAGCGCTTAAAGCTTTTACAAAGTTCAATAATAAATATTTACTTAAAAACTCACACAGTCAAACTGCCGAAACGAAAAATAAATTAAAAATACTGTCCCAGACAAAATTTCACATTCATTGCTTGGCAAGAAAAGATCCTAAACAAAAATATAAATTAAAAAAATAATAATAAATAGAATGATACAAATAATTCAATTTTTTACCACTTGCTAGAGAAACATATAAGTCAAATCTAAATTTACTACAAAATATATCAATCGTATATAAATATTATTACGAGGAATAATAAATATTCTTTATTTCGGTTAATTTTTTATTTATTAGGTTTAATTTTTTGACCCGTGTATATTATACAGCTACCTACAAATATTAACAATTAAAAATAATTATAAAATATATACGTTTATTTTTCTATTTTATTTGAGAGCATAGTTTAGTCTAATATATTAAATAAAATAACACAAAAAAATTGCAATAGCGGGACGGCTGTATCCCGAGGAATGACGAAATAAAAACACAAACAAAATAACAACATATATAAATTAAGGAGTAATTTTAAAAACAACTAGAGCTATTTACACGGTAATGATTTTCGTTCTTCTAATTTAGGGTTACTTATATTCACAAAATAGAGTTATCAATTAGTTAGAGTTATCAATTCTTAGTCAGTCTTTTTCTTTTCATTATAACGCACTTCGTAAGGCACTAAACGTTGGATAATTATCAAAACACTGTATATTTTTCCAAATAATTTCTATAGATTGGTTTAGTACAATTTTTCTATTTTTCTTTAGTTTTATCTAATATAAAGAGGCATATGATCATATACATTGTAAGTATTTTTATTTCATAGCTACGAAGTACTTTTTAGTCAGAAATAAACATTTTATTTATCATGTTTAAGATTTACATAAGATATTTTATAGAAATGCAGATTTGCTTAAAGATGAGTTAAAACACATATCACGTTTATGTTAGATAAAACTATGAGATCCGAATAATAGAAGAAATTTGTTGTCTCTATAAAAAAGTTTACAATTCATCAGTATAGTACAAGCCCGCATCAACTTAGATGTTTTCTTAACATCTTTTTTAGCAAATTTCTGCTTAAAAAATAACACCACACTTTACATATCTCTTGTAAAATTAAGTATTTAATAACATTTGACATACGCGTTTTACATATATTTTAAATTTCTCGGAAAATATTCATCGTTGTAAACAGAGAATGTAATTTTTACTAAGAATTAAGAGAGTATAGATAAGAGCTAAAATTTAGTGATTGAAGAAATAAGAAGATGCGCAACCTTAGAGGCAATTTCGTGGCACAAAACCTGTCCGAGGTGTAGCTGGCGTTACGGTCAGCCTGTCCGAGATTTAGTTTAGCTTTGCGCCGCTGCGCACTGATAGTCGTTTACAGTGCAACGGATAAAGAATACTATACCATAGTTCTGCTTTCAGTCGACAGAGTAAGTGGTGGCCGGAGACAGTGTTGCCAGAACTACTGATAAATCCGTAGATTTACGGATTTTGGGTACATTACGTTAATAATACGGATTTCCTATTATTAAACAATTTAATATAATATTATATGATTAAACAAAGACCGGCGTCAATATTATGGCAAATATAAATAATTGTCATTCCAAGCCAACTAAAAGACTTTTTCCGATCATATGACATATTCAGCACCTACAAAAGAATTATTATTTTTGTTGTTTATTCTATGTTTAACACGAATACATTTTCAATATATAGACAGGGATTTTTCATCCAAAAATTATTTTCATCAAACGTATTACAGACATTACACATTTTAATATGGCAACAATGTTCGACATCGTTTTCGACATCCCTTCACTGACCGAATTAGAGAAAATGAGTGTTTTACGCGTTGACCGCAGAACGATTGGTGTCTCCACCGTACAGCACTTGAGACGTAAGGGGAAATCAAATCAGGCTTGTCACGAATTCACCCATTAGGTTGCGTATCTTCCCATTTCTTTCAATCAACGATATTATTAAAAAACTTACGGAAATAGTATACATTTTGTAATAAAATATTGATTTTCAACTTTTATTTTTATGAATAGAACAGACACGTACTTGAAAAGTATTAATGTTATAGTAATAGAGACATTATAATAACTTATTAAACGTAAAGATAATAAAGTCCAAATTATCTTTCTGGACTATTCTTGTTTTCAAATTTGAAAGATTACATGACGTTATTTTTTAACCAGAAATTTATACAGTATATAAAAATATTCATTTGATGTTCAACTTATGTGCAATATTATAAATTTATACTGTAGTTTTGTGCTACTAAATAATCACTGATGTAAAGTATCCACAGACACAGCAAAATTCCTATGAGCTGCCATTCTGTTGCCAGGCGATAGCTTGTTGACGATCTCTTCTTGCAGATAAGCTAACACTCGTCTAACTTCGGTGTTTTGCGCCGGAGCGTATTTCTGAGCTTCGTGCGCATCCCTTAGTGCGCATTCGTATTCGCCTAAATCTAGGCGGGCCTTTGACAAGGCGTAGTGAGCTTCGTACGATTCGGGTTTCATCGCTAGGGCTTCGTTAGCTAATTCGATTGCTTCTTCGGGTTCCTGGAAGAAAAACATAAAAATTGTATATAAAAAACACCAATTGATTTTTATTGAATAAATGTGTAGCATAAAATAAATGTGTATACAATGTAGAATGTAGAATGAGTAAGAGGGGGGGGGGGGTGTTAATCACTGCGACTTTAAAGATCTATTGTATCTTTGAGTCATCACACAGTCTATAACCCATCATACCTCTGTTGTAGAGGGGACAGGGAATTTCCCATCCTCCTCTGACAACAGTTCTTCCTCCGAGGGTACACACCCTTCCACGGTTGGATTTTTGCTCTCTGTGCCGCTCTTCACAGACGAGGAGCTTGCCTCCGGCTGAGAAACCCGTGAGGTTGAGGCTGTAGGATGAGGCTGGAGCATCTGTCTCCATTTTCCCCACCTCTTTAAGTTGGTCTCTCTTTAGACCTGATACCGGTGTTGTCCGGTATCTATAATAGAGGATGTCCCTCTTTCTCTATTGCCTCCTTGGATTTGAGGTCAATTCTTATTGTGAGGACCTGACCATGACCCTCCTCCCTCATGTGCATACAATATTTAAGGAAAAAGGTTAAAAAGGTTAAGGAAGTGTGACATAATAAGACAGGAAAGAACAAACCGGTAAGTTGCAGGAAGTCAAGCAGCGCCAAAGCCACTCGGTTACACCGAAGTCCACGGTACCACGGCATTCATAGGCCCACAACCCTTCTGTAGCATTGCAAAAAATGACACGAAAAAGATTGATGGCCAGCGAATCTCTAGAATGGTGGAGACATTGACCAGGGCAGAGATAAACAAAAAAGTTCATAGTACAACATTCGCCAAAATTATTAAGCGAAGACAGAACGACAATCAAAGGTGTAGTGGGTCTACTAACAGGGCATTGCAAGGTGAATAGACATCTAAAGCTAATGGGATTGATGGACGAAGCCATATACAGGTTCTGTCAATCTGCAGAAGAAACGACAAAACACATTTTATGTCGGTGCGATACGTATGTACATTTGCTTGTACGGTTCTTAGTGCTAGGCAATGATAGGCGATTGACACTATTGACAGACATTAACCCTATTATGCAGGGTTTAGTCTCCAAGTTACTAGACTTTTTGAAAAGGATAGAGAGAATGTGACCTAAGGATCAGAAGGGGAACACAATAGATCTGGAAAGGTTGCAGTAGACCAGGCCGATAGCCAGCTTGAATCTAATCTAACGATTATGGAATGTCGCTTTATAGGTAAGCAACAAGATTAATAACATAAATATTAGTCGGAGGTTATCTCGTATAACATGATTTTTTGATTGGTAGAATTATTACGACAGTATAGGAGACAAACAGCTGTGGTGGAAGTCTTCGACTTTGCGTGATATTTATTAATAAAATAGTTAAGAAAATGATTCGAAATCTTGAAGTACCGCATAAAGCTGAGCGCAAATAAATTTAAGGTAAAAATATGACACAATAATAATACAAATCGGTATGAGAAGTTGAAAATACAAAAAATAATAAAAAAAGAAAGCCAATATGCACAGGGTAAAATAATAAATATATATATATATATATATATATATATATATATATATATATATATATATATATAAATAGATTATAAAAAATAATAAATATCAGTGGAAGGAAAACTGCTAAACGTGAAGGATTAGGTAAAATTTGTACAAGAAGGTATAGGCTTGGTGCATTTTAGTAGAGTTTAAAAATTCTAAACGCAGCCCTCGATACGGTCGAAATCAAGTAGTAAAAATTAAGGGAAAAGAACCCGAACTGGGCGACGTAAAATAATAATTTTAGAAGATATTCATAAAACATTTAATCACTAGTTGATTAAAAAAGTATACCCTTAATATGGCAAATTATATTTTATCCTCTTGTCTATTAAATTTTTTGATTATGCAACGAGCACTTTGTTTAGTCACTTGTTTCGTTGAACTGTTCGAATCCATTTTTGCATTTGATCAAATCGGTGTGAGAAACTATGAAGCTATAAAATGTTACCGTTGAGGGTTGGAACCTTTGGTGTTACACAGCAAAATAAAAACACCAAATCACCACAATACACCAAAACACTTTTACTTTTACACTGGACGCGCGTTTCGCTAACCATGTTAGCATCATCAGCAGATGATTATAAACTAAAGTACAATCTACAAGTTGAGCGTTTATATACTCGCCCAGTGGGCACCGAGTAGGCGTGGCAAAATCTAGCCAACCGAGTCAGAACCCACTGAGCGTAACAGTTAGATTTCCGCCACTAGAGTAGTAGGAACAAAGAACTTGAAGGAATTGGACCGTTGTCTCTGTTCGTACTATCTTTACATTTATTAATTCTGATGCTTTCTAGTTGCCTGTAATTTGAGACTTGTTTAATTAATTTTAAATTATTAAGATCTATACAATGTTCTTTATCAACAATATGTTCGGCAACGCAAGATTTATCCGGTCTACCATATCTTATCTGAGCCAAATGTTCTTTAAATCTAGTTAATATTGATCTTCTAGTTTGCCCAACATATTTCTGATTACAATCTTTACAAGAAATTTCATAAATACCCGACCTTTCCAGTGGAGGTGTTTTATCCTTTGGATTACCTAATAATTGTTGTAATTTATTATTAGCACTATACACAAGTTTATAATTGACATTCTTAAAAATTCCTTTTAGACCACGGGATAACTCTCTATCAAACGGTTTCGAAAAATATATAGACGTATCTTTCTCCACTTGAAAAGTCGAATTTTCAGAAATCATTAACCTATAACGTTTTCTAATTAATTTATCTAAACCTAGCCTAACGTTTTCTAATTAATTTATCAACTAGTGAAGGAGAATATCCATTACACTCAGCTACATTCCTAATATAATCTCTTTCTATTTCATATCTTTCGTTGGAAAGTGGGAAACTAAGTAATCTATGAACTAAGAAATTTAAACTCGCCATTTTATGTTCAACACTATGATGTGATTCATTAGGAATATATCTGCGTGTGGTCGTATTTTTCCTATAGATATCAGATTTTTCCTTTAGAAATCTAACTGTTACGCTCAGTGGGTTCTGACATGGTTGGCTAGATTTTGCCACATGTACTTTAGTTTATAATCATCTGCTGATGATGCTAACATGGTTAGCGAAACGCGCGTCCAGTGTAAAAGTAAAAGTGTTTTAGTGTATTGTGGTGATTATTGTGTTTATTTTGCTATAAAATGTTGTTTCAGGAGGGTTGAATATCCGGGAAAGTTGAGTTATTGAATGTTATTGCACCGAACAACGCCCTAATTACGCTCTCCTTTACGCGTTTACATTTTCTCGGCAATTTTATTAACATTTGAAATTGTCACAACACGACGCCTAGTTGGGATTCTTTTTCACTTATTTTTTACTAATCGAAACAGCATCAGCATCACACAAACCTTGTACCTGAGTGTTTTATAGTTTCAATAACTGCAGTAGCAACAAATTAAAGTACTTAAATATTATGACAAGGCCACGATTTCAATATTATTTGCACGGAGTGAAATACATATAGTGGAAATTTCAGATTTCTCCCGTATACAGCGCTGCGGTCGGAAATTTTGAGATCAACTAAAATGAACCAAGCCTATAATCTACAGACACATAATAATTATATTTTGGAAAATATTTTTTCAGCAAAATTAAAACACAATTTGATGGGAGATTTATATTATATTCAATATTTAGATGATGTTATTTTAGGATAGTCAAAATAGTTTCTTTTCTCGTTGCATACATTTTTTATAAACTATTTCCTTTTTCTATTTATATACTTACGTTCAGTTTTCGTTTGCATCTAGAGTAGTTTAGTAGGAAATTGATTTGGAGCTGATGGAATGCTTGATTGTGTTCACCTTGGTCGTCGCTGGGAAATTTCTTTAGGGCGTATTGATAGCGATGGGCCGCTTCTCTCAACCTGCTTTTTCGGTAGAGCACATTACCGTCTTCCAGAAGCTTGTTGAGAAGAATGAGCCTGAAAGTAAAATAAAATCGTATTATACAAAAAGATAAATAGTTTTATAAAGAGTAAAATAAGAAAAAAAACACAATTTTCTGTTAAGGTTTGCCATATTGAAAATATTTTCAACCGAGAGATTTCATTGTAAAACATTGATGTGTAAAACCTGTAACATCCACCAGGGATGCCCTTGCATATTGATGTTTTGTTTATTTTTTTGTGTTTGCATAAATAGCCTTGTACAGGGTGGACCATTTTGGTTGTTTCTATAGGGTATCTAGGAAACCGTGAGAAATATTCAAATTTTGATACTACAGTCTCGGGTTCTTTTTTTGAAAAAATTACAATGGCGCAAACGGATCGTGGCTATCTTGATCGGTTTCGAAGCTACAGGGGGATTCTCAAATTTTGTACTTTTTGAAGATGTTCGATAGTTTGTTTATTTCAGCAACCACGGAAAAATGAATTATAGATTCTAAAGGCACTTTTCTGTGTAGAATGCAGTGGCGTAGTCAGACTTTTTTCGAAAAAAATATTTTTTGAGATATTAACTATACTTATGTTTTTTTTTAAATAGAACCTCCTGTATATTTTTAATTTTTTTTATTCAGCTTGGCATGGACTTCTCGAAAATATATAACACTCTATATTTATTTTCACTATCAACCTCAACATTTCAAATTTTTCTTAACATATCCACTTAGTGGATAGTAGGCCGCGCCGAGTAACAAAGTAAACGGTTATCATGGTGATCGGAACATACCTTTGATGGATGCGGTACATTTCATTTCAATAGATCGAAGTGCGTGTATTTTAAATAATAAAAAAATGAGTAAATTTGAAAATTTTGAGAAATATAATATGTTAGAATGTTATATTGAGTCTAACAAACATAAGCAAATGGCAGCTGATTTATATTTTGAGCGGTATCCAGAGAGCCGAGCAACCAAACCCAGCCATTTTTGAAAGGTTAGAAGATAGTTAATCAATTTTGGATCTTTTCAAAAACCGGGCCTGAAAAATTATCAGAAAGAAGATAAAGAAAATCAATATATTAATGTCCTCGGAGCCGTAACACTAGATCCAACAAGTAAATCTATTGAAATGCTGTTAGCGGCGCGCGGCGGCGCGGCGCGCGGTTGCTACTCTGTCTAGATAATAATGAGCAGCAATCTGAACATTTAACATAGTCTTTGTGTTTTTATTTTTTTTATATTAACTGAGAAGCCCGATTGAAGTAACCTCTTGAGCTTATATTAAAATATGTTTTTTTGTTTCTGTCACGCTTATTTTTTATTTGCTTGGTATTGTTCCATTTTATTTAATTGTTAATTCACATATTCGGCTCCGAGGACATTAATAAATTGATTTTCTTCATCTTCTTTCTGATAATTTTTCAGGCCCAGTTTTTGAAAAGATCCAAAATTGATTAACTATCTTCTAACCTTTTAAAATGGCTGGGTCTGGTTGCTCGGCTCTCTGGATACCGCTCAAAATATAAATCAGCTGCCATTTGCTTATGTTTGTTAGACTCAATATAACATTCTAACATATTATATTTCTCAAAATTTTCAAATTTACTCATTTTTTTATTATTTAAAATACACACACTTCAATCTATTGAAATGAAGTGTCCCGCATCCATCAAAGGTATGTTCCGATCACCATGATAACCGTTTACTTTGTTACTCGGCGCGGCCTATTATCCACTAAGTGGATATTTTAAGAAAAATTTGAAATGTTGAGATTAATAGTGAAAATAAATATAGAGTGTTATATATTTTCGAGAAGCCCATGCCAAGCTGAATAAGAAAATTTAAATATATACAGGGGGTTCTATTTAAAAAAACATAAGTATAGTTAATATTTCAAAAAATATTTTTTTCGAAAAAAGTCTGACTACGCCACTGCATTCTACACAGAAAAGTGCCTTTAGAATGTATAATTCATTTTTCCGTGGTTGCTGAGATAAACAAACTATCGAACATCTTCAAAAAGTACAAAATTTGAGAATCCTCCTGTAGCTTCGAAACCAATCAAGATAGCCACGATCCGTTTGCGCCATTGTAATTTTTTCAAAAAAAGAACCCGAGACTGCAGTATCAAAATTTGAATATTTCTCACGGTTTCCTAGATACCCTATAGAAACAACCAAAATGGTCCACCCTGTACAACTGGTTATGGAATATCTTCAAACAGGTAGTATATTCAGACGGTATATTCTGCAGTTAGAAGTTTAAATCGATAAAATTTGCGTGTTAGACTTGTTGCGTTCCCAACTAGAACTTTTTTCAAAATTTTTTGAAAAATCTATTTTGTTTTATTTTCCAAACAACAACAATGCTCAATACCACTAGTAAATAAAATGTTAGTTTTTCGGAATCGGTTTTGATTATTTCTCGTGTTACGCGTGCTTCTTGAGTCTTTCAAGTGAATCCCCGACTGCGTTATGTAGCCTGAAAGACGAACGAAAGAAATTTATCTTGAATATATTAAAGAGTACCTTAAAATCCTCCAGACCTTAGCTTATGCATTTACATAGTGATAAAAACACATCTCCACTTTTTAATAGACATGTATTCGATAACATATATCTGTAATGGATAGATACAGGGTGAGTTTCCTACGATGCTCTCTATGGGTATCTCAGAAACTACTTGAGATAGAGAGTCGGTTAAATGGGAAAAGAATTGCAGTTTTCTGGGGTCATAAATATGCGCCTTTCATATTTTTTAAAAAGTTCATGGCTTACTAGATATTTCGAAAAAAACAAATTTCGGCTCTGTTAAAAATTGTTCCAATTCCATTATAAGCTATTTTAGACAAAAAGTTTTCAGATAAAAGTTGTAGATAATCACATCCTTACTGAGATCGTATCCTCCGTTTTTTTCTAAAGTCTGTCATTTTTGACATATGACACAAACATATGTTTTTTTAAATGGAAACCATAGTTGGCCATGACTTCATAAAAAGCGCCATTTTTTAAGCTTTTTAGCGATATAAGCGATAATATGTTTTCTTCGAAAAATTACTGAGTTATAGCCAATTCTTATCATTTTTAAACAATTTTACTTAGTTAGCCATGGAAACAAGTTCAATCGCCGTTGCTCTCAGAAATGAGAAGCTGTCGCATCCAAACTTTTTAAATTAAAATAAACAAAAATTGTAAATATGAAAATTTGAAAAATTGTAAATTTTTCAAATGAAGAAAAGCGTGTAGATACTCGCGCATCAATAGAGTGTTTCCAACATGACTTTCATTATGACCCCCCCCCCTCCCCCATAATGAGAGAAATGTTAAAAATTATTTATATCATAATAATACAAACTCAGGGATAAAATAACTTAAAGTGTATGCAGTGACAGAAGTGATATTATTTTTTTAAGTTTTAGTTTGTGTAATGTAAATTCTAAAGAACCGTTTAGTAATATATTCTGACTTTTTATAAGTTATAAATCACAACAGAATAAGAATGCCATGCAATCTAAGTGAAATTAGTCAAGAAATATAAGAATTGGCTATAACTAAATTTAACTTTTCTAACAAGTCTTGAAAATCGTTCTCTAAAAAACATAACATTCACCAGTCAACGTATCCTCGATAATGTATGGTCAAAAAAAGTTGAACCAATAATCTTACACGCTTTTCATCATTTGGAAAATTCATATTTTCAATTTTTGTTTATTTTAATTTACAAAGTTTGGATGTGGCAGTTTCACATTTATGAGAGTAAAGACGATTAAACTTGTTTTCATGGCTAACTAAGTGAAATTATTTAAAAATTATAAGAATTGGCTATAACTTGATAATTTTTCGAAGAGAACATATTATAGCTTATATCGCTAAAAAGCTTAAAAAATGGCACTTTTTAAAAAAAACATATGTTTGTGTCATATGTCAAAAATGACAGGCTTTTGAAAAAAACAGAGGACACAATCTCATTAAGGATGTGATTATCTACAACTTTTATCTGAAAACTTTTTGTCTAAAATAGCTTATAATGGAATTAGGGACAATTTTTAAAATAGCCGAAATTTGTTTTTTTCGAAATATCTAGTAAGCCATGAACTTTTTTAAAAATCTGAAAGGCGTATATTTATAACCCCACAAAACTGCAATACTTTCGCCATTTAACCGGCTCTCTATCTCCAGTAGTTTCCGAGATACCCATAGAGAACAACGTAGGAAACTCACCCTGTATAAAGTATTACAAAATCGGTTAAATTTTACATAAAAAACATATTTTTGTATTTGTAGTTGTCCTGAAAATTAATTGTTTTATTTTAAGTGGTTTTAGTCTCATCTGTATCTACAATAAATTAATAATATGATATTGATGATGACATGATTCATCATGAACGAACATCTCAGTAGTTTGAAGCTAAGAAACAACGGCGAATGCGGATTCTGTGGAGGAAATGGGGAAACACCAAAACACCTCATCACTGAAAGTCCCGAGACGACAACTATTCGTGCCACAAACTTTGGTACGACTGATGAGGGGGAAAACTAACTTCTATAAAACCGTTTTAGATACTGCCTTTTCTTAAAATCCTGAGGCTGTAATCTTGTAAATCTAATGCGTTGGCTTGGTTTTGGTTCAGTTTAATCGAGTAGAGAATTATCTGCCCCAACTCTAAAGACTAAATGATAAACGAACAAATACTTACATTATTTCTGGCTTGCCTGCAGCCATGGCCCACGTCGCCGGTCCCAACTTAGCCCCCTTCTTCAAAAAACAATGCACCGCCTGCACATTCTTGCAACCGATCGCCCTATCCAGCGGCCTCATGCCATTGATATCCACGTGTTCGATTTGAGCGCCCCTGTCGAGCAAGTACTGAACAAGCGTGGGATTGCCATGAAACGCCGCTAGATCAAGAGGCGTCCTTCCTGTTTTATCGTTATGATTGATATCAGCGCCCCTTTCAACTAGACTTTGAGCAGCCTGAAGTTTCCCTCTAAGACAAGCCCAACAAAGGGGAGTCATGCCTTCTTTGTCCGTTTTATTTATATCTGAACCTGCGACAAAGAAAATTAAATAAATTTAAAATAAAAACGAATTTTTAAAACAAGCAATTTGTTTTTGATTCTGACGCCGGGGTGTGTTATATCCCAGAACCCTTATGAATTTTATGTTGGCTCAGAAAATTTGTTTTAAGAGTAAAAAGACCACCATGTACAAACGGAAACAAGCTTGTTTCCATTTGTGAGAAGATATCATTTGCTTATTAGTAGGCCGTGATAGATAACAAAAAAAATCGAAATGGTATTTACTAAAATGTCATACACATATTAAAATTTTATTTGGGACTGAAATATTCTACTTTTAAACTGTTATCATTGAATTTCTGAATATATGTTTTGTCTTTTTTTTATAACGGGATTTATTATAATGTTTGCAGATAGCTTAAAGGTTGCCTGATAGCATTTTCCAGGGTTTCGACATTGTTATATTTGTCACGATATATTTCATTTTTAAAAAATCCCTAAATACAGAAATCGAGAACGGACAAATCCCAAAAAAAATAATAAATAATTTATCACTTACCTTTATCTAATAAGAGATCTATAAGACCAAGATGTCCTTCAGAAGCTGCTATCATAAGAGGTGACCGTCCTGCGGTGTCCTGCTGCTCAATAGCTGCGTGGTTCTGTATGAGTCTTTCTGCAACAGCCCAGTGGCCTTCCTTAACGGCTATCAGTAACGGTGTAAGATCCTTTTTATTGGTAATTGATATGCTAGCTCCTCTACTCATGAGTGCTGAGCAAACTGCATGGCAACCGTTCGCAGATGCCACGGTAAGTGCTGTTTCACCTAAAGTAGAAGACAAATATTTATGTATAATAATTACAGAGGTAATAATTAATAATATATTATGCATTGAAATAAAGCTATGCGAATACCAAAACCAAGTAGTATCTATAAGATATAACATAAAATATTCGTTGATATACAGGATCAAACGAATTGTATTCGGAAAACTTTGGCCCAGCATATTCTTCGTATAAAAATAGGTATTGATTATTTTGATTCGAAATATCTCGAAATTAGTCGTAGTAGTTTTTTTACAAGGGTCTTTTTTACGGCAATAACGACCGAAATGTATATATGTAATTTTATTACTCAGTAGTTTTATACAGGTACGAACGAAAATTTATTACTTCTCAAACCAGCTAAAAATATGTAGAATCCGACCCTTACAAGTGGGAGTCATATTAACATCAAAATAAAATTTAGAATATAAAAAGAACTCCAATACACCAATTCTCATTCAAATATCGACGTTATTTCAAAGATTATTTGAGGAAAATCGAAATACAAATGAAACTTTTATACCCTGTATCTCCGAAATGAAGCATTTTAGAACATAAATTTAAAGGAACTTTTTTACTTGAACTTATCTGCAGAATATGCTACCGAAGTTTCCTGAATATACTTCAGACCATCCCTATATTTCCAAAGATTCAGAATTATTTTATATAGACTCACAATTTAACATTATATCTAAACAATATTAATGTAACATTGTCTCTGATCATACACTTTCTGTATTTCCTTTTTGAATGCTCTCATAAATTCTAATTGTCTAAGAAGTTAAAACATTTGTTATATGTGTACAGGGTCGGTCAAATTGGATGCTTTTAAGCGGAAACACTCTTTTCTATAGGAGATAGATGAAAACTAATATCGGTGTCTGGAGCTCAATTTTTATCAAAAATATGATGGTAAAACCGTACATGGATATCTGATACTGTTTCGGAGTTACGGGATGTTTTTGAAAAGTGTGCATTTTTAACAAAACGTTATAATTTTTTTGCTTGGAAAATTTTGTATTTTTATAAAAACATTTCCAAAGCAGAATTTAATGGTTTAAGTATAATTTTTTAAAATTAATAATTTAAGAGTTATCAACAGAAAAAGTGATTTTATATTTGGGACACCCCGTATATTTTTAATTAACTGAAAAGGACTTAAAATTACCTTTCCAAAAATATAGACTAGACACACTTGATTTTTTAAAACTTTTATCCAGTAGGCTTTCAACCCCTTATGGATGATCTGCCCCTAATGGAACTCGCAAACATATTTTCCAGCAAGACGAGGCACCGTCTTAGAACGCTGTACAGGGTGGGTCAAATTCGACGCTTTTAAATGGAAACACCCTTTTCTATAGGAGATAGACGTAAACTAATATCGGTGTCTGGAGCTCAATTTGCATCAAAAACATGATGGCGAAAACCGCACATCAATATCTGTTACCGTTTCGGACTTACGGGGTGTTTGTCAAAAATGTGCATTTTTAACAAATCGCTGTAACTTTTTTACTATGGAAAATTTTGTATTTCTATGAAAACATTTCCAAAGCACCTTTTTACGTAGAATTTAATGGTTTAAGTATAATTTTTTTAAAATTAATAATTTAAAAGTTATCAACAGAAAAATTGATTTTTTATTTGGGACACCCTCTATATTTTTAATTAACTGAATAGAATTTAAAATTACTTTTCCAAAAATATAGCACACTTGATATTTTGTTATAATCCCCTTCGAAATACAGAATTTTTAAAAGTTCGCCACTTTTAACTAGTAAGCTTTGGACCCCTTAATGATGATATGCCCTTAATGGAACTCGAAAACATATTTTCCAGCAAGACAACGCACCGCCTCTGAACGCTGAAGTTTGCAGCCAATTTCAAGAAGAATTGAATAGCTAACCAAGATCCCAGCCGTTGGCCGTCGAGGCCGCCTGACTTAGTGCCCATGGATCTAATCCTATGGATATATTTGCGGAAGAATAAAGGTTCCTTATTCTTCCGTATAATCTAGACAAGAATTAGAAATACTTAGCAGTTATCAGAAAGTATCTTTCACCCCCACTGAGTTAATGAATTCCGCGAGAAATGTTCAAAAACTGCCCCGTCTGCCCATAACAGAAGACGGTCGATATGTCGTCACCTGTAGCAAAATATCATGTCTTGGTTTGTTATTTATTTTTATTGTTATTAGATATAGTTTAAATGTGTTGATGTTGGTTAAATATATTTTAAATTGTTATAAAATTCTGCATCTCTCGCAGCAAATATTATTTTCGTTTTAATTGATGCTCACAGCTAGAATTTTTTTGCATTACAGCCGGTGCCGTCAAAACCTACTTATTTAAAGCGGGCGAATTTTTATATACTCTATATCTCGAAGAGGAATCGAGCAAAATATCAAGTGTGTTATATTTTTGGAAAGGTAATTTTAAATTCTTTTCAATATTTTCAATTCTTTCTAGTCTCATATAAAAAATCAAATTTTCTGTTTGCAAGAAAACAGCGATTTGTTAAAAATGCATATTTTTGAAAAACACCCCGTAACTCCGAAACGGTAACAGATAATCGATATGCGGTTTTCATCATCATGTTTTTGACAAAAATTGAGCTCCGGACACCGATATTAGTTTTTGTCTGTCTCCTATAGAAAAGGGTCTTTCCATTTAAAAGCGTCGAATTTGACCCACCCTGTACAGATATCGATGTGCAGTTTTCACCAAATATGTTTCTGATAAAAATTGAACTCCAGACACCAACATTAGTATCTCCTATAGAAAGGGGTGTTTCCCTTTAAAAGCGTCCAATTTGGCGCACCCTGTACAAGAATCTAGTGTGTACATCATCAATAAATTAATGTGCATCTAGTGGATTGACCTTAAATTGTGTAAATTTTCTATTTTGACAGTCAAAATTCTAAGTGTGGTTGTATTCCTCGATTATGTTAGATATTCAAAACCACGGCAGTATAAAAATTACAGTATGAAATATCTCAATATTTTTTCACATTTAGACTTTTCACAGTTCAAGGCTTAATAATCACTTACCCGTAATAGAATCTGGAATGTCAGCATTTACTTCCGCCATATCCAACAAGTATTCGACTATTTCCGTGTGCCCTTGTCCAGACGCTGCAATAAGTGCTTGCTGGGCAGCATCGGCAAGTTCCACATCGTTTTCCGTTTTCAATATCCAATCGCAAGCCAGCAAATATCCCACTACATTTAGACATCCGTTCCTAGCTGCGTGGACCAAAGGACAGTACCCAACAGCGTCCGCGTGACCCGGACTAGCTCCAGCCGCTATCAGCTGTCTTACTACGTCACAGTGTCCTTTCGATGACGCCATGGATAGCGCTGTCTGACCTTGACTGTTGGCTAGTTCAACATCGGCTCCAAATTCCAGTAGAAGAGAGACCATTGGAACGTTTCCTTCGTTAGCGTAGGCGCATAATACTGGGCATTTACCGAGGAAGTCTGTTATGTGATTAGGACTAGCGCCAGCAAGTAAAAGAAGCCTCGAAACTTTTACGTTGGGACTGTAGATGTTTCTGATGTGACATACAGCCTCGGACACATTCTCCGAACTTTGACACACCCAAAAAGCTTGTAGGTCTCTAGAAGTCAGTGTTGGAAGAGACATGTTTCTATAAACATGAGCTTTTAAAATATGGTGACCTAACTCGAGAGTTTTTTCAGGGTCTAGAGGTGTTTGAACTCTAGATAATCTGAAGGCAATACCAGCATGTCCTGATCGCAGGTCGCACAGGAATCTGGTTGCTTCGTTCTCATCTCTGCGTATCAGCCATTCCCTAAACGATGGATGGAATAACATGTATGTGTTATCAAGTCTTTTGACAAGAAAACCGGATAGTAACTTGAACCGTTGTAGGAATTCCTTCCAAGCGAGAAAATTGTCAACTAGAAGTGAATTTACTGAGTAAAAAATTTCTAGCAGAGTTAAAGGATATAATGCAGAAAGGCAGACACTAAGGATATGCGTCACTTTTTCGAAGGATCTTATTGTGGGAAACCTTAAATTAAAATGAAGCAAGTAAATCTGTGACAATGTAACAGGAAGAACTTTGTAGCCCGATGATTTTGCTACCAGCTGTCCACGTTCTAATAAATCTAAAGTTAATTTTGCAAACAGGAAGGAACCTTGCGATAGATTTAGTAAATGTTGCGAAAATTTGTGTTGCGATACACTTCCACTTTCGACTTTTCCATTCGTAGATAATGTAATGTTGCTTTGTATACTCGGACTGTTTTGTAGCCTAAAATTGATATATCCTAAAATATCTTTTTGGATATTTTCATTTACAGGAGTGTTATCCAGACTTATTCTAGTAAAAGGAAACTGTTTTGTCAATTCTTGAAGCTGAGTTCTTACAGTGGCGACTACTTTCAACCAAGGCGGAAAGTTTGGAATATGTTTTAGAAGGAACGTCGTAATTGTATCACCGTTATCTGATCTATGATATTCAGCTTCGCAAAGTGCATCTACTAAAATTGTACAAGTAATATTATCGATTTTTCCAACCCTTTTCAAACTTGAAAGAGGCTCAAGTATGCCTCTTGTAAGGGCTACATCGGGATTCGCAATGCATTCTTTTAGAGACAACACATTTTGAAGCGTAGTTTCGTTCAATAAATGCTCTCTATAAGCGACTAGTTGCGGCGCTTGGCATAACTGCGCCGCTAAGGAATGGATAAAGTCAGGAACAAGGCACGTATTGTTATTGTCTGCTTGACAAAAGTGGTAAGCCACTATGGTACTAGCTAATTTTTTAATCTTCTCGGAGACTAAATCGATAGGACCGTATATAGTGGATGGAGGGCTTCTAGAGCGTTCTGGCGAATGAACAGATTGATACAAAGGTTCCTTTCTTCGACCGAAACAGCTATACTCGACGAGTTGTAGAATTAAGGCTGTTTTGCCGGTACCAGTGTTGCCTGTTAATAGAACTCCACAACCTGGAGAACCTATAATTAAAAAAAAGTTTAATGTTTTTTTGATTTAAATTAACTTTTCGACTTTTACCAATAATTTCTTCCATTTTTTTGAAAAGCCAATGCCTTCCGAGAAATAGGGGATCGGGTTCTTGGAGAGGTACCTCGAAAAACAACGGCTTCAGTGTTAATTGAGGTGCTTTATACTGGGCGAATCGAATTTTTGGGTCGATGGCTCCTTTGATGACGATACCAGTCCTAGCTGATCGTCGAATACAGGTTCTTCTATTCTTAAATAAATTGAGATCTTCTATTTGACCTGGCTGAGCAGCTAAAATAAGGAATAAAAAATAATTTTGCTAATCACAACTTCCGTTTAATGATATGGTGATCCATTGCTTCAAAAAGGTCAGAGTTAAATCGATCTCAGAAAACAAATCTTTTTCGATTAATAAAATGAATAAAGTTATTTGATTTTAAGTAATTTTTCTAAAGCTGATTTAATGTTTAAAGTTAAACTATTTTCATTATTCACAAATTCAGCGACATACTTTAATATTTAAATTTCTTTAAATTAATTAAAGTAACTGAAATATTCCGATTTAACTGGCAATGTGTAGTTTTTTATATTGTAAAAAAATATGACTTACTGGTTACGCTGTGTCTTCTACTAACTGGGCTAGTACTGCAGTTGCTTTGCCCAGACATTGACATGGACATTAATGATGCTACACTATCAGAACTAGGGTTTGTCCTGTGAGGGTCTTCTGAGCTACCCGTTAGTGTAGACACTGGACTGGTGTTAGTCGACATCATGGCACTAGTTTCATAACTGGCCAACGACGAGCATGATTCGAGATTATAACCTTGGTTACCTAAAATTGGTATTTTGAAATACAATAACCCTTCTACAAACATGTGTTATTTGATAAAAAATAGTGCATTTAACTTTCTTTAGATTTCTTTAGAATTACTGGAGATTGGTAAAAATAATTTGTTATGGAACAAACTATGACAAGAATGTATTTATGTCGGTGCAACAACCTGTCAAATCTGCGGTTGTTTGTACTAGGCAATTCTAGGCCAATTACAAAGAACTATATGGAGGGTTTAGTCCCCAAGTTGCTAGACATTGTGAAAAAAAATTGTTGTCGACCGATACCGACAGCGCTATTTTATTTGCTAATACCAAATAAACTACGCAGTACCAAGATCAGTACAAAGTAATCATAGTAATCAAAGTAACGAAAATCGACATCACTATTATTACTTATAAGGGAAGTTTTTATGAAAAAAATAACAGATAGTTTTAAACTGTTACAGGTTAAATATGGATAATGATTTACCTTTGGATCTTCTTGCTCCATCGCCTAGTAGAAGTCCAAGTCGCATGTACATGTCGTTTTCCGAAGATTTTTTGGCCGATGGGGTTTTGAGAGAAGCCTCATCATCTGCGAACAAAAATGACATTGAAATACCGATTACAGTGATATATTTTAACACACAAAATTAATAAATATATTAAAGATGCCGTCGTAAAGCAAGCAAGAATGTATTTTGTAACTGTTATTTCACACAAGTGTCTAAAGTGTGCCATACATAATTTCTGTAAAAACTGTAGTTTTATAATATATTGTACCGTATGAACGAATAAAAACGGCGTCAACGATGGTTATGAAATGAAGATCGCTGTCATTTTATATGTAAACTTATATGGGAAATGTCATCGATCGTCATTTCCAAGCCAACTGGACGCCGTTTTTTTTCGATAATACGGTATTTTATTTTATACCGCAATGCACTTTTATGCAGTCCATTTTAAGGAAAATAAAGTGGATTTTCATCTTCTGTTAATTTAATATATAGGATGAAATAAGAAGTAATTTTTAACTAAAATTTAAACTGTGACATTAAGTTAATCAGAGAGGTATATATAAAATGTAATGTTCTGGAAAAAAGGGTATAACTTTAAAACTACTAAAGATAAACAAAAAAAAAAAAAAAAGAAAATGTGAAAAAAATAATCTTCACCACTATGGGTGCATAATTGCTTAGATGAACTTGAAAAACCGGCGTCGCAGTATAAATTTTAGTTGAAAATATATTACTTCTTCTTTTATCCTGTATGTTACATTAAATTATCAGAAAAATGATCATTTGCTACTGCATTGTGTAGTGA
Organism: Sitophilus oryzae; assembly: GCF_002938485.1. NCBI lineage: Eukaryota > Metazoa > Arthropoda > Insecta > Coleoptera > Curculionidae > Sitophilus > Sitophilus oryzae. The sequence continues at coordinate 906,405 of NW_022145636.1, read as the reverse complement.
ACTAGTGGAGCTACTCGTCAGTGACTTTTTGAAATGAGATGATATCACAAAATGCAGCTTAAAATATATTATAGTGACTTGCTTTGTATATCCATCAGTGTATTTATAAACTTATGTAAAAGTTATAAATTGCCATATCGACATCTAATAATACAATAATAGTAAATATATTAATTTAACTATTTCTCATCAAATATTTCTATATATCAAGGGAGTTGGAGTTTAAAAACATCGTTGAACATAAGGTTATAAAATGTTTAATATTTATTTTTTCGTTCTCCAAAAACTGCAAAAGTATTTAATATTATTACTTCGATATGAATAATCACATAGTACATTTTCTACATACTTTTTCTAATTGATAAAAAATGTTAATACAAAAATAAAACAAAACTTACAATAACGATTAAGAATATCAAAGCAAACTATTAGTAGAAAAATAAAATCAAGGGAGAAAACAAAAAAAAATCAAAATAAAATCTAACTACTTGGTGTACGTACAGCAGTGGAGTGCTAGAAAATGTTATCTAGGGTGAGGAAATTTAACACCATGCTTCTCAAATCATTTCATGTAAGATAATTTTTAAATCTATGGTTAAATACAATAATTTGGGTAAAGAAAAACAAATCAAAAACATATAATATCAAGCTTCCTGCCTGAGGCCAACTGGTTCAGTCCGGCACCGGGACCGCTATGCCCCGCTTTCCAAAGCGAACGAATTTTCCCCAAAACGACGCTGGGCCAATGTTTTCCTTCTGTAGATGTCGCTGATGACGTCATAGAGGCTAAATAATAATACAGGTTCAGGTTGAAATTGGACCAAGAATTTCATATATTTTATGTATAAGGTTGTTTGGTATTTAAAAATCGATAACTAATGGTTCTAAGAGTTTTATTTAACGTATAATAAATATTTGGGACGCCAAGAAACAGAATACTGAAACTAAAAATCAGAGATTTTTTTACAAAAAACAATAGTATTCCATATTGAATCTAATTTAAAAGTTTTAATAAAGCTTTATGGAATAAAGTGTGTTACATAAAAAAATAATAACAACTGAAATCGGTTCTACAGACCCTCAGTGTTTCAAAATACTTTATAGTCGAAAGAGAAACGGCGTCGGCGGCGTCAAGTTGCCTTTGAAATGTCAGTGTTTTTTTAATAAATTTGTGTAAAATTATACAGGGTGAGTCTTAAATAAGTGCAAATATTTTAGGAGTAGTATATTTCAACCACAGAAATATGTCTAAGAGGTTTTTTTCGCAAAAAGGAAATTTTGCAAAGGGTATAGCCGGATTAATATGGGAAATCTACCCCTGCGGCTTTTTTGACTTTTACTCTGGGGATGGATTTGGTGTCGAATCAAAATAATTCACCCAAATTTTTAGCTCTTTAACTCAAACGGTTTTCGAGATTTTCAAAAAAACCTTTTTTTCAATTTTATTTTTATCGTAAAATTCAAAATTAATTAATGATGATTTTTTTTCTAATTCTTAGAAGACATGAAAAAATAATATGATCATGATTCTTAAACGAAAAGCCGATTTTTAGCGGAGGAAAGAAAATATAAATTTTCATTTTTTTAAACTTTGTGTAATATGCCGCTCACTAAAAATCATCAGAAAATGTCTTTTATAGGTACTTCTTTACACTCAGGAATTTTTTAGAATTTTTGTGGTGGAACGATATAAAAAAAAATAAAATCTTAAAAAAGTGAGTAGAAAATATTTTTTTATTAAAAATACATCCTTGTCAGAAATAAACATAAAGATTATTATAAAAAAATGAGTCCGAAGAAGATTTTACAAAAAAAAGATTTTAGTTATGTTTATTTTTTTTAAATGAGTTTTTTTTTCACATTGCTCCACCACTTCAAAAAATTCTAAAAAATTCCTGAATCTAAAGGAGTATAAAAGACATTTTCTGACGATTTTCAGTGAGTGGCCTATTTCACTAAAGTTAAAAAAATGAAAATTTAAATTTTCTTTCCTCCGCTAAAAATTGGCTTTTCGTTTAAGAATCATGATCCTATTATTTTTTCATGTCTTAGACTTCTAAGAATTAGAAAAAAATCATCATTAATTAATTTTGAATTTTATTATAAAAATAAAAATAAAATTAAAAAAATTTTTTTTTGAAAATCTCCACAAACCAGATCGATCCCCTGAGTGAGAGTCAAAAAAGCCGCGGGGGTAGATTTCCCATATTAGTCTGGTCCCTTTGGAATTTTTTGAAACATTTTTTGGAAAATTTTTTAGTTTTTAGTTAAAATATAATTTCGTAATAATATATACGTAATAGATTAAATTTAGAAGAAAGAAAACCCAGAAAAGACTGAAAGGTTCGCAAAATTTAAACAAAAAATATATTTTTTTAAATTTTCAAAGCAAAATAACTCGGTTATTTTGGGCTTATTTGAAAAACGGTAAAGAACAAATATGTTTCTTGAAAATATTTGCACTTATTTAAGACTCACCCTTTATATTGCATATACAAACATTACATGGATATATGTAGAAGAAAACTTTAGGTGTACATGGAAACTATTAATTAATTAAAACTAATAATAATTAATTAAAAAAATTACTAAACTCTTAGATTTGGAAAAACTGTAACCCATACGAAAACAAATTGTGCCTATTTTGTGATTTTCGTATAATCATTACAATCCTAATCTCTGTACAAATTACTATAATCAGGAATTATAATACCTACTACCAATTGTAGCTTATAATAGAACCAAAGTGACTCTATGTATATGATAACCAAAGAGTTGGCAACAATTGGAGTTTTCGAAAAGAAAATTACGCTAAACTCAAAATTAATTCAGTATGTCTAATAAAAAACAAATATAATCTTTTAAAAATAATGCCTAATACACGTAGGCGTCTAGGCCATTTATTTGATTTGATCTCCTTGATGAGACAAACGCAATTTTATTAATCACAATCAATAAACTAAAAAATAAAAAAATAATAAATCATTTATTTAATGTAATTTATTAGTATTTAAAAAAAAAAAAAGTGGTTTGGACATGTTCGCGTATGCCGGAGAACGGGTAACCAAATTTTTCAATGGGCTCCCCAGGGCAGAAGAAAGAGAGGTAGACCTAGAAAGAGAGGTTAAAAGCTGCTATTAGAATTATTGGATTAAGGCAAATTAATTAAATTGCGTTTGTCTCATTAAGGAGATCGAAATCGACAAAATACCAAGAGACAACTTTTAATCAGCATTTAACGGTCTATACAATTTTGCTAACAAAATAAAAAAGAAGTCAGTGGCGCACATATTTTTTTTAGAAAAATATTCCAGTAATAACCCATATGCACGTCCCTGGTGAATATGTCTACACTTTTTTAGAATTAAAATATGTCGCACATAATATAGAAACTTTCACCCTCAAAATGAATTATTTTTTTGTTATTGGACATACTAATTTGATTTTACATATAATTTTGTGTTAACTCAATAAAAAAGTCTAAATCTTACCTGACATGGCTCCGTCTGCTTGCTGCCTCCACCCCCGCCCTAAAAACGGGCTTCTTATCGCTTTGGGGTTGAGAAAGAACTTCCGTCTGGATTGGGGCGGCGTGGGGCAGCTCTGGGTCATTACATTCTGCTCCAGGCGATTCTTCGCGTTTTTCGGACGGATCTTTGGTAGTTTCTCTGGGTGTCCAATCTCGCTGCGAGTGGGAGATAACTCTTGCCTACCCTGTAATTAAAAAAGTATGTTAAACACAAGCACAATTAATGAAATCCCTTAATTGAGGAAAGCATCTTTTTCTTAGCAACGGGGGATTTTGTGTGCGCCTAGAAATATCCCAGTGCTGTATAGGCTTGATGCAGTTCAACCGATGTTTTAAAATTCCGCTAGCAGCGCTCGTTATGAAATCAGAACTATCCGGCCACCTTATTTCACTCCGTCCCTGTTACCGTTCATGTAGATCGCATAGAAATAATATGTAAATCAAGGTTCTTTTTTAAATTGCATTCTCAGAATTTTAGTTTTTTGGTTATAATAAATAAGTTAAATTTATTATATTATGCTTAAAAGAATTCAGTAAATATATTGAAATTGATCAGAATTTTCTATAATTATTTTAAAAATGTCTCGAAAATATGATACTAAAAAAGTAGAATTTGTTGAAAAACTAAATCCACAGTATATTAAATCTTACACCTTTTACTGTGAAATTTTCTCCATGATCATATTAAATAAAACCTGGTAATATTTAAACGCAAAAGCATTTTTTGCTCCAACAGATCCCTGACGAACAAACAGGGTTTATGCCAGGAAAAGGAACACGAGTACAGAACAGAGAAAAATGAATTTAATGTTAAAACATATTCATGCTTCGTCGACTATAGTAGGGCTTTTGATTGTGTAAAGTGGAAGAAGCTGTGGCTGGTGTTGGAAAACATGGGAGTGTCAAAACATCTTATATTTCTACTTAAAAATCGTTACGAAGACAACCCCGGAAAACTCAAAGTCATGAACGCCCTCCCTCTTTTAGTCCGAAACGTGGTGTGAGACAAGGTATCACGCATATCCTTCAACATCTATGGAGAGTATATGATGAGAAAGGTCTTGCAGGGCTGGCGAGGCGGACTAACGATAGGTGGAAAAAAGATCACGAACCTTAGGTATGCCCATGATACCTTAATTCTTGCATGCTCTGAGGAAGTTGTATACTACTGGTTCAGAAAGCATTCAAAGGAAGCACTACAAGAATAATTAGACGCAACGATGATTACAGCATGCCATACTGGTGGTCAGAGGACATACATAATGAAATATTGGCAGTTAGGAAGAAAAGACGAAAATTTCAAAGAGAAAAAAACGAAGGAAAAAGAATTGTACTATTAGAGGAGTATAAGATAGTTAAAAGAAATCTCAAAAGATGCATCTACCGTGCTAAGGAAAGGAAATGGGAAGGACTATGCGAAAACTTAGAAGAGGATATTTTTGGCGACGGATACAAAATTGTAAAGGCACAATTAAAGCTAACTAACCGAAAGACGACCTTACAAATTGAAGAGAAGTCGGCCATTTTTCGAGATCCCTTTATGCCTCCTAAAGGTATAAATCTGAATATGCATAAACAAGACCAAAAAAATAGTTATAAAAGATTGACATTAAACGAACTCTCAGTTGCCTCCGAGAAATTAAAAAGCGGAAAAGCCCCAGGCCCCGACGGAATACCACCAGAAGTTGTAAAATTTATCATCCGAAATAACTCGCAATACTTTTTGGAGGTGTTTAATAAACTTTTAAATGATAACGATTTTCCCGATATTTAGAAAAGTTCCAAATTAATTCTCATAGACAAGCCCAAAAAAATGAAGGTAGAAGAAACTAAATACCGTCCAATCTGCCTGATTAGCGCAACCGCCAAAGTATATAAAAATTTAATAAAGAATAGATTAATGGAAGAAATACAAAATAAAGGTGGGTTTAACCCTAACCAGTTTGGATTCATAAAAAAGTCACAACAATCAGTGCAGTTGATCTTGTAACAAAGACCGTCAAGGACAAACCCGAAAAATGGCATGCGCTGATACTAGTAGATGTGAGAAATGCATTTAATATGGCAGCATGGCCTATAATATTGTCAAAGTTAGCAAGAAGAAACATCAGCCCATATCTTATAAATATTATAATATCATATTTTACACAGCGTACTGTAAACTTGGATAAAGACCACCAAGAAGAGGTTGGGGGAGGCGTACCCCAGGGATCCGTTTTGGGTCCTACCCTTTGGAATATCCTTTACGATGACGTAATGGAAATAAGGGTGCCTCAAGGAGTAAAAATAATCTGCTGGTTAATTCAGGTTTATAAGCGGAGGTTTCAGCTGTGGTTAATACAGCCAGATCATCTGCGTGATCTGGCTGTATTAACCACAGCTGAAACCTCCGAAGGAATGATACGCAAAACCGAAGAGGCTTTACACTATATATACTTGTGGATCAATCAAAACCAGTTGGAAGTTGCGCCAGAGAAAACAACTGCTATTCTTCTAAACCGAAAGACAAAGATACGTGGTATACAATTTAAAGTCGGTGGGAAGTACGTTAAACCAACTAATACAGTAAAATACCTCGGAATAACACTAGATAGAGGGCTAACTTACAGTCAACATGTAAAGAATGCTTGCGGAAAAGCCAACAGAACTGTCAAAGCTATATGTGGACTACTACCGAACCTAAAAGGACCGTCCTCAAAAAAAAAGAAAAGTTTTTGCAGTATCAATGCAAAATATAATTCTATACGGCGCTCCTGTATGGGTCGAGGCACTAAAATTCCAATGGACGAAAAATATATTGCTTTCCACACAGAGAAAAATGGTCCTAAGGATCTGTTCAGCGTATCGTACGATATCAACAGATGCTGTGTTGGTTATAGCTGGGCTGATCCCGCTGCATTTAGCAGCTGAGGAAAAGCGAGAGTTATATGTCAAAGCAGAGATTAACGATGAGGTGAAAAACCATCAACGACGAGGTACGTATCAAAAATGGCAAGACGAGTGGGATACATCCGACAAGGGAAGGTGGACTAGAAAGTTAATTCACAACGTGGAGGACTGGACAAGTAGGAAACACGGAGACGTGGACTATTACATTACGCAGTTTCTTTCCGGGCATGGAATCTTCATGGACTTCTTGCACAGAATAAAGAAAATACCAAATGGCAACTGCATGTACTGCGTCGAAATCGACGATGCCGAGCACACCTTGTTCTGTTGTCCGAGATGGGAAAACGGAAGGTCTGCCTTATTGTCGGATGTAGGAATGTTAACTTCGGACACCTTGATTATGAAAATGACCAAAACTAGCGAAATATGGGGAAAGGTAGGGACATTTATAAAAGAAATAATAATAGAGAAAGGAAAAGGCAAGAAATGTGGAAATATCCTAAAAATAAATAGAATAGAATATAGATAAAAAATAACATAGATAAGATATAAACCCCAAGATCACGTACGAACCCGAAGTAATGCCATGCGGCGGTTCCGGGTAAAGGGGAGAGGAGGAGCTGACTCCTCGGAGGTGGACTTTTTTAGTGGGTAACAATTCGACTCCCACACTGTTTGGAGTTCGTCTCTATGATCGTCTCTCTCGAGATGGTGATGGGAACGAACACCACTCGCCTATAAAAGGTTTTTTACCACCCCCTCAAAAAAAATGCTCTGAGGAAGAACTTGTTCAAATAATGAGAAGGTTGAGTAAGATTAGTGCGGAACATGGTATTATGCTAAACAAAAGGAAAACGCAAGTCATGATAATCATGATAATAGACCGAATTCCTACTAACATCAGGGAGATTGATGGTTTTGAGGTGGTTGGAAAGTTCAATTACCTCGGATCCCTCATAACAAACAAGGGAGGCTGTGACGAGGAAATCAAACGCAGACTAGCAATAGCTCGTAATTTGAATATAAAACTATCACGAATATGGAAAGACTCTGTAATATCCCAGCGCAACAAATTAAAATTAGTAAACACATTGATATATCATATCGCTACTTATGCATCAGAGACACGGACTCTGAAAACTACAAACAGACGAAAAATAGATGGTTTCGAAATGTGGGCCTACAGAAGAATGCTGCGAATTTCATACACAGGACATCGGACCAACGTATCAATTCTAAGGCAGTTGAAAGTTAACACAAGACTTTCAACCAAAATAAACCAGTCATATCTTAGGTACTTCGGGCTTCGGGCACATTTCGAGAAGAAAAGATGGACTGGAAAAAATCATAATCGAACCAAGAGGACGATCTCCGACGCGCTGGGTGGACCAAACCAAACAAATTATTGGTCACAGCGTGCAAGAGGCTTCTATAGCCGCTCAAGATAGAGAGGGATGGCGAACAACGATCGGAGCAGCTGAAGCAGAAAGTTGATAAGTTTTATATGTAAAATTTTTCTAAAATTATTACTCAGTAACTATCGAATATTTATAAATATCAGATATACCAATATGATTATTTTAGATTTCAAAACTACGTGAAAAATTCTAATTTAATTAAGGCGATAATATTTTTAATCTTTTAATTGTATAAAAGCAATCTTGTAATCCTCATCTCATAAAATTTCAGCAGAAAAATATATATAAATTATTCCTTCTTAAAAGAATCCAAGTCTGAAATGTAATTAAAAAAAAAGTTCAATGTAATACAAGTTGAACAAAAAAAAAATAAACTACCGTGCACCATATTATAGCACATTTAACTTTCTGTTCAGGCTATGCAACCTTATTTAGGTGCGGTAAATTATATTTAAATATGGTGTAAAAACTGGCAATTTTTAAACCAGATATTACATCATATGTGAAAAATTACCACTAATTTAGTTTTGAAATAAAATAATAATAATAAATTTAATTCCATAAAAAAGTAAAAAAAAATGGGATGCGGAATATAGATTTATTCACATTTTTTTCTATAAAATATGTCTGTATTTAAAGTATGAATCAGTGTTATTTGCCATATGATTTTGTATTCAAGAAATGAACCCTGAACTAACATTTTTTAAGTTATAGTTTGTTCTGAATCCCAGATTTATTTTCATGATAAAATAAATATTTTATATAATAACCGTAAAGTTTTCTGTTTCATTGGTAATATACTTAGATTTTGCAAAAATGAATTAAATAATCTCAGAAAACTTTAATTATATATAAGATGTTTTTATATTTTATTCGTGTCATTAATACAACATGATTACCAATTTATTCGTAATTATTAGAGCCATACTCGCTCTTAACTATATTGCAATCTTAAATGCTGACAACTTCTCTCCGTTTGATTTAGATGTAATCACACAGGTAATGACGAGAACCGAGGAACGTTTTAGAATGTTAATGGTATTTCCAGTCAGGATCTTCAGATCGTGAAATTTCATTTCAGGTTATCGAAAATAAATTAAAATAAATCTAAAACCTTCTACCTTTAATCTGTATTGTGTAATAATGGAAAAAAAATTCAAGGCTGAATATATACCTGGGCATACGAGGCTTTGGGCATTAAGCTGAACATCGATAAAACTAAAATCATGTGCAGTCTTCCGAACATCATAACAGTGCTATAAAAATCGGAGAAGAACTATTGGAATATGTAGCGGAATTCAATTACCTCGGCAGTTTGATGTCGGAAAAGGTCAATATCGACTCTGAAATTCAGCACAGAATTAGCAGCGCCTTAAGAGCATTCTGGAAATTAAAAGACAGGGTTTTCTACAATCATGACTTGAGCACAAAAATGAAACTTGCAGTGTACCGAGCAATAAAAGTCCCCACCATGTTATATGGAAGCGAAACCTGGGTGCCGTACGGCCGGCACACGAACGCATTAAACAAGTTGCAACAGAGACAACTTATACAACTGTTAAGAATCAAAAGGTACCACCATGTTTCATACGTATCTATCCTTGAAAAAGCTAGCTGCGAGAGTGCTGAAGTCATGATTACTAACTAATGGACTGGATACGTATGCAGAATGCAAGAAAACCGCCTACCGAAATCTCTTCTTTATGGCAAGCTTGTAAAGGGTAAGAGGAAACAATCTATCTATACAAGCTCTTCACTAGGATTATCAACAACCGACTGTCTACGAAACTAGATTCCTATCAGCCAATAGAACAGGCAGGCTTTCGAAAAGGTTTTAGTACCATCGATCATCTACAAACAATTAAAACAGTCATTGAAAAAACAACAGAATACCTGTACATTTGGCCTTTGTAGACTACCAAAAAGCCTTTGACAGCATCGAAACCTGGTCATTTCTAGCTGCATTGGAGGACGCGAGAATTGATTCCAGATATTATTCCATTATTAAAAATATCTATGATAGTGCAACCTTCCAAGTTAAATTAGATGATGACCTCAAAACAGAAAAAATACTACTCGGCAAGGGCGTGAGACAAGGAGATACCATCTCTCCCAAGTTATTTACACTGGCACTGGAAAATGTCTTCAAGAAATTAGAATGGGAAAATAGAGGTCTAAACATCGATGGGGTACACCTTAGCCATCTGAGGTTCGCAGACGATATTGTCTTGCTGAGCACCGACATTCAAGAACTAAACACCATGCTAAATGAGCTAAATGACCAATCCCAGAAAATTGGCCTTAAAATGAACTTGAAGAAGACCAAGATAATGAGCAACAATATCCATAACATTACCGTTGACAACGTTATTATTGAAAACGTAGACCATTATATATATTTAGGTCATAAAATCAAGCTGGGCAAGGAAAACCAAAATACGGAGATCAAACGCAGGATCCATTTGGCATGGGTAGCATTTGGAAATATGAGCAATATTTTCAAGGATAAAAAGGTGCCCATGAACCTAAAGAAAAAGGCTTACGACAGCTGCATTCTACCTGTGCTTACGTATGGCTTAGAGACTATGGCAATTACCCGAAAAACAGCAGAACAACTACGAGTAGCACAAAGAGCCATGGAAAGAATCATGTTGGGAGTCACCATTAGGGAAAAATACGGAATACCCACATACGTCAAAAAACAAAATTAATAGATGTCGTTAAAAGAGTGGCAAGTCTGAAGTGGCAATGGATAGGACATGTGGCAAGACAGGATCCAGACCGATGGCCCCAAAAAGTAATCCTATGGAGACCTAGGGGAACAACAAGAAGTGTGGGCCGACCAAAAAAGCGATGGGTCGATGACGTCAGGGCAGTGGCGGGAAGACAATGGATAAGATTGGCTAGAGATCGCGAAGCATGGAAAAACCTAGAAGAGGCCTATATCCAACACTGGATGGAACCAGGCTGAGAAAGAGAAGAGGAAACAGGGTGGACAACTCAAAAGGTACAAGGACAGTTTCCACGAAAACTTAACATGCAGATTCATTAGGAAGAAGCAGTTCACAATAGAACTCAATGGAGAAGAATTGTAAACTCAGTTAACAGCAACAACCAAAAAGTAAAGAGGCAGCAAAGTAATGAGATTTTTGAATGTCCAGAGTGCGGAAAAGAGATAACATCAGGTATCGGACTTTTCAGTCACAGAAAAATTCATGAAAGAAAACGCCTTCCAAACGATCTTCTGATGCGGGTCAAATACTCGTCAGCGAGTAATGGCAGTAAGTAAGTAAAATACCATTAATACAGAAAAACAATGATTTAAACATACTTTATAATCGAGTTATTTATTATAAATAAACATTGTATTTAAAATAACATAAATATCATGTAGTTTTATATGTATTTTTTTTACTTTTTTAGAGATTAGACTGTACTTTTTGACCAACCCCGACTAACTCCTTACGTAGGGTTTAAGGCTAATTCATCTATAATCAAGCTAAAGCAGTGTGGCACATCACTCAAAACTGCGTTGCGTTTTGTTTGATTAAAATACGTCTGCTGGATCTGTGCACAGATTATACAGATTATAAACTTTGTTTTTTCTTTATTGTTTTTCGTGGTTCCAAGTTTCGGAATCGGGCACTAGTTAGGTTACTAGTTTGCGCACATAGCACGCCCACTTATGGCCACTAAAATTGTGCACAGCGCCTGACCGGCACAGTTATTAGAGAGATATCGGAAAACCGAATAGCGTCATGCAGTATTTACGTGTACCTTATCATGGTTACGATATGCGCTAGTCAATTTTTAACGCAACACCCGCTAATAACGTTACCGCCTGACGTAATTTACGGATCAATTACACCAAGCGCTATTTCTAAATAATGTTTAAAAATTGCTTAAATGGGCATGTGCGGGTATTTGACAACCGGAGCCGGCCGGCGAGATCTTTTATTTTAAGTTATGTTTGAATTATTTTGAATTATTACTTTAGTTTTATTAGGTAATTTGATATTTAAGTAGCTGGGATTAGTTTGAATTAAATAAATATGGCCCAAAATATGGATTCCACCTCTTCCAATATTAAAGAACCTATAAAGAGGCTTAGGTTTACAGCAGATGACGACTTAACCCTTCTAAGAGAATTTGTTGCTTGTTGCCCTAAACCCACTGGCATACGTTGAACAATAAAGCACTGGAAATAAGCACTTTAGTCCTTTAGTTTTAAAATACCTAGTAAACAAAACAATTTCAAAGTTTTAAATTCAAAGTTAGATTAAGTTTAGAACAGAATTCTTTCCGATCCGATAACTATAAATGAAGAGAGTTAATACCGCCTCACGTAAAGAAAATAACACCTGGCCTTATTAACGTCCATGCACGCTATTCGGTTTAGCGATATCTCTCTATTACGCTGTTTATTGTTATTTTACGCGAGTTTATTTTTGCGCACAGGAAATTTTACTCGTTTGCACATCGTCATAAAAAACAATTATTTTCGTACCACGAATTAGGGATAAGATTTTATCTGTATACATATAGTATACCTAATCTGTGCTACTAGTTTTTCGGGTTCATTAAGTGGTCTATGGCCGAAATAAATTTGTAGAAAAAAATACTTAAAGTATCATTAAAAGTGTAAAGAGAAGTACACTGTAGCAAATTAGTCTTCATTATTTAGAATACGGTTTTTTTCGTTATTTACTGTGTAAAATAAAAAATACGGAATTTTTTAATTACTATGATTTTGTAGTACTATTTAGAATATGTTGAACAGCAATAAATAAAGAAAAAATCACTGAACAACGCAGTTTAGATCTCCTGATATTTCTACATCTCTAATTATTTAATCTATTTCATACTGACACGCTATTGAAAAGGAATACATGGCGATACCGTCAATTATTATTTAATTCCAATACAATATTATTGTTATAATTAGTCATGCACCGCAGGTATTCTAATTATAGAGAGCGATTAGTGTTGGCTAAGGTGAAATGTATATGTGCATTAATTTTGATTTTTCAATCGGCCTCGCTATGGGACGCCGCGCCGCGTCGCGGCTTAGACACTGAAGCCTGAAATTATTTTTTGGTATTATGGACCCGGATAATTAAAAAACTTTAATGGAAACTACTACTTATTAGAGATGGGTAGAATCCGATATTTTAAAAGAGTTGGGTCCGGAGTTACATCAAGCTTCATGGAACTATACAGACCGGACCACCGAAGTAGTAACATAGGCAGAACCGGACGAATTAGCGTATACCCGTCCGCCGGATAAAAAGCAGGCAAATAATGCGATAAAATAAAAATAGGTAGATATGTGATAAGAATGTTTCAGAATTTGTATTTATTCGTGTTTTAATAGCCAAAACGAATACATAGATTCTCGCGACAGTTCTCGTGTAAAATTTATTTTTTAAGTAAATTAATGGATGTTTACGAAGTTCGTGAGAAAATTCAATTGTAAAATGGTATTTCCAAAATAGGTCTTATCGGGGTATACAAACAATTTTTCCACAAACTTTTGTAAACAGGCCAATTCCATCTTTACCTACTATATCAAGAGTTATTAATAATTTTGAAACACATGGGTGCGTGTCCCCACAAAAACACAAAAAGCCTGATGTGCTGATTAATGAAGAACAGGAGTTAAAGCAAGTGTTCATTTGTGCTACCGCGGATCAAAATCCCACGTTTTCAAGTAATCAAATTGCTGAGGTAACAGATTCTTCACCTAGCACGGTTAAAAGAGTCCTTAAAAAGAATGGATACCGATCGTATAAAGCGCGCAAAACTCAAGAAATTTTCCATGAAGACTAATTTCGGCGTATGGTGTTTTGTGAATCTGTAATGGAAAAGGCCAATTTAGATGAAAACTTTATTCGGTGTATAGTTTTCACCGACGAATCAAGTTTTCCTTTATTGAGTCGTCATAACCCTACACAAGTACGATATTGGTCTCGGGAAAATTTGCACAGATATTTTGAGGTACGCACGCAATATCCCCAAAAGCTAAATGTTTGGGGTGATATGCTCCCCGAGCGTATGATTGGTCCATTTTTTATAGAGGGTAATTTAACTGTTGCAAAGTATTTGGACTTGTTACAGCAGCAGATTGTTCCTAGAATTCGTGAGTTATTGGGAGAAAGATTCAATGTCTGGTTTCAACAAGATGGTTGCCCTGCCACAATGCCCGTATTGTTCAAGAATATTTGAACAATACTTTTCCCAACCGTTTAATTAGTGGATATGGAACTATTTTGTGGCCCGCTAGATCACCAGATCTTTCTCCTAATGATTTCTTTTTGTGGGGTTATGTAAAATCCATAGTGTATAATAAAAATACGAGAGGCTTTCCAAACCATTAGCCCTAATATGTTAGCCAATGTCAGATGGGGATTTTACGACCGCCTAGGCTTCTGTCTAGTACAAGAAGGTGGTCTTTTTGAACACTTGTTATAACTTTTTTTTATTTAGAGTAATATTTTAGTTTTTTTTTTTGGGTTTAGAGAATTTATTTATTTTTAGTTTTGGCTTGTAAACACACTCAAATAATAAATATTTAAGTATTTTTATTTTAAATGTTACCTTAAGTGAAGGTAAACACTTAAAATTAAAATAATAAATACTCTGCCCTCCTGGCGTCGTATTCCTAGTCTGTCACGACCGACCCGTCCAAGCACAACTGCAACTGCGTACTACCTGACCAGCTGACTAGCCGGCAGTGAATCTCGAGTACGAACGCAAATCGGGTAAACGTAAATTCGTCCGGCAACTTACTATGTTACTAGTAGTCTGGTCTTCTCTGTATACCGGTTCCAGTTCTGTCGGGTCTATATCATTCTAACCTTTAATTTTAATTTAAATAAATTTTGTTTTGCACGAGGCAATCCTCGTTCAAAAGATTTGTAGTCCGTTAGGGAAATCTACATAACTTTACACACTAATAATACTCCAGACACAATTACAGCCTTCCATCCCTATAGCTCACGCAGGGAATCCTCGTCACTAGGAAGTCCCTCTGAGGCCATAGATAATTTGAGGCTGATGTTAGTGTGCCCTTGAAACACACACACTTATGCCTATAGCCCACCATCTTTCCTCGCACTTTCTTCCACAACAATTTCCACATTTTTCAGCCCAAGAGACTTACAGGTACACTATAGCCTCCTTGTCAGAACAAATCTTAACAGATTTCACCTCCCCAGGTATATTTACGAGGTATATGTCGAGTCAGAGCAAGGAGGTAGACTTCGGATGTCAACAGTGTTTGAAAAAATGTGTTTACAGCCTATGGACGAAGTACCCGTTGCTGACGGCGATAACTTTAAAGGCCTTGTACAAGGAACTGACCTTATTTTTCAGCAAGGGAAAGCATCGATAAAGTCAGTAGTTCCAAGCTTTTCCTTGGCATAGTGTGCAAGCTGGTTTGCTGTATAAGAGGTGGGATTTTGAACACTATCGCGTAATGCCAGTCTTCTTTCTTGGAGAATCCTTGAGGTGTAGGTGTAATGGTTTTTGGAGAAGTAATACCCACTGTGTCCTGGTGTCCGAATGGTCAGTCTGCGTCGAACTAGACTTTTTTTCTATTTGTGGGTTACTTCTAACTCTTGGCTTTTCATTGGAGGCCAACTTTTCCAACTGAGTGCCATTCTATTTACACTCAAACGCAAATCACCCAACTCCTTTGATAAGTCATGAATTTGGACCTTAATAGACTAATCATGATTGTTCAAATAAAATAAACGACAAATTGAAAATATCTTGCTTCATTTCCTTGATGGAATGAAATAAAGATTCTTGTCTACCATCAGACAAACTGGTATGGAGGCTGTAAATGTCCTCCACTTTTTTACACAAGCTCTTCCACTTGGAGTCATGGTAACTCAAAATATCGTTAAGTTAATTAATAGAAGATAAAGCTTAGAGAATTTCATTAGTTACTACACACTTTCGTTTCGGCATTAATTTTTATTAAACCACTTAATTTTATCGGTAAAATTAAATATTGCTCGTTATATACCGATACTTTTAAATAAATTTACCATACATATATTCATAAAGCTCGCATAAGCATAACAAAATAGATTCAGACAAAGTGAAACAAGCTAGTGAAACTCACCTGCATGAGATTGCTGAAGTGGCCGTTTGTTTTTACTTTGGTTCTTGGTTGTGCTTTGTCTGCTTTTTCTATATGAATGGCTGGTGTTTCTCCATAGAGTGTGATCTCCGACCCTTTCAGCATATTGCACTTCATATCTCGAAGGTTAGGTTCGTCTGAAAATAAATTTCATATAAATATCATGCGCGATAATTTTATTATCATATTTGGCAATATTAGAAATACAGAAACGTTTAGTAGTTGAAATTATAAAAACAGACTTGTGTCAATTGCATAACTATTTATCATGTTACTCAAGATTAGATCTAATCTATTATTAGCTAATTAAATATAGTTATAAAATAAAGAACCACAAACACTATTGAATTCATTTTTCTCCAATTTTCAAAAAAAGTCTGATACGAGGTCTGATATATTATATTTTATCTATTGTATTTAAAAGATATATATTCCTTTAAAATACCCATTGGTAGACATAAGTTAAGTCAAATTCACTCAACTTAGTGTTAAAACATATTTTATAGTATAATCTTTCTTAGTATAGTCAATCTGGTAGCAAGAAAGGTCAAGAATCCCATCAAATTATCCCCGCTCTCATACTTTGCCAGTCGTAAGTGGTCCACTAGAAAGGCTTAAATTCGACAATTTCGTATTCCCCCACCCCACCGTTTTTGAGAAACTCAAAAAAATTTTGGATTCAATTTTCTGGCTGAACCATAGGCCCCACAGACAATTTTATGGAACAAAAAATGAAGAGAATTAAATTCTTTACATTTTCATTTTGTAATAAACCTCTAAAATCTACGGGAACAAAGTTAGAGGGCACCAAAGTCACTCAAATGCAGTTTTTTGCATTTTCCGGGTGAAACCATTTTTTTACTGTCGCAAAGTTTTTAAAAGTAAAGAGCATAAAAAAACTATCAAATTGATGTGGAACTTTTTTTTACGTTTTAATTTACAGTGGACCACTTACGATTGGTAATGTATGAGAGCAGGGAAAATTTGATGGGAGTCAAAGTGCCAGATTGACTGTATTAATTGGTAGACATGAGTTAAGCTACGCAAGCTAATAATTTATCAAATAGTATACAGTGTTCTCATAATAATGTTACAAATATTACGTTAACAAAATTTTAACGTTGACTCAATTTTTTAAACGGAAACACCTTTTTTTACTTTTGTTAATAATATATACAGGGTGAGTCATAAATAAGTGCAATCATTTTAAGGGTAGTATATTTTGACCCCAGAAACACGTATATGAGGGTTTTTTTTGCGAAAAGAAATTGTTGAAACTCGGAAATTTTTTGAAAAAAAATCTGTTTTTTTTATTTTTATTTTTAATTAAAAAACATAATATGGCAACATAGGGAGTAGATTAAATTTACAAGAAAGAAAACCCAGAAAAGATCCAGTGGTTCTCAAAATTTAAGCGAAAAATAATTTTTTTTTATAAAAAATAATCATTTTTCAAGTTTTAAAATATTTCGGTTATTTTGGATTTATTTATGGTAAAGAGAAAATATTTTTCTTTTATCTAGATCTACCAGCCCTGAAAATATTTGCACCTATTCAAGATTCACCCTGTCTATTATATTGTTTATATTCGCAAATTGAAATTTTCTTATTAGTCAAATTCTATTTCCCCTAGTACACCATAAATAAGACTCTATTTCTGGTGTTAAAACATATTTTTTATATAACCTTTCTTGTCATTTATATAAATTGACATTAGAAAATAAATAATTGATAATTAATGAAGTAAAAAGCAAAGAGTGAATGACAGAAAGGAGCATTATTTATGTGTTATTTATATGCATTTATGTTACGTGCTTGACTTTTAAGTAATTGTAATTGAGACCTTTAAATGTGACGAATAAAGATCTTTTAGAGGCATTTAAACAGTACATTTGGATGAGTATTTTGATGGGACATTAAAAGAGAAAAAATATACATTTCCGCCGTTTTTTACACAAAAAGGTCTCTTGGTATAAGCGGTATGGAAACAGTTCTCAAGATGCTTGCTTCATCCACGTTACCGTAGATGGAGCTAAGAAGATAGATATCTCAAGATATTTGGAATCGAATACATTAATATACAGGGTTGTCCGAAATGTATTCCGGAACCTTCAGCAGCATATTCCGCAGATAAAAATAAGTAAAAAAGTTCGTATATATGTATGTCCTAAGATGCTTAGTTTCAGAGATACAGGGTGTAGAAGTTTCATTTTTATTTCGATTTTTTCTAAATAATTTCTAAAATAACGTCAATATTTGAATGAAAATTGGGGTCTGGGAGTTTTTTGACATGAGAAATTTGATTTTGATGTCAATATGACTCCTACTAGTAGAGGGCGCCACCTACATGTGTTTTAACTGTTTTGAAGCGTAATAACTTTTTGTCCATACCTGTATAAAACTACCGAGTGAAAGAATATACATCTCTGTGTCTTTTACGTAAAAAATATCTCTTTCTAAAAATCGCTACGAGCAACCGTTCTTAAGATATTTAGAATGGAAATAGTCAATACATGTCATTATTGACGAAAAATAAACACGTTGAGTATAACTGAACGTTGAAATAAACACGTTATTTCACTGAAACAATAAATTTGGGAAATTTTAATTTTTTTTAAATTAATCATAAATTTTTCTGCAAAAAACGATGGTAAAACAGTTTCTGTTGAACTTTTGGCACAAGAGCATTTCAAATTTATGATTTCAGTCTAATAACTATTTAGTCAGCATGTTTAATTTATGTTAATGATGACAGGCATTGATAATTTCGATTCCAACTATCTCGAAAACCATTACTCGTAGCGATTTTTACCAAGAGACCTTTTTCACGTAAAAAACGTGGTGAATGTATATTTTTTTACTCAGCAGTTTTATACAGGTACGGACAAAAAGTTATTACTCTTCAAACCAGTTAAAAAATATGTAGGGGGCGCCCTCTACTAATAGGAGTCATATTGACATCAAAATCAAATTTCTCATGTCAAAAAACTCCCAGGCATCAGAAATTATATGGAAAAAATCGAAACAAAAATGAAACTTCTACACCCTGTATCTCCAAAATTAAGCATTTTAGGACATACATTTATACGAACTTTATTACTTATTTTTATCTGCAGAATATGCTGCCGAAGTTTGCGGAATACAGTTCGGACCACCCTGTATATTCGAATGCATAATATAATATAAAGTTTAGTTTAAAATATAGATTCCCTTACCTGAATTAGAGATAGAGCCATTGAGGGAACATAAAGGACACGCTTCGTTGGTGAACATACAGGAGTAACATCTTTCGTGGCCGCAGTTATCGATAAGTCTACGTTTTTTACCCTTGTCGAAGGGCATTTCACAGCTAGGGCACGTGCCTGACGTGTTCTCGGCGTCGAGTAACCTCCTAATAGCTGCCAGATCTGCAAATAAAAAAAAAACGCTTTAATATATAAGTTATAAGTCTTACTTCTACTAAACTAGTGCCTATCTATATTTCATATAAAAAAACTTTTCAATATAAATAGTATATAAACATATAACACTGGATTTTTCACACATACGTTTCTTGAAAGTTTTTAAGATAGAATTTAGATATAAATCTGAATGAACTTATCCTAAAATGTTAAACGTTTTTTTTTTGGTTACGCAAATTTGTTAACAACTACTATCCATGTTCCACATGGATTCTAATGCAGTAACATTTAACAAAAACAATAACTGGCTTATTTTTTTGATTTGTATTCGATCAGAACCTCATATATTTGCAACTTTCTTTCTATATTCTATCCATCTAGAGTTCTAAATTGCTTTTCAATACTTTTTCGCTGCTGTCTTAAACTTCAGTTGACTACTGCATTTGTTTCCTCTATTATCTATGTAGTCTACAGTCTACATATGTGGCAGAACAAGGCTTATCAATCATAGGCCCAGAACCGAGATGTATACTGACTATATCTGTATATATTACCTGACTTAGGTAAATTTACATGTACTGCCAAAATATAATTTTATTGTCATGCGACTGTCAATGAGCGTGAAGAAGTCTGTCATATAATTATAGTCGATTGCGATAGTAGACTACAAAGAAAATGTACATGTAATTCCAACAGTGTCCAACCTCTCACCCCTTGTCCTGAACCATTATGTTTGCATGGCCATAAAACAATAGGTGGTCAACAAATCTCTAGAATAATTGAAAAATTAATTAGAACAGAGACAGATGAAAAAAAGTCTGTAGTAAAACTTTCGCAAAAATTTATGGCAGACTTGATAAGAAAAGACAGGAAGACTATCAAAACGGAAATGTGATTACTGACATGACATTGCAAGCTCAATAGGCATCTAGAGCTGATGGGATTGACGAACCTGAGTAATTGACAAAGAGCTATTATGGGGGGTCCAGTCTCCAAATTGTTAAACTTTTTGAAAAGCATAGGACTAGAGAATGCAATCTAGAGATGAGAAGAAAACCGCAATAGAACTGAAAAGGTTGCAGAGGAATAGGCAATAGTCACCTTAAAAATCTAATCGATATTGTCTACAAACAAATTCATGATGCAGTACTAATGTAATTTAATAAATGTAATGTAATTTTTAAACATTTAAAATGATTTCAGTTATTTCAGCAATATCTGACATTTCATGAAAATGTCCTCAGCGAGGAGTCCTCACTACCCAGAATACGATGCAATATGAATCTATAATCTTGTCAATTTAATTTTATGTTTATAATAATTCATAATTATGTAAATTTTCAGCAGTTTAAATTAATTTTAATGTGACGCTATTTAGTACGAAATTTATATTTAATTGCGGCCATTACACACCGTATGGGTGCGTAGTGAAAACACCTATAAACCTTAAACTTTCGTTTGCCTCTTTTGTATATTATTTATATATAATACAAGCATATTAAATTTTAGAAAAACAAGGAATATAATCGTCGGTAGTTATGCCAATACGACAATAATTAGAATGGTCATCGACGGATACAGTACTGGGAGAATTTTCAGGAACTTGGAACACAAACAGAAAATTCAACTCGTTCAGCTCCCAGTGGATGACATAGCAAGAATTCACGACTGTGAGAAATACCTCACTGTAGTATTGAGCAATAAAAAGAATTGGAAGAGAGAAACGATTGCTCAGCATGTAAAAGGCCATACCATAACGTGATATACTGATGCTCCCAAAATCAAAGCAGGGACAGTGATAGGAGTATTTAGGCCAAAAGCAAAATACTCTGAACCAATGGGCACCTACCCCCAGCATCTTTTAAGCTGAAATAAACGCTATAGAAAGATGCGTACAATTTATCTTAGATAGGAACTATGGAAAACAGGAAATAACCATCATATCCGATAGAAAAGCGGCACTAAAAGCGATCAACTCAGTAACCATCAATTCGAAGTTAGCTAAAGAATACCTAGACAAGCTGGACAAATTAGGCAAAGAAAATAAAGTACTCCTACTCTAGGTGCCTGCTCACTAAGGTGATAGAAGGCAGGGAAAAAGCAAATGATCTAGCTATAGAAAAGGAGTGAACACTCCACTAACTGGACCAGAACCGTTCTGTTTTCTAAGCGGGAACCAACTCCATCCGTAACTTGGAATGGGTGTTCTCTAACGGTCTAAGACACTCGAAAAGGTTTCTCAGAATTTACGACCGAGAAAAAACAAATATTTTCCTTGATTTAACTAAAAACAATCTCTGAATTGTCACGGGTTTTCTAACAGGACACTGTCTCCTCAACGAACACCTCAGTAGGCTGAAGCTGAGAAACAACGGCGAATGCAGATTCTGTGGGGAAAATGGGAAAACACCAGAACACCTTATCACTGAGTGCACCGATACGACGACCGTTCGTGCCATTAACTTTCGTACGGCTGGTGTCGAGTATAGCTGGCCTCTGTAGAGCCGTCTTAGATACAGTCTCAGGGCTGTTAAAGCCCTGAGACTGTATGATGAGTTATAACTCGTTATAACTTAAGAAAGGGGAACACAATAGATCTTGTTAAGGTCGCGGTGATTAATTCCCCTCCTAAACATTCTACATATTTTAAAGATATGCACTTATCTGCAATATTATCCAATGTTGGTAAATTTACTTGTCTGGATTTCTCAGGGTAGAATTCTTCAAATTTGTAAGAATATCTTTTAATTTGGAAACAGAATTACAGACATACGTCAATTAAAATCAATTGTATTGATATCCTAAAATCTTCGGAAAGAAGTTGCATACATTACTTGATTTTTTTAATGCCATATTCTATTCATTACCAAAATCACTTAGATTGTAATCTTTGTAGATCATAATTTTATGAATACACATTCATCTATATCTTTTTTGTTTCCATATTAAATCTATATCAATTAAAACCATCGACAAAAAAGATACCTGCACTTAATAGACAATGTATGCATGCGTTATATAATTTTCGAAAGACAAAGAACGACCGATAGAGCAAATCATCACGATTTAAGGCCATTACTTAACCGCGAACCGTGTTCTCCCACCGTTGCGTTGCCTAACCGATAATTAAAATTGAGAAGGCACTAGGGACGTACACAATATATCGATGTATCAAAATTGTTTTAATTTTATTTAAATAGTATCAAAATATCGATATATACATTCCAAATGCCTCATCATTTTCGAAAATTATGCCACACTTTGAGTGGCATATTAGTCTCAAGTTGTTTTATTTTGTATTTAAATATGTTTGTTACTGATTATTAAGACGTAAAGTAAATACATATCCTTAAATTACATTGTTTACAGATGGTGACTAAAGGTTCTAAATTTGGCTGCTGGGGCTGCAACTCCAACACAACTTTCCCAATTGAGGCACGTTGAAAATATAAGTTATTGCATTGATCACTTAAAGTTCTCAGGACTTACGATCGAGAAAAATTAAATATTCTCCTTGATTTGGATCGATCTTTGGAGTGAACATCTCAGTACATTAAAGCTAAGAAACAACGGCGAATACAGAATCTGTTGTACTGGTTTTTGTCAAAGCCCTGAGACTCTATCTCAAGAAAGGGAGACACAATAGATCTATAAGGTCGAGGTGAATAATTTTCCCTCTCCCATACAATCTATAATTATTATTGACCAATCAACTGAATGCTATATCTAATAATAATTAATTAATTAATATATAACCATTAGGTACGTACATAACAGGCAGTCGGAAACCATTTAAGAAATAAAATGCCTGCGTAGTAATCACTAGGTGGTGTTGTTTCGGAATTTAGCAAATATTGCTGATATTTTCAAAATAATCAAAAAGTGACTTTTACATCACAATTTATTTTGTATATTTTGTCGCTATAAAGAAGTAAACATTTAATAGTGAAATAAAAAATTGGCGCCGGGAGGCACGTATAGCCGCCCATACTAAAATATGTTAATAAAAAGTTCGTAGGCAGTTCTTTTAGTTTTAAAGTAAAGGAATTTTTCCAATTTTTTTTATCTCAAGAACTGCGACTTTGACTGATTTTGATGTTATAACAAATTTTGTTGCAAATATTATTCCTAATCTTAAATTGAAAACCGCGTTTCGCTAGCTACTGTAATTTTGGAGTTACGATTTTTAAAATTTTTAACCTCCTCCCATACCCCCTTACCAACCCCCCACTTCCACCAAAAACTAATAGCCAGATTCTCGGGTGCCACAGTATTATTGTGCCAAATTTGGTCAAAATCGGATTAGCGGTTTTTGAGTTATCGTCTTACAGACGGACAGACAGACAGACAGACACCATGAAAATATTTTGTATTTAGGTCATTTATGACCCAAATAACTCATTTTGCGTGAAATTAAAAAAACTTTTTTTTGCCGGTCTTAATAGCCTACCATACCTATTGGTATACCATACCTATTGGTATGGTTGGCTAAAAAAGAGGTCCATATTTAAATTAAGAAGTTGATGATGGTCTCCCGAATCCGAAATGCCCGATCGGAAAATTAACCTTGCCGTTTTTTTAAGACAAAAATTGATAAGGGCTAAATAAAATAATTTTCACCTCTCATTTTAATTAATCCTAAACTTTTAGGAAAACCAAAAACAAATTCTTTATTTCCATTTCTTGTGATTTTATGTTATGTCAGTATGTCATTTCTACAATTTTTTTCTCAATGTCTTTATTTTCTAATTTAGTTATCAAATAGATACTTAAAATGGGTTACCAAGTAGATACTAAAAATATACGTATTTTTTATATTACTGGCGATTTTTCTATTACTTTTAGACTTTTCTAGTATTTAGACATTTATATAAAACTATCAGATCCGGTCAACTTCGTACCACCTATAACAGCGAAGTGTAATAAAGGGATGTAAGCGTTTTTCTGTTAATCTTGTGGTACGGATAATTGATTGACCGACTGATCTGGTATGATTGAAACCAATCGATATGATCATTATCATTATTTGTTTTTTATATTGTCTCTACACTTCGATTGAAGTGTAGATTTTCTATATACAGTGTGTTACAACTAACTAAGTATGCAACATATGGGATATTTTGTTATTATAAGTCCAAGTTATTATAAGTTAATGAAAAATATGCTATTTTATTACTCTAAAAGTTAATTTTCTGTATAATACTTTTTTTATATATATAATTTTCTGTGAATTCTTCCAATAGGTATATCAATAGAAGAAAATATCGATACATTTTTTAATTTTATCGATATTCATAGTAAGTACCGACATTTTGTAGATATCAACATCTCTACAGAGCGTTCGCGTTCTCTCGTAGGGGTCGATGTTTGATTTATGCCTCGCTCGTATCCAACCAGACAACAAATAAGTTTATTTCAATGTTAATAAGAGATAGTTATGTTTAACGTTATCGAATGCCTTTTCATAGTCTATAAAGCACATGAAGACATCTTTTCTCTGATCTTGGCAATTCTGTACTAAAGTTTGAAGACTGAATATAGCTTCTCTAGTACCAAAGCCGTTCTTAAATCCAAATTGACTTTCTCCACTTACTTCCTCACTTTTTTTGTAGAGTCTTGTATGCAGTACCCGTAAAAAGAGCTTAAGAAAGTGGCTCATTAGACTAATAAGACGATACTCTTTACACGAAGTTGCGTTACTTGACTTGGGTAGCGTGATAAACGTAGAACGAAGCCAGTCTTCAGGGATGTGACCGGTGTAATAGATGTTATTGAAAAGCTGTACTCTAGTTTTTAAGTTTTGTTCATTAAGTAAGTGGAACGTTTCCGAATACATATCATCAGGCTCTGGAGTTTTGTCGTTTTTCGTTAATCCAATCGCATGAATAATTTCACTTTCCAATATGCTTGGTCCTGATGGCATGGGCATCTCAGTTGCAGGGTTTTCTGATCTTTCGTCGTTGAAAAGATTAATGGAATAATTTCTCCAAGTTTGGAATAGTTCTTCTGTTTCCGTCATAATTTTATTTTCATCAGTTTTAATTAGGGTTATTGATTTATTATGGTGTAACCCAGCTATCTCTTTCACTTTCTTGTGAAGATGGAAATCTCTTTCACTTTCTTGTGACGATTCACCAAACCAAACCAAACCCCCTCCCATACCCCCTTACCAACCCCACACCTCCACCAAAAACTAATGGCCAGATTCTCGGATGCCACAGTATTATTGTGCCAAATTTGGTCAAAATCGGTTTAGCGGTTTTTGAGTTATCGTCTTACAGACGGACAGACAGACAGACAGACACCATGAAAATAATTTGTATTTAGGTCATTTATGACTCAAATAACTCATTTTGCGTGAAAATAAAAAAAACTTTTTTTTGCCGATCTTAATAGCCTACCATACCTATTGGTATACCATACCTATTGGTATGGTTGGCTAAAAAAGAGGTCCATATTTAAATTAAGAAATTGATGATGGTCTCCCGAATCCGAAATGCCCGATCGGAAAATTAACCTTGCCGTTTTTTTAAGACAAAAATTGACAAGGGCTAAATAAAGTGATTTTCACCTCTCATTTTAATTAATCCTAAACTTTTAGGAAAACCAAAAAAATTTTCTTTATTTCCATTTTTTGTGATTTTATGTTATGTCAGTATGTCATTCCTACAATTTTTTTCTCAATGTCTTTATTTTCTAATTTAGTTATCAAATAGATACTTAAAATAGGTTACCAAGTAGATACTAAAAATATACGTATTTTTTATATTACTGGCGATTTTTCTAGTACTTTTAGACTTTTCTAGTATTTAGAGATTTATATAAAACTATCAGATCCGGCCAACTTCGTACCACCTATAACAGCGAAGTGTAATAAAGGGATGTAAGCGTTTTTCTGTTAATCTTGTGGTACGGATAATTGATTGACCGACTGATCTGGTATGATTGAAACCAATCGATATGATCATTATCATTATTTGTTTTTTATATTGTCTCTACACTTCGATTGAAGTATTTTCTATATACAGTGTGTTACAACTAACTAAGTATGCAACATATGGGAATTTTTGTTATTATAAGTCCAAGTTATTATAAGTTAATGAAAAATATGCTATTTTCCCATTATTTTCTGTTGAATTTATGTTCTATAATGTCTAGTATATCACTCATTTGTAATGGAGATTAATTGTTACAAATAGGCTAAAAGTGTGCATGACGTGAATTGCCAATTACAGAAGATGGCGGAGTTCCAAGCCTTATTCCTCTAAAAGTTAATTTTCTGTATAATATTTTTTTTATATATATAATTTTCTGTGAATTCTTCCAATAGGTATATCAATAGGAGAAAATATCGATACATTTTTTAATTTTATCGATATTCATAGTAAGTACCGACATTTTGTAGATATCAACATCTCTACAGAGCGTTCGCGTTCTCTCGTAGGGGTCGATGTTTGATTTATGCCTCGCTCGTATCCAACCAGACAACAAATAAGTTTATTTCAATGTTAATAAGAGATAGTTTGCGGTTACGTCTTCCAACGGGTCGTGATTTACTCGATGACTGCTACAAAAATCGACTGGTTTTGTTGCGTTACAGGAAAAATTTGCAATGAGATGTCAGGATCTGTAGTATTTGAAGGAGAAAGGGATGAAACGTGACTTGTTTTAAAAAATGTGAAAGATTTATTCGATGACTGCTATAAAAGTCGACTGGCTTTGTTGTATTAAGACGGATTTCCATGCACCAGACGCAATTATAATTCAAGGGGTGGCTTCAATAACTAGGCAGCTCAACTTTTTTACGAAAATGAGATATTTACTGCATTGCCCTTTAAAAAATAGTCCTATAGTTCTTTGCAACAATCAGGTATCTTCATTCAACAATACATAAATAGCAAAATTATTTGGAGCTGCCTTGCTTTCGGATGTAGTAAGAACAGGGCAGCCTCGAGGGCAGCTCTTCGAGGTCCCTACTTTGACTAACAGAATTTATTAAAATGGAGCTGCCTGGTTATTGCAATCACCCCTTCGATTGAAATGGTGGCTGCAATAACCAGGCAGCACCACTTTAACACAAAAAGAAAATAAATTTGTAGAAAATCGAAAAAACCTTCTACAATTTCAAAATTTGTTGTTTTGTGAGTATTCCCTTTTCTGCAGTAAAAGCACGTAAAATATAAGTTTTTACGTATTTTTTAAATATTATCAATATCATACTTTAATAAAATAAACATAAAGAATTTGAGTTGCCTGTTTATTGTCAAAAAAATAATAAAGAAAATATTTTTTCTGTGATCGTGCAAAAAGTAGCTATTTTTACACTATCTACTGTATTAAAAATAAAAATTTTTATACTAGTGCAAGAAATTACTTATTTTTTACATTATGTAAAAAATTTGATTTTTAATGAAACAAAAAAATAAAAACACCTTGACATTATTAATGACGAGTTTAAATGAGGAGAAAAAATTTGTAAATGTTAAAGTTTGTCAAATTTTGTCAAATCCTGGATCTTTGCCAAACCAAGTATCAGTACTGGACACCTCGCAGCAACATTCCAAAAAAGAGTTTTAAGTGAAGAACAAGAATCCAAAATTTCCATGACCATAAATGAAAATAAAATTCAAAAGACTACCGGAAATGAAGTTTGTACTACAACCTTAGTGAATTTTTCAAACTGCGACATTAAAATTAAAATGAACTCAAAAAAAGTTATTAAAAAAATAAAAATAATATTTGTTTATAGTGTCATTGTTAGTGGTAATATTATCCTGGGAATTACTGTAAAAACTTTTTAATAAAAATTTAAGTAGGAATTTCAAATCGGTCAGCATGATTGCAGCTCGAGACGAAGTATTGTTTTCTGATGTTTCATTCTGTTCTTCTGAATACTGTGCATGTACAAGTTGTTGGTAAAACCACATTTCTGCCTCACCAACATACTGTCTGGCCAATTCCAAGACTTTTTTACAGGCAATGGGTCATTATAAATCTTATTTTGTATACCTAGAAAAATCGATACACAAGATTTCTTTGGAAGAACAAAATCTTCAATCAGTAAATCATTTGCTGACTTTGAACACGTAGAATGAATGTAGAATGTTTAGGAGGGGAGTTAATCACCGCGACCTTATAGATCTATTGTGTGTTCCCCTTTCTTGAGTTATAACGAGTTATAACATCATACAGTCTCAGGGCTTTAACAAAAGCCAGTATCTGAGACGGCTCCACAGAGGCCAGCTCTCCATCCTCGACATCAGACGTACCAAGGTTCATAGCACGAATGGTCGTCGTCTCGGTGCACTCAGTGATAAGATGTTCTCGTGTTTCCCTATTTTCCCCACAAAATCTGCATTCGCCGTTGTATCTCAGCTTCAGCCTACTGAGGTGTTCGTTGAGGAGACAGTGTCCTGTTAGAAACCCCGTGACAATCCGAAGATTGTTTTTACTTAAATCAAGGAAAACCTTTGATTTTTCTCGGTCGTAAGTTCTGAGGAACTTTTTCGAGTGTCTTAGACCGTTGGAGGACACCCATTCCAAGTTACGGATGGAGTCTTCCAGATTCTTCAGTTCCGCTTTCAGTTGGTTCCCGTTTGGAAAACAGAACGGTTCTGGTCCAGTTAGTGGAGTGTTCGCTCCTTTTCTAGCTAGATCATTTGCTTTTTCATTGCCTTCTATTCCTTGGTGAGCAGGCACCCAGAGTAGGAGGACTTTATTTTCTTTGCCTAATTTGTTGAGCTTCTCTAGGCATTCTTTGACCAACTTCGAATTGATGGTTACTGAGTTGATCGCGTTAAGTGCTGCTTGACTATCGGATAGGATGACAATTTCTTCTGAAATGGCTTCATTCTGAACACGTAACAGTTTCTTCATATTTATTACTAAATTCGATAACTTCATATTTCGTTAGGGTGAATTTTGCGCCAGAACTATTTTTAATATTGCTCCTCTCAAAAAAAAAGCTTTAGAATTATATCCTGTGTACTAAACTTCTTACTGGCGATTTCAATCATGCAATTCCACTCCTGTGGCAAACAAACTCTTTCTTTCTTTTTTCTTTTTCAACTAGAGCAAATGACTTGTCGCGGGGCAAAAAACTATACCCAGGTTCTGGATATCGATGTCTTATTCTCTTAAATATTCAATGCAACAGAAGATATTGCTAAAAGTGCACAAGAACGGAGTTCTTATTATGCGCTGCACAGTTGTCACTAGAAACATAAGGGGTAATTCCGTTGATTGAAGAAATAAGAAGATACGCAACCTTGTGGACGATTTCGTGTGGATGGTTGCAGGGGACAGTGTGGACAGAACTACGGATTAATCCGTAGATTTACGGATTTTAGGTACAGTACGTTAACAATACGGATTTTCTATCATTAAACAATTTAAGGAAATTATTTAAGAAAATTCTTGGAAATGAAGATCGATGTCAATGGTCGTCATTTCCAACCCAGTTTAGTTAAACGACTTTTTTCGATCATACGAAATATTGAGTACCAATAAAAGAATTTTTATTTTGTTGTTTATTCTATGTTTAACAGGAATAAATAAATAATAAATTTGCAATGTTCAAATTCATCAATACGGGAGGAATCTATGATTGATGATATTGATAAAGCCGGAAGGCAGAAACACTAAGTGTCTACGGGTAGTCATATTTTAGTCATGTTTTCATGGCTAATCTTACTGTAGGATTTGCTCAATAATTTTGTTCTTCTTCTTTATTGCAGTCCCCACGATAACATCCTTTGTTATATTGTTTTCTCTGGGCCAAGGTGATAGCGGCGAGGTATGTTGGAGTACCTTTGCAGCGGTTTGTCGGTGGTAACGCTCGCGAATTGTAAGCTACTGCTTAACCAAACAACGCAAACGGTGCCTCGTGCCTTGTTTCCCTTTTTCTTTTTTCAGGATCACTAGTTCATCATTGCTGATTCCTCCCATATCGATGAAGCCGGAAGGCAGAAACACTAGTGTCTACTAAGTGTCTACTGGTAGTCATATTCTAGTCATGTTGTCATGCCTATATAATCTTGTTCTCCGAATTTTGTTCTTCGTTTATACATTATATACATTAGATCATTACAATATTATCTATTCGCTTTAACAGTAAACCAAAGCCAGTTTTAACCAAAGTCTTCTCATTAACCTAATTTTTATATTTCCAGATTTACTTAGTTAATTTCTTGATAGTTTTAAACTGTAGATAGTGTTTTTTTGCAACCGATGCTTTTAGGACGGGTGTCGAGAAATTCGCCAAGATCGAGCGCAATTTACTGCACGGCTTAGTGCATTTGCCACACTCGATTTCACAATGGCCACCGAAAGAACCTTTTAAAAGCAATCGGGGCTTTGTAATTGCGATTCGCGGAAACGTACAGTTACTTCATACAGAAGCCGGGTCGTACCTTTGCGCCGCGCCATAAAGCGACTTATATTTCGCACGGCGGTAATTATCCTGAAATTTATTTCGGCCCAGGGTATTCGTCCGAGGTCCAGTGTTTCTAGGGCGGTGAAAGTACGTGGCAATAAACATAAAGCGCAACAGCACCAACAACAACAACAATAAAAAAAGATCGAGGAGCCACGGGCGCCGTTGCGTATGGGATATAAATTTAATATTAGTCGATAACAGTACTAGTGTTATACAGTATAACTTCAATTCGGGCATTTTAAAATATTTACCTCTGAAATGCATATAGTATAACTTCTATTATTCGGGCATTTTAAAACATTTACCCCTGAAATCCGGACTCAAGAAAAAATCATACGCGAAATCTCAGAATTTTCCAATCTGGATAAGCATAAACGTTTCCATTTTTGAAGTGAACCTTCTTTACGCGCGATGTGAGTAAAAATTTACTCCCAAAGTTTACTTAGGGGCGCATGTGTTCCTACCGATGATAGAAATACACAGCTTCTTATGGCAAGAATAACCATTTTGTTATAAATTATAGTCCAGTTGCCCATATTTTTACCAGATTTAGCTTTTAGAAACGTGTTTTTTTCTAATTAACCACGTAAATTTCAGTTCAAAAACAATCAAAGTAAAAATAATCTTCGGATAGTCACGAGTTTCTAACAGGACATATGACATCAGGTCTCCTCAATGAACACCTCAGTAGGCCGAAGCTGAGAAACAACGGCGAATACAGATTCTATGGGGAAAAATGGGGAAACACCAGAACACCTCCACTGAGTGCAGCGACACGACGACCGTTCCTGCCATGAACTTTGGTACGGCTGATGTCGAGAGTGGAGAGCTGGCCTTTGTGGAGCCGTCTCAAATACTGGCTTTTGTTAAAACCCTGAGACTCTATGAAGAGCTATAACCCGTTATAACTCAAGAAAGGGGAACATACAATAGATCTGTAAGGTCGCGGTGATTAACTCCCCTCCTAAACATTCTACATTCTATAACTCTGAAAGCAGTGAAAATGTGAATAAGTACTCAATTAATAATGCTATAATTAGCATTATTGCTGCCATAGTACTTGTTATAATATCAAACGTACATAAAAATAAAACATAATTTATACTAATCAAACAATAATTAAGTATACTTTCGAATAAGGACATGCCCATTTAGTTTCTCCTGCGGCGCCCAACGATTCGCTACGGTGTAATCAAAATTTTACGTGTTCGCGCGCATAATAAAAATGATTTAAGGCCGAGATTACCCAAATGTAACAATCGGATGCACTCCGGCTTTTATTCGGACATGACTGGATGATTTATTGGACCCGAAGATTCGGCAGCGAGCATGTTAAAAAGGACAGAAGTTCGGCCTAATTAGTGATGAGCACATAAAGAATATCGATGCATTTATTATAGCAAGAATCCTCAATCCCTGTTGAGGAAATTTTCTAAATTCAGAAATTTGTAACTAATATTGTAATCTTCTGAATAGAATGGCATCTCATACGTCAACTTTTGGTATTTTCAATTAAAAAACATATATATTAATTTCAATCAGAGCTGCAAGCTAACAGAAAACTTAAGTCTTTTTTTGATTTAAATCAATTTAGTGACTTAAGTCATTTGATCTTAAGTCATTTTTCGCAAGCTGACTTAAGACTTAAAATTTAAGATTTTTGAAAATGATTTGTGATTTAAATCTTTATTCCGAAATTATTTTTGTCTTAAAAAAAAGTTTTTTTAATAAAAGGCTTGATTTTTAAACTTAGGCGGCAGCCAAGCAGCAGAATAAAAATAATGCTCAATACCACTAATAAATAAATTGTTAGTTTTTCGGAACCGATTTCCGTTATGTAGCCTGAAAGACGAACGAAAGAAATTTATCTCGAATATATTGAAGAGTACCTTAAAATCCTCCAGCCCCTAGCTTGTCATCAATATATTACATAGTGATCACTACTTTTTAATAGTGTAACGTAAGGTTCTGAAGACTGGTCAATAAAATAACTACTGCAGGAAATATTATCTTTTTTATTTTCCACGCTGATGGTTGTAAATGTGGTTTAGGAAAAGTTCTACAAAGTTCTAAAATAAATTATAATTAATAGGGAACCGAGTTAAGGGTTGTAAATCAAATTCTTACCTAACACCAGGTTTATATCCCAAAATAATAAGAATATAATATATTTGGTAATAAGTCGAAAACCAAAGGCTGTTAACACTTGTAGCGGTATAAATAAAATGACGATCACCCGAATTCCACTATTGCAAAAAAACGGAATTTATAAATTGAACTACCATGGCCATCTATATATTTGTTTATAAGAAACCTAATGTTAACATACAGAAACCTAATTTAACATTATATTAAATTAATGTATTATATTTAATATTTCCCACATATTTTATTAATTATGCTACAATAGTCATGTATTCGATGACATCAATCTGTAATGGATATGTATATAAAGTACTACAAAATCGGTTGAATTTTATAAAAAAAAACATTTTTTTTGTGTTTGTAGTTGTTCTGAAAATTAACTGTTTCATTTTATGTGAAATCTTCTTCTTGAATTGTATAATAGTAACTATTTATAGACCACCAAGCGGTGATTTGTATATCTTCTTGGATATTATTGAACAAATATTGATTGTAACTTTGAACCTTATCTAATAGATATGTAATTATCAATGGTGATTTTAATTTTAATTTTATAAACCCTGACTATAGATGTAAATTGTTTCTAGATTTAATTAGTTCATTTGGCTTTTCACAAGAAATTTTTGAAAAAACAAGGGCCGAAAATTGCTTGGACAATATTTTTGTCAATTTTAAAAACGACCTATCCTTCA
The DNA here is from genome assembly GCF_002938485.1 of Sitophilus oryzae. Lineage (NCBI taxonomy): Eukaryota > Metazoa > Arthropoda > Insecta > Coleoptera > Curculionidae > Sitophilus > Sitophilus oryzae. Next base: position 872,745 of record NW_022145636.1, on the reverse strand, counting down.
AAACAAGTGTATATGACCCTTTACTATCAGATCACTGTGCTACTGTTATAAATGTTAATTTTGTTTTAGAGGAAATGCAAAACCAAAGACATAAATTAGAATTTCATAGGCCATTATCACTTGAAGGTCAAAATCGGTTTTTTCACCTGTTGGATGGTGAAGACTGGAGTTGCTTGGAAAACTCGGAGAGCGTGGAGTGGCAGTTCGGTGTATTTTATTCTAAACTCGTTAAGTATCTGAATATACCATTCCCTTTAGTCAAAAAAGGGCCAATCAACGTGGTACAATTTCTTGGTTTAATGATGAGCTGAAACGTATGCGTGACCATTTAAAATTTCTAACAGAATTAAAAAACAATTATAATTTCCCGGAAATCAATACTGAATTAAGGTCTTTTAGGAAAAAATACAAAGCAAAAATTACTTTTTGCAAAAAACAAGCAAACTCGAAATATATTAAAGACGCTGACAATATGGTGAAGGCTACATGGGATATAATAAATTCATACAGAGGTCCTATAAAATATACTGTGAGTACGAATGTTAGAGCAAATGATTTTAACTATTTTTTTTGTGAATATAACCGAAAATATTGTAGTCTCTGAGCGTAGAAAATCGCACAGCGCTTGGCTATATAACAAAATTTTCTAGTAAACCTTTAAATCTAAATTTTTCCATTAGAGAGGTAATTTTCATAGAAACTCGAAACGGCGTAAATTCGTTAAAAAATAAGCATAGTAAAGATATTTATAACATGATCATTCTACTAGTTAAAAAAGTAATAAATTTATTAATATATCCTCTAACTAAATTATTCAATAGATGTATAAGAGACGGTACATATCCCAGTTGTTTAAAAATTTCCAAAATCGTTCCAATATTTAATTAACGTAAATCGTAGTATTTAAAAAAGGTGATCCTGAAAGTGTGAATAATTATAGACCTATAGAGCTTTAATACCCACACTTTCAAAAATTTTTGAATATTTATTGAAACACCAGTTAACACATTACTTTGAATCTAATAACTTGTTCATAGAGAATCAGTTTGGGTTTCGTAAAGGAAAATCTACAACAATGGCTTGCATTCGTTTGATGGAAGATATAATTGAGGGTTTTGAGTTCAGTCTTCTGTGACCTTACCAAGGCCTTTGATTGTGTTGATCACAACATACTTTTGCAGAAAATTTCATATTATGGAGTAAATAATTTGAGTTCGAAATTATTGGCTGGATTATCTTGTAAACCGATCTCAACAAACATTAGCCAACGGTACGCTCTCTGATGTGAGTGTTGTAAAATATGGGGTTCCGCAAGGCTCAGTATTAGGACCCTTATTGTTTTTAATTTACATTAATGATTTACCCGTGGCTACACTTCAGAATAATATGATTTTGTTTGCCAATGACACTACTATCTTATGTGCTCGGAAGTCCCCTGAAGAAATTCAAACTGATTTTGAATCGATTTTGCTAAATGTTGGTTTCAGGCAAACCGATTATGCCTGAACGACACTAAAACAGAAAGTGTTATTTTTTCTCTTAAAACAAAATATAAAATAGATTTCTGCAGTGTCCGATTTCTGGGAATAAAATTTGACACAAAACTGAGTTTTGAAAGTCACGTAGACTATGTGGCAGTGAAGGTTTCCATAAGCAGGTATGCATTTCGGCGATTGGCTAAGTGTGTGTAGAGGGATGTGTTAGTAGCTGCTTATCATGCTCTCATTCACTCGGTGCTTACTTATGGAATACTTGTTTGGAGTCACTCAGCTCATGCTGACAGACTGTTTGGACTGCAAAGAAAAGCATTGAGAATTTTGTCAAATTTAAGTTATCAAGCAGATACAAAAAACGCCTACAAAAGAATGGGAATACTGACAATTCCATGTTGCTATATCCTCCAATGTCTTTTATTTGTGAAGGATAACCTAGAACTAAATACTACGCATGATGAACCACACAATTATGCAACCAGAAACAGAATGAATATAAAGCCTGTTCATTTGCGCCTCGGAAGATCTTGGAACTCCAGCCTTCATTATGCTTGAAATAATAGGAGAATAGGTTATGTAAATAAGGAGAATAGGTTATGTAAATAAAACGCTAAATTTGTAAATAGCCCTACTTATTTTATTAAATGAAATGAAAGGAGTGCCGTACTCTGCCTGGAATTCACATGTAAAAGAGCACGGCAGAGAAAACCATGATCACTATTCCAGAGAATCTAACTATGCTGCCCTGAACTTTAATAAAAAAGAAATAATAATATAGAAACTGTCCTCATACCTTGGTTTATAGTTTAATACATTCAAAACATGCCACATTTATATCTTCAAAACTGAAGTTTTTTGTTAGTTTAACGGGTCCCCACCCGTAGGTACGAAGTCTCTTATTGCGGAATCGACGCTAAAGTTGAAGGTTTGGCGCCAATATCTTATAATTTAATAAATTGTAAGTTATTTTATGAATTATTTTATTTATTGTTTTTGTTTGCCCTTTTGCGAGCTAAGATATTCGCCCATGCAAGGTCGAACATTGTTAGTACACTCAACAAGGCTCTTATTCTCACAAACCACAAACATCGGCACGAAGGAACAGTAAACAATTTTATTTAGATTACTTTTAAACAGAAATTTTAATTGTTGTGCTTATTTTATAATTTTGTATTTTACAAAATATGACTTTGTGTAAGGATACTTGTATCTATTAACATGCAATAAATGGTTAGATTTGATTTGATTATGTGGTTTTAATCTCATCTGTATATACAATAAATTAATAATTACAATTACTTAGTAAGAAAATCGCCCCTAATTGGTAATATAAGAAAATTAATATTAACATTTAAAACAATGTAGTTAAAATTAATTCTGGTTGTCTTGAGGGTAATTATATTGATTTAAGTCATTTTACTGATTTAACTTGCAGATCATCATGATTTAAGTCAAAATATAGACTTAAGTCATAAAAACGACTTAAATAACGTTATATTGATTTAAGTCTTGACAAAAGTGACTTGAAATAAAATGACTTAAGACAAAGACTTAAAACTTAAATCATTTGAACTTTATGTAGAATTTGACTTAAGACTTAAATGTTTTTGATTTTAGCAATGACTTAAGATTTTTAAAACTGACTTATTGCAGCTCTGATTTCAATCTACATAGATGAGACTTTGAATGTAGTAGGCAATGATTCAGTATTGAAACTAAAATAATTTTGGACTTCCATTGTCTTTATTTATTTTGCTTATACAACGTTTCGGTCAGAAGTGTCACTGACCGTTATCAAGTGTCAACTAAACTAAATCCTTAGACTACTGAGCTTATATACTGGACCTAAGATTACTGAGCTTATATACTACACAAATTACTTTAAACAAAATAGAGATATAATATATTTTCCATAGAAGTCAATATAAATTTCTAATAGGTACCTAACTTTTCTTAAAAAAAGATGTGTCCTTAGCTATGAAAAATATTCAAGAAGGAACTAAGTTACAATCTTCTTGATCTTCTTGAACTAGAATAAGTCAAATTTTACCTGCAAAGAAACTACACAAAGTGTAGTTTTTGTTTTAAATTTTCGAAGTAAAGCTGGTCGTTCTCTAAGCATTAGGTAAAATTTCCTGGAAATTTAAAACATTCTCTAACTTTATTCATGTCAGCCATTTTTTGGTTTCGATTTATAATCTGTTTTTTTAAGTTAATTTGTTTTGAGAAATTACTCTTGTTAATTTCTGTAACATGCCTCAATTTCTTCCTTTTTAATGAAACTTGTTCTAATAATTGCTTTATCTGTTAACTTATATACTCGTGGTTTGGGGGCAAATTATTTTTTTTGCAAAATATTATTTAGTACTCTATACTTTGCTAGACATCTTGCACTTGCGAATTTTGCGATCTTGAATGCTGATTACGAGCAACCAATTCAAATTTCCCGATATCATCTGCATAAGAGGCTGCAGTTAAAATTTGGAATCACGGATGCTATTTACTAGACGGATTTGCGATATCGTATGCTGTTTACGCGGCATCGTTCGGCCTAGAACCGAGTCGCGATCATGGACGTTGTTTACAAATATGCAACCCGGGCTTCCGACCATTTTTTGTTGTGGTGCTTGGGCCACACATAATCTGCAATGCCCGATTTCATTGTTTCACCTCTTTGCGTATGTTATTTATGTTCGTCAAATCGTACATGTAGAGGACGTTTTGTCTCTCCAATATACGACTCACCGCACTCGCAAGGTGCCTGAGTGCATCTACCATTGGAGAATCAATTAAAATTAAATTATTAGAATATCCTAGCAACAGCTTGCGGTAGTCAGTGGTCTATATAGGGAAAACCTAATATTTATTTTATAAAACAAGGCACTTTTCATTTCTGACCACAATTCTTTTGACGGATGATAATCAAAGGCGAAAATGACATACTCGCAAAATTTTGAAGTGTAATTAGTGGCAAAAGTTAAAAGTTTGATAATTTTTTTCTATTAATTGAAATTTACTACCCCTAATTCTAACGTTTTTGAATGCTTACATTGAAATTAAAAGAACTCTATGCTAATTAAAACCTTACTGCTAATTAAAGCTTACTCTATGATAATTAAAACCACTAAATTATTCCACTAATTTCGAGGTTCTGAATAAAGCTTTATTTTAGAACTTTTATTTCATGCACATCACCTTTCAATGTATTGTATATGAGGTGTTTAATTTGACAACATTTCAAGATTGTTTTGTAAGGAAAAAAATTCAATGACATAATTGACAAATAAACCTGAAAATCGGCTTTTTGCGCTGGTAAATTTGGTGAAAATAATGACAAATACTTTTCAGAAACTGTCTTCAGTTATAATAAAAGTTTCGGGTCGAAACGGAATAAAAAACTAGCGTATGATCTAAAAAAACGGCGTCAGCGATGGCTATAAAATGAAGATCGCTGTCATTTTATATATAAATTTGTATGGGAGATATCAACGATCGTCATTTCCCAGCCAACTCGACGTCGTTTTTTTTTCGATCATACGGTACATCCAAGGTAATAAATGGAATACAGCCTTAGATTATTTTTCCTCTCATTTTTTGTATGTCGTCAGTCGAAATCTGCTTTGTCTGTTTTGTATTAATTGAATTTTGTTGAATGAACTATTCTTCCGATATAAATAAACCAATATACTACTTTGTTATCGATATGTAAAAACATTTCGATATTGCCCATTGCTAATTGTAATTAAAGGAAGGTGGTTTTTGAGAGTCCTCAATATCGGCCTGCCCGTTCGTTCTGGTTAATCGTTATGCCAATTTTAATTTTTTGACTTCTTTTTATTTCTTAATGACCGGGTTTAATTTGAACTTGTTCGGTTTTTCTGCAGGTAATTATAACTGCACATAAATATTATGGGATTTTCAAAATTGTACAGTGTACTCGGTTCGAAGTCCCTAGACATTGTTTAACCGAACAAATTTAGAGTTAAATTATTAATCACTGCAACTAAGTTAAATAGGGGCAACGGCCCATTTACGGCGAAACACTCGTTTTTGATAGATCACCGAAGTTAAGCGACGTTAGGCGATGCAAGTGGATGGACGGGTGACCGCCCGGAAACTCTGTCGTGCTCTGACAAATACAAGAGTTAGGCAGGGATGTGTCCTAGCTCCTCTTATGTTCAACATATTCATGGCAGCGCTCTCTATTATAGTGGACAGCAAACTGCAGGAAAGAGGAACGGGTGTTAGAAACAGGTATGACGGCGGTCTGTTTAACATAAAAAGACTCAGGGCAAAAACACGTATAAAATTCATCACAGAAATTCAATACGCTGATGACTGCGCTCTAGTTGCAAAAACGTTACAGCAATTACAGGAAATGCTGATACCTGGGCATACGAGACTTTGGGCCTTAAGCTGAACATCGATAAAACTAAAATTATGTGCACTCCCCCGGAAAATCATAACAGTGCTATAAAAATCGGAGTATTGAAGTATGTAGCGGAATTCAATTACCTCGGCAGTTTGATTTCAGAAAAGGCCAATATCGACTCTGAAATTCAGCACAGAATTAGCAGCGCCTCAAGAGCATTCTGGAAATTAAAAGACAGGGTTTTCTACAATCATGACTGGAGCACAAAAACGAAACTCGCAGTGACCGAGCAATAATAATCCCCACCATGTTACATGGAAGCGAAACCTGGGTGCCGTACTGTCGGCACACGAGCGCATTAAACAAGTTGCAACAGAATCTTAGACAACTGTTAAGAATCAAATGGTACCACCATGTCTCAAGCGCATCAGTCCTTGAAAAAGCAAGCTGCGAGAGCTCTGAAGCCATGATTATTAAATCTGGCTTAAGATGGGCTGGCCATGTATGCAGGATGCAAGAAAACCGCCTGCCAAAATTTCTTCTTTACGGTGAGCTTGTAGACGCCAAGAGAAAACAGGGTGGACAACTCAAAATATACAAGGATATTTTCCATGAAAACTTAAAGTATGCAGCATCAGGTGGGAGGAAGCAGCGCACAGTAGAACGCAATGGAGAAGAATTGTAAACTCAGTTAACAACGACAAACAAAAGTAAATGAGTCAACAAAGTAATGAGATTTTGAATGTCAGGAGTGCGGAAGAGAGATAACATCACGTATTGGGCTTTTCAGTCCCAGAAAAGCTTATCAAAGAAAACGCCTTGCGTAACCATTTTTTGATGCGTGTCAAATACTCGTCAGCGAGTAATGGCAGTAGCAGTAACCATAGCAAGAGTGTAAAACCCAGTGACGCACAATGCTCATTCATACCGGTTCGAGGCCGGATCTCTCGTGAGTAAGAGTGGATTTAGACACTTGCCATAAATCGGTAGGCCATCGGCAGTGATATATACTCTTGAACCGCGATTTGGAAAAAATAACTAAAAATGGGGTAAAAGGAGACCTAAACTTTAAATACTTTACTTTTTCATTGGTTGGAGTAACTTGAAATTTTATCAAGTTGAAAATGAAAGCTATTTTGGAAACTTTGGGGTTTTGTAAAGAAATTATTGCATGTAATGAACTAGAAAATTTGACAACAGCGATAATCTAGTAGTAATACTATCAGTTGTCAGTATTTCAAGCTTATCTGTGTGATAGCTACCTGGTTTGGTACAAAGAAATCATTTAATCTGAGGTATAAACAAAACTTCTCTTTAATCTTGTCAAAAATCTGGATCACTCATAATACAAACTTTTTTAATGGCCTGGTAATTGACATAACAATATCCATCTTAATTCGATACTATAGATTAGACTTGACATGCTTTTATATTTAATGTATTTTCTTTTTAGTAGGTCACAATAGGTTTGTTAGTAAATAGAAGCCAAATATCATCCAATTAACTTAACTAGCATTATATAAATAAATATATGCATAAAATAAGATAACATAATAATAAGATAATTATATTTTCTTTCTGTAATTAATAAAAATACTGTTTAATGACTGTGCCATGTATATTTCAGAACTATAAGTGTTAAAGGCTCAGTGGCGGATACAGAAGGGGGCCCATGAGGTCAAGGCCGCCCCTAAAATCTATAGATTGGGTTAAATATTAGGATTTTAGGTTTAAAAATGGCCCTAACCACCCCCCCCCCTAAAATAAATTTCTGTATCTGCCCCTGTATATAGAAATTTTAAAACATTTTCCGATGCACGTCATCAACTTTGAGTGACAAGCGATGGCGACAGCGCTGCCAGATTGTGATGGGTTAATGAGATGAATCTTAATTTAAAAGTGACAAACAATATATATTTAGTATGTAATTTCTATATAATTTTTTAAGGCAGCAGCTACCGGAGCTACCCGCTACAAATTGAAATAAGTAGAAATAACTTGAAAGTGGTATAATGTGCTTACCAATCAATCTTACTTCTCTGACTGCATTCAAGGGTAATAAAGGACCTTTATTGTCAGGTTCGCGCTCAAAATATTTTATCAGGGAAGCTACAACCGCATTGCTTTGACTGTTTAAAGGCTTCGGCATATTTTCAATCCACAATTTCAAAAAATGCAGTAAAAAATCTTGAAAATCTAGTTCTTAAAAGAACTTTCTGTGCTTAGAAGTACAATTTAAGAAAAAAAAACTATGAAAAACGGCAAAAAACGAGAATTACTCCCAAAAATTCAACAACACTATATACAAAATAATGACTGACACTAGGATAATTGTCAAATAATACACGACAACATTGCTGAACATGGCGCAATGTGACCAACAAGGCGATGATAAAAATCGGTTCAAACTAATTTTTGCAGCTTTAATATAAATCAAATATCTGTTAGAATCATATGCTCTTTAAAGTATAATAAAGAGCTGCTTGGTATTTTAATTTAGTCAACAAATTTAAACATTTTTGCTAATATTTCATTTAGTCAGGTTTATAGACTTTAGTGTCAATTTCGATGTGATTAATGACGTGCATCGGAAAATGTTTTAAAATTTCTATAGGCTCCTTAATTTTCGAAACTTGGTTATTATTTTGTTTTGCTATAAATAAAAATAAACTAGAAGATACTATATTACCTAGGCATATTAGTTGTTAATTATAAAGAATCTTGAAATACTGATAACTAACAAACTGTAAATTACAATCTCACATCATTATATTATCAATAAATATAAACATGACGACGCGAAAGGACAATTTCCATAAAAATGTCTACAAAACTGGAATTACGTATTTTAGTCACACTTAAGTATGTCGAAACTTTCGGTTGTATAATATGCAATTTTTGCCACAACATGGGTGCGTTTTTAAGAATTATTATTAAAGTGCCTAACTTATTTTCCTTTTTATTTATTTTCTATATACTCTGATAATTATAATAAATTCAGGCACTTAAAGTTTATTAATTTACATAAAAGTGTAGAAAGTTTAAAATTGAGTATACATGTATCACAATACTATATAGTTTCTCGTGGTTAAAAGAAATATGGTTTAGGTTGGATCTGTATCATCAATCATTGTAAAATATTTTCCATCTATTATACAGGGTTGTTCACCACATACGACACGGAGTATTGTAGCTAAACGATTAGATTTTTACAAATTGTAAGTTTTGGGTTCGTTGAAGAACTATTGCAGCTACAATTTAAAACTATTTTTACAAAATACAGAGTGTCCCAAATAAATAAAAAATATCAAAGTTGTATTTTTTTAAATGGAACACCTTGTATATTATTGCATTTTTAGTTTCTACGATTAAAATAAAGGTAAATTTGATTGAGGTTTATTAAACTTAAACCTTACCGTTTTTGAAATATTTTCAACTTTGTGAAATTGTAGTATAAATTTTAAGGCTTCATTTCTCCGAGGGTATCAAAGTTTTTAATACTAAACATTTACTGAAGTTTATTTATTAATCAGTTATTGTGCCGCAATAATAAAAATTATACTACCTTATACAGAGTGTCTAAAAATTTATTTTAAATAATTACTAGATTTAAACGGCAATAACTTGTTTAATTTAAATGGAATACCTTGTATATTTTATGAGAATCAGATGCACAATTTAATTGTCTATCAAATTGTATTATACCACTTTTTACCTATCCCTTCAAGTTTTCGTAGAAAATGCATTTTCTTATAATTTAGACCTCATTTATCAATATACCTATGGAATATTGACATTTTAGATTGTTTTTAAAACAACAAATGTACAAAATGTACAGGCTAGTAATATTATCGTTTTTAGTAAAACGATAATATTACTAGCCCATTTCTATGCAAAAAGAAAACTATTTAAATCTTTATAAAAGAGTATACCATTAATTAAATATACCACGAGTATTTCCGCCTCCGCTCAAATACTAATTAATTACATACTTAATTGTGTTCGTTAATAAATTATTCTAAATAAATGTGGATTTGAATCAGAAATCAATATAATAATAAGTTAGGAAAATGGACGTCTCTGTTGTTATAAATAAGCATTTGTCAAAAAATGAAATATCATTTTTAAGGTGTTAGTTTTTTTACCACACTGTCTAATACACATACATAATTCAGTTTTTTAGTATTTGGAGCAATTATTATTAATCAACGCAAACAGTCAATTAATATATTTTGAATACTGGAATCATCTTAATTGGTCCTCTTTAACAAATATTTAAACAGTTTTTTTTATTTTCTAATGAAATAAACGAACTATATCGACAATATTAGTATCTGTACTCTTTAAAAATTTGGTACATCTTTGTATAATCAAAATAAATATCAAAAATAATCTAAAATGTCAGTATTTTATGAGTATATTGATAAATGTGTTCTAAATTACAAGAAAATGCATTTTCTACGTAAACTTGAAGAGATAGGTAAAAAATGGTGTAATACAATTTGATAGACAATTAAATTGTGCATCTGATTCTCATAAAATATACAGGGTGTTCCATTTAAATTAAACAAGTTATTGCCGTTTAAAGCTAATACTTATTTAAAATAAATATTTAGACACTCTGTATTAGATAGTAAAATTTTTATTATTGCAACACAATAACTGATCAATAAATGAACTTCAGTAAATATTTAGTATTAAAAACTTAGATACCCTCGGAGAAATGAAGCCTTAAAATTTATACTGCAATTTCACAAAATTGAAAATATTTCAAAAACGGTAAGGTTTAAGCGTAATAAACCTTAATCAAATTTAGCTTTATTTTAATCGTAGAAACTAAAAATATAATAATATACAGGGTGTTCCATTTAAAAAAATACAACTATGATATTTTTTATTTATTTGGGACACTCTGTATTTTGTAAAAATATCTTTAAATTGTAGCTCTAATAGTCCTTCAACGAACCCAAAACTTACAATTTGTAAAAATCTAATCGTTTAGCTACAATATTCCGTGTCGTATGTGGTGAACAACCCTGTATATAGCATTTTCTAATAAAATTAATAAAAAGTAAGTACATACACACTATATAATACTACTGGGTGCATCTCAAAAGTGGCTCACCCCTATAACTTGTTATTGGATGTTAATATATGACATAAGTTGGGATTGATTGATGTATTCAATTGTTTTCGGTCACTATGACTACAACTTTTGATTTTTAAATGGTACCCTCGGTATTTTTTTACTTTATTTGATAGAAAATGACACTCTGAATCGTATGACATATCATGTCAATTTTTGACATAGTCACTCAAAAATAAATTGTATATTAGATTTCAATCTAGAGTGCCATGGCTGTGTTAAAAATACTAATTTTTAATCAAGGAGCCTTGGAAAAATAGATTTGATCGTCTAATGTTTTTAGTGTCTTGTCCTGGCCGGTTAAAAGATGCCCAAATCGTATTTTTAATCATACATCTATATCTCAATTTTTTCAAATGGAGCGAGGGTGGCTCATTAGCATATTTGAAAAAAGAATTTTTTTACGAATAATTTGATACTACACACTTGGTATTTTGAGTCAAATTGTCGTTATGATCCGCATGTTACAATTTCAAATAAACCATATACCAAAATGTCAAAAGTTGACATATGATATGTCATTCGATTCAGAGTGCCATTTTCTAGCGAATAAAGTAAAAAAATACAGAAAGTGCCATTTAAAAATCAAAAGTTTTAGTCATTTCCGGTGAAACCGGAAGTGACCGATAACAATTGAATACGTCAATCAATCCCAATTTATGTCATATACTAACAGACCAAATATCGTTGTTTTATCTGAAAAAATAAAAAAGTTATAGAGGTGAGCCACTTTTGAGACGCACCCGGTGACCTATCAAAAACTAAAGTTTTGTCATATAAAAGTACTATACAACCTTTTATACTTAATAACACCACTATTACCGTCTTGGACTCTGTGAAATTCTAAGAACTTGTAGACAACTCGTTAAAATAGGTATCTTGGTTATGCCCTTCCATTCTGGGGTACTTGCTACGCGACAAAATTTGATCGTATTTTCAAACTTCAAAAGAGAGCAAGAACTAGTTAAAGGCTCAATACTCTCTACAATAAGGCTCAATGCAAAAAATGTACAATCACCTGCCTTTGAATATCAAGTCGCTTTCATTCTTTCCGGCATTTCGCAAAGCTCTAAAATCATACTTACTGGAGAGAGCACTATATGTGGGGTAAACGACTTTTATGTTGATGTTTAATCATGAACAATTTTGAATTTTAAAATTTTGATCATCTCACACACTGGTTAAAGGTCTAGTATTTATGTCCATTTGCACCGTTTGTATTAACTTTGTTTAAAGACTAAACAGTGATTAACTATAATAAGATATTATATAGTTAATCGCTGTTTAGCCTTTAAACAAAGTTTATACAAACGGTGCAAGTGGGCATTAATATGTTGTGACTGTATGATTATATCCATTTAAATTTTCCTATTGTAAAATTTTATTGATACTGACGCCATTTTTTTGTATTCTGCAATGTCCATGTATTAATGTAGTAATTTTAATGACGTAATTTTTTTTTGAATTGTATGATTTGTATTGTATGATATTTTTTATTATTTGTATATTTGTTGTGCTTTTGTTTATTTTGTAAATGCTTTGTCGATGATGCTATTTTGGCTTTTTGTACAATAAAGCATTTTTTTTCATATACTTTCAAATTATGAATATCAAGGTTAGTTGCTGTCGCATGCATAACTAGAACTGTTTAGCATCCGATTATTCAACTCGAAAGTCATAAATTCGAGAAATTTATGTAAACAGTTGTTTGATTGTAATTCTAGTGACGTTTCTCGTGTATGACAGTCACTACAGAGCTAATGTTTATTCAATTGCGGCATGATGTCGCATACAAAAGAGAACGTTCATATTTCGTGATCTATTGATGCAGTTACGGTAAATGTTTAGAACGAATGGATTATTTGCGTCATATTGATACACAGTAGCTAAAAAAGACATATTGATAAATCTAATATTATTTTTTAAATTTATCCCAATTTTACGATAATTTAAAATAACCATATTTTGAAAAATATAAATTTTACAAGATTCAACAGTAACAAGTATTCTACTGATCTGAACTGAAAGACAATATAGTGCGGCACAATGTAGTGGTAACCAAAAAGCTGACAAAATTGGCTGAGAAGGCAGCCAGATTTTTTAATTATTTTGAGCTTATTGCCTATTGTACTGACGACATAGAATCAAAGACATTATCTTCAAAACTTCAAGAAGTGCAACAAGGGTGAAACAAGCAGTTGCAAAAAGGCGAAACAATTTGTAGTAAACCAACAAGGAAGTGACATACATACTGCCATTACTCGCTGACGAGTATTTGACACGCATCAGAAGATAGTCACGCAAGACGTTTTCGTTCATGAGATTTTCTGTGACTCAAAAGCCCGATACGTGATGTTATCTGTCTACCGCGCTCCGGACATTCAAAAATCTCACTGCTTTGTTGCCTCTTAAACGAGTCTAAAACCGATGAGTTTACAATTCTTCTCCATTGAGTTCTATTGTGAGTTGCTTCTTCCCACTTAATCTCTTCAAGGAAGTGACAATGATTTGGCCATACCCCGAAGTAGTCTCTGAACTTAAACAGGAATAATAACCAAATTCTATAACCAATAACCAAACCTAGTCCTAACTCTATGGACACCTTCAAAATAAAGCTAACTGTAGTTATGTAGGGATTAATAGGAATAAAAGATGGTTCAACAATCAGAAAGTTCATTTTAGTTGAAGACTAACTATCTCCAATTTACGGAACTCACCCCGGGATGTCCATTTACTTGACTCAGAGACTTGATGACTTAGAAATTTGATCCTATAATGGCTTGGATACTTAACCCTGTTGTAGAAATAAATTTGGAAGTCTTTGAATCATGGGTGGATAAAGTAACAAATCAAAAAGCTTCAGGGGTATGAGAAAACTAAAAGAGCTATTATTAACTGTAAAACATAAAAAACGAGTTTTGTAAGACATGTAATGAGAGGTGTTCTACCCGAAGTCCTGAATCTAGTAATCGAAGTCAAAATTCAAGGAAAAAATCTACATGCAGACGCCAAAACTCTTGTGGTTAAAGGACCTTAGAAGATGGTTTGGATATTCATCAATAGACAGTCCTCTTTAGAGTTGCAGTATCCAGAACCATCTTAGCCATTTGGTTCGCCAACTTTCGTGAAGAGACGGTGAGTTATATAACTGGCCGCTTATATAGAAGATACATTAAGTAAATAATTTGACCACTTTCTATAGCTCAGTACAAGAAAAATAACAAGTTTTAAAAAATAAAATGGGGAATTAAAAAGCAGCACGACATAATAGTAAACTAGTTTTAGCTAAGAATATTTTCAATAGCACACAAGTGCTGCAAACAACAATTATAAAGGCCACAGAAATTATTACGCTTGTTGAACAATGAATAACAAGTCAAGAGCGAGTTAGGTTCGCATTGTAAAATAAGGCAAACATAATTAATAAAATATACCAACAGAAAATAGACCAACATAATTTTTTTTTATAAAATAAGTAGTTCGAATTTCCTATAGTGATAACTGGATGAATGAAATGAATGAATCTTGTATTTTATTAAAACTTACAGTACTGACTTACGTAAATAGAATATCAACCGGCTAGCAGCTAGACCTCTCGACAGACCCTTAAGAACGCGAGTTCTGGTTTCAATCAATCCCTTGTTATAATTCCTAAGCATACTGAGTAATTTTTTCAATAAATAGTTCAAGTAATAGTTCTTGATAGGATGGGAGCATAGTTCCTCTGGTTCTAGCCTTGCTTTCCCAAATAGAAAGTGTCTTGTTCTATGAAGAGCCTCGCATTGACATATTATTTGCTCCGCTGTTTTAGGATCTTTATCGCAGAGTCTGCAGCGAAGATTTCCTTGATACAGGTTGAACATCTTCATGAACTTAACCCTAAAATGACTCTATGGTTATACACAAGGGTAGTAAGACCCATGATAATCTACAGGTCGGTGGCGTGGTGGACAAAGACATTGCAAGTTGGTGCGGTAATGCACAGGTTAATTCACTGTCAGCAGCACTTAAGCCAGACGCATAGTACTGCTAACCAGAAGCTAATCGAAGAGCTAAAAGCAGACAAAGTATTGGGGTTACCAAATGATGCAAGAGCTACAAGGTATAGCTTCAACAACAAATTTAATATAACCATACCAGGAAGGGAAGACTTGAGTAAAGGTGTCCCCATTCAAGCTGAGGCAACCAGACGGCTCAAAAACGTCAGAAGGCGTAGGAGCTGGGATAGTGCAAAACAAGGGAGATCCTTCCACGTAAGCCTATCTATGGATGTCACAATTTTCCAGGCAGAAATAACGGCAATCCACTATTGTGTAGAAGAAATAATAAGGCAACAAAGAACAAATCGTTCTGTGGCCATCTTCACAGACAGCCAAGCGGCGCTAAAGGCACTCAGCTCCACGGAGATCAATTCTAGACTAGTGTGGGACTGTGTGCGTGCTCTGAATACTTTAGGCGAATGTAACACTGTTACATTGGCCTGGGTGCCAGGGCACGAGGGTAACGAAAAAGCAGATGAATGGGCCAAGCAAGGCTCATCAATGCCATTCATAGGCCCAGAACCCTTTTGTGGCGTTGCAAAGGCAGTCACGAGAATGGCCACGGAGCGATGGGTGGCCAGAAAATCTCTAGAAGGGTGGAGAAACTCACCAGGGCAGAGAGAGGCGAAAAAGTTCATTGTAGAACATCCCGCCAAAATTCACGGTAGACCTGATAAGCAAGGACAGAAAGACAGTCAAAGCTGTAGTAAGTCTACTAACAGGGCATTGTAAGCTAAATAGGTATCTAAAGCTGATGGGGCTGACAGACGAAGCTATATGTAGGTTCTGCCAATCTGAAGAAGAAACGACAGAACAAATTTTATGTCGACGCGATAGCCTGACAAATGTGCGGTTCTCGGTAACAGGCAATGAAAAAGATAGGATTGGAGAATAATCTAAGGATCAGAAGAGGACCACAATAGATCTGAGAAGCTCGCAGTGGATCAAGTCCGAAAGCCATCTCTAAGAATCTAATCTAATGTGTATGGTTTTGCAATTTAAACTAACGTGCTGGATTAATTAATTAAATATCCTGCATGGGGATTTCTTAAACGCACCATAATCCGGTTATAGACAACGGCGTACGACAAAACCGAGAAAATACGAAAAAAAATGAGCGAAAAACATTATCTGGCCGCTATAATCGTATAAACTGTAAAATATCGCCAACTGTTCTCGCTAAATTTATTGGATGTAGCGACGACGCGACAGCGTGACGGAGCCGATTGGGCAAAACGTAAGTACGCTCGACTTAACCGCTTAAACTTTAAATATCGTAGGCCTGTTGGGCAACGATTAATTACGGCCGATTTTTGTTGCGAATCGACGATCCAAGGATTTGCATGATTTTATCGTGAAGTTTTTAACAAATTTGTGGAAAGCTGTCCCACATAGATAACGCTTGTTTTTCGAGAATCCATTTTTACATTTTGTTTATTTCTCCAAAATATTCCTATTGGGTATTTCGCCACTGCAAGAAAATCTACAAAATAGAATAGTTATTTTTTGTAAACACTGCTGGCGTTAACCCAACGGAAACTAATTGTCAGCAGTTAGGTTTACTGATAACAAATTTGCCTAAGGAACAAAAAAAAATGCTTAACGTTTCGGAAAGTTTATCTCTTTGCGGCGACGGAAGCAGAAAAATACAAAGAATAAAGAAAAAAACTATTTAAAATATTTAAATGCAACTGTTTGAGAACACTTTAGTTTTTTTAACAGATTACGTCTACAAAAATCGTAGACGTTTTGTTGAAATGACATTATATCCAAGTGAAACTTCAAAATTAACAATTACTACCTGATAACAATTACTTATAAGGTAAAACCAAAAAGTTTCAAACTTTTTGTATGATTATTTTTAAATTTTACGTATGTTATGTTTATTTATGTTATGTTCTTTAAAAATCAAAGAAGCGATTGCCATACATTACTCACACCTACAGATGCGTGAGAAATACATTTATTTTTCTTAGATTGTATTATAAAAAGCCTCTTTTACTTTCCTTTTAGAGGCTATCGCTTCTTTTATTATAATGTTGGCGTTGTTAAAATCTATTCTGTGCCCTGTGTCCCATGAATGCTGACAAATCTTAGATTTGTGAAAGTCGCCCTTTCTTAAATAATCTTTATGTTCTTTAGTTCGAACATTTAAGGGTTTAGATGTTTCACCTATATAAAATTTATCGCATTCACATGGTATTTTGTAAAAAATAATTAATTTAATTATTATTAATTAATTTATTTATTAATTAATTTTGAAGTATACTTCTAAATGACAAATATATTATATATGTCATTAGTATAACTTAATATATGTCATTTTAACAGAACGTCAACGATTTCTTGTAGACGTATCTGTTTTAAAAAGTAAAGTGTTCTATAGTTCAATTTAAATATTTTAAATAGTTTTTTTCTTGTTTCTTTATATTTTTTTGCTTCCGACGACGGAAAGAGAAAATAAATTTTTCAAACTCCACTCTCGTTCCATTTTTCAAATGGAACGAGAGTGGATCATTAGCATATTTGGAAAAAGCATTTTTTACGAATAATTTGGTACCACACACTTGGTATTTCGAGTCAAACTGTCGTTTTGAATCTCAGGTTGCAATTTGAAATAAACAAAAAGTTGACATATGATATGTCAATCTATTCAGAGTGTCGTTTTCTATCGAATAAAGTAACAAAATACCGAAGGTGTCATTTAAAAATTTTTAGTCATTTCCGGTGGCACAGGAATAAATGACTGAAAACAATTGAATACGTCAATCAATCCCAATTTATGTCATATACTAACAGATCAAATCTCGATTTTTTATCTGAAAAAATAAAAAAGTTATAGGGGTGAGTTACTTTTATAGAGACGCACTCGGTATATTTCCCTAACGCTATTTATATTTTGCATTCAAAAGCTTTCGTTAGTTCAATGGCTCTTCAAAAATTACTGTTCAACGCTATTTATATTTTGCATTCAGTAGCTTTCGTTAATTCAATAGCTCTTCAAAAATTACTGTTCAACGCTATTTATATCTTGCATTCAAAAGCTTTCGTGAGTTCAATGGCTCTTCAAAAATTATTATTCAACGCTATTTATATTTTGCATTCAAAAGCTTTCGTGAGTTCAATGGCTCTTCAAAAATTATTATTCAACGCTATTTATATTTTGCATTCAAAAGCTTTCGTTAGTTCAATGGCTCTTCAAATATTACTGTTCAACGCTATTTATATTTTGCATTCAAAAGCTTTCGTTAGTTCAATGGCTCTTCAAAAATTATTATTCAACGCTATTTATATTTTGCATTCAAAAGCTTTCGTTAGTTCAATGGCTCTTCAAAAATTACTATTCAACGCTATTTATATTTTGCATTCAATAGCTTTCGTTAGTTCAATAGCTCTTCAAAAATTACTGTTCAACGCTATTTATATCTTGCATTCAAAAGCTTTCGTTAGTTCAATGGCTCTTCAAAAATTACTGTTCAACGCTTTTTTTATTTTGCATTCAAAAGCTTTCGTGAGTTCAATGGCTCTTCAAAAATTATTATTCAACGCTATTTATATTTTGCATTCAAAAGCTTTCGTTAGTTCAATGGCTCTTCAAATATTACTGTTCAACGCTATTTATATTTTGCATTCAAAAGCTTTCGTTAGTTCAATGGCTCTTCAAAAATTATTATTCAACGCTATTTATATTTTGCATTCAAAAGCTTTCGTTAGTTCAATGGCTCTTCAAAAATTACTATTCAACGCTATTTATATTTTGCATTCAAAAGCTTTCGTTAGTTCAATGGCCCTTCAAAAATTATTATTCAACGCTATTTATATTTTGCATTCAAAAGCTTTCGTTAGTTCAATGGCTCTTCAAAAATTACTATTCAACGCTATTTATATTTTGCATTCAAAAGCTTTCGTTAGTTCAATAGCTCTTCAAAAATTACTGTTCAACGCTATTTATATCTTGCATTCAAAAGCTTTCGTTAGTTCAATGGCTCTTCAAAAATTACTGTTCAACGCTATTTATATTTTGCATTCAAAAGCTTTCGTGAGTTCAATGGCTCTTCAAAAATTACTGTTCAACGCTATTTATATCTTGCATTCAAAAGCTTTCGTTAGTTCAATGGCTCTTCAAAAATTACTGTTCAACACTATTTATATCTTGCATTCAAAAGCTTTCGTTAGTTCAATGGCTCTTCAAAAATTACTATTCAACGCTATTTATATTTTGCATTCAAAAGCTTTCGTTAGTTCAATGGCTCTTCAAAAATTATTATTCAACGCTATTATATTTTGCATTCAAAAGCTTTCGTTAGTTCAATGGCTCTTCAAAAATAACTGTTCAACGCTATTTATATTTTGCTGATGTTTATTACACAAGCTCATGCTAAATCAAATTTTATGAAACGACAGATTATTACTCCTGAGCTAATTAAAAAGCGGCTCATATCAACAATATGTTTCCATGGGCAAACAACAACTACGTGCGAAATTTCTTACTCCAACCCAATCAAAAGCGTACAATTGCCTGCACGCCAAAAAGAAAAAGGATGAAAAATCAGCAATTCGTAAAGAGCAAGAAAGAGAGACTGACCTACATTAGGCTTATTGTCGTAAAAACACAATTTCATAAAAAAGCCATTATCGCTCTGGAAATAATATCGCAACTGGCCCGTTATTACCCGTCCAATAATGACGTATTTTATTATTATTTTTTTAATGGTGGTCATGGGTGCCATTTAAAGCGCGCATCTGCGAAACGTGGCCGACCGTATAATACAAGGGAGTGAAAAGAAATTTAAATCGGCGCGTTTTTCATTCGAATCGCATCAATACCCGGCATCATTTTCTTAATTTCGATTGCGTATAAGCTTTTTCTTCGTGTCATTACGATGCGTTTTCTGTTTCAATTTCGTTTTCTTCAGTTTTCATTCAGAGTCGACATTTGCAATCCAGATCTTGCCAATGTGAATTATTGCGAGCTTATTTTATTTTTAAAACTTCATGATAAAATTGTAAAGGGCCGGGCCGGGCGGTGCAATGTTAGAAAACGGTTGTAACTCGAAAAAGGTTAAAGAAAGCAGTATCACAGATTAGGTATCCTATAAGTATACAGATAAAAATCTTGTCCCTAATTCGTGGTACGAAAATTGTTTTTTATGACGATGTGCAAACGAGTCAAATTTCCTGTGCGCAAAAATAAACTCGCGTAAAATAACAATAAACAGCGTAATAGAGAGATATCGCTAAACCGAATAGCGTGCATGGACGTTAATAAGGCCAGGTGTTATTTCCTTTACGTGAGGTGGTATTAACTCTCTTCATTTATAGTTATCGGATCGGAAAGAATTCTGATCGCGTCGCGTCCGCTATTTAAACTTAACCTAACTTTGAATTTAAAACTTTGAAATTGTTTTGTTTACTAGGTATTTTAAAACTAAAGGGCTAAAGTGCTTTATTGTTCAACGTCTGCCAGTGGGTATAGGGCAACAAGCAACAAATTCTCTTAGAAGGGCTAAGTCGTCATCTGCTGTAAACCTAAGACTTTTTATAGGCTCTTTAGTATTGGAAGAGGTGGAATCCATATTTTGGGCCATATTTATTTAATTAAAACTAATCCCAGCTACTTAAATATCAAATTACCTAATAAAACTAAAGCAATAATTCAAAACAATTCAAACATAACCTAAAATAAAAGATCTCGCCGGCCGGCTCCGGTTGTCAAATACCCGCACATGCCCATTTAAGCAATTTTTAAACGTTATCAGAGGTTATTTAGAAAGAGCGCTTGGTGTAATGATCCGCAAATTACGTCAGGCGGTAATGTTATTAGCGGGTGTTGCTTTAAAAATTGACTCGCGCATATCGTAACCATGATAAGGTACGCGTAAATACTGGATGACGCTATTCGGTTTTCCGATATCTCTCTAATAACTGTGCCGGTCAGGCGCTGTGCACAATTTTAGAGGCCATAAGTGGGCGTGCTATGTGCGCAAACTAGTCACCTAACTAGTGCACGATTCCGAAAATTGGAACCACAAAAAACAATAAAGAAAAAACAAAGATTATAATCTGTATTAAGTAGAAATTAGTAGAAATAAAAATTACACTTTTCTCGGCGAGGCTGTACGATTGTAACACAAAAAGTAATTTTTTCTCTGGATAGAAAATGCTATTTTTTTTCAAACGCCACAAGTAATTTTTTAAACAATATCAAACGTTCCAAATAATATAAAAATATTTGAAAGTAATACCTTGTATGTCATTATATCCCAAGAAACTACGGTTACGCTCGTTAGATTTGACAATTTATGTCAGTTTAATAATATATTTTAGTACTTTTTTAAGTTTCATTCAGAACCACAGACAAGTGTTGATGAGATACCGTGTTAGAAAAATATGGTAATTAAGGGCTTATATTTTCGTATTTATTATAGTGTTGCTAATAACTTTGGTTTGAAAAAAGATATCAAGATGCGGTTTTCGCTGACTTGTTAAGCTTTTATTACTCTTTCCTATCAGCTAAAATTACATATACTATCACATTTAATTTTTTTGAAAAAAACGCGCAATGTTTGTAAAATTGTAAGACAACGCCCCCTAGCGTCTACGTTCACACTCGCTTGTTGGATTCCTATGATTTAGTCCGGAGTTATTAATATTTAAATAAAAACAAATCTAACCTCCCCCCACCACTTTATTTTACCAGATAGGGGAAAATGGTTCTAACAAAAAAGATCCAAAATTTACTGAGGATTATGAAGCTATTATTTATGGTACATCGTATCTAGGCAAAAATTCTTAAAAATTCCATTTTGTTATTTTCCATAGATCAACAATTTTCCAACTTGAAAATAATTTCCAGAAATTTTTCATGGTTTCATTAGTTATAAATATTTTTTCCTCAAGCTCTACGATTAATACTTTCCGAGATACAGCCGAGAGCTATTCTTAGTGGGACACCCTGTACACTTCGCACTAAAAGAGGTTCTATAAAGAACGATGTCAACACTATTTATTTAAACCAAAAACTCGTAATACAAAACTTAGGCAGACCTTAGATTTAAGTTTTTCACATAAAACTGTTTGAAGCGTTTCAAGAATAAATACTACGAAAAATATGTGTTGCGAAATTTTTTGTGAGGTGTTTATTATGGTTTCCTTTGTTGAAGTTGAATACGCTTTTTTCGCATATTATCATATTATTTAATACTGTTAAATGATATTTGCCACTTGTGTCGTTCTCTTTGAGTTTTGCAGTCTTATCTAATTTATCCCTGATTATTTGAATATTTAGGAATGTTGATTGAGTTTTGACATATTAGCCGGAGATAAATGATTGTTCGACAGTAATTTGATAACGTTTTTGGTCCATAAGTGCTATAAACTCTTCGTAAATAAAAAAAATATACCTGTAAAGTCCTTTTATAAAACTTCGTATTTTTTTTACCTCCATTACACCTTTTTTTACTCTTTTCGTCCTGTAGCAAAAATTCCTAGTCGTATTATTTAATTTCGGTCAAAAAATGTCAGCAAGAATAGTGATAACTGAAGAAAAATGCCAATGTCCCACTATTTTAGTTTTCGTTACACTGTGCACAGTGTTGCACCTTATAGGGGAATTGGGTCAAAATTCATATTTTGAAAACAAACTAATATTAATTATTGCGACTATTTTTATTTATTTTGTTTATAAGAGAGCCAACTTTTGCTCCAAAAATGATTGCAAAATTGTCAATCCCCTATGCGAGGGTGTCATCCCCCAAAAGTTTTCACATGGAAAGAGAGGCCAATTTATACCTTATTGAAAAGGTCTTTTATTTACCTAAATATTGGTGTATAGTTCTCCAAAATCGATAAGCCCCTATTGAAAATATGGAGGTTTGAAATATCAATAATAAGGAAAAAAATGCAAAATAAATTATATCAAAAGAAATTTGGAAGGTTTTTAAACAAATTTTAAAAATACGTTATTTTAGGGTAAAATCCATAGAGAAATCTTCAACATTCAAGTGGGGGTATCATCCCCCAATTTCAAACCCCACTATTTTCCTAAGGAGTTGATTAATTTTCAAAAAATAACCAGCATTATAATAAAAGTCCTCCATTAAATTAAAGTCCTCTTAATAAAATATTACTGGACCCCTATTTCCATTGGAAATAAATTGGGGGATGATACCCCCACTTAGAGGATTAAAGAATTTGCTATGGTTTTAATACATTTGACGTATTTTTGAAAATGTGCTAGAAACCTTACAAAAAATATATTATAAATTTAAAAATAAATATTTGGCATTTTTGGTATAAAATCCTAAATTGAAAATAGCAGAGGATTTCTTTAAAAATAGAAAATTAACAAAAATCGTAAAAATGCGCAAAACATGATGTATATTATTTTAATTCTACAATATTACAGTTGAGGGTTGGAACCTTTGGTGTTACACAGCAAAATAAAAACACTAAATTACCACAATACACCAAAACACTTTTACTTTTACACTGGACGCGCGTTTCACTAACCATGTTAGCATCATCAGCAGATGATTATAAACTGAGCTATTATTTTACAAGTTATATTTTATATTACTATATATATATAATATATATATATATATATATATATATATATATATATATATATATATATATATATATATATATATATATATATATATATATTATATTATATATATATATATATATATATTTTTATTACAAGTTATTTTTTTTACAAGTTACCCATTTTTCGTATAACATGCTGTTGGGAATAGCAGAGGATTGTTCTAAAAATAGAAAAATAGCAAATTCCGCAAATCTCCGCAAAAAATGATTATTATCATTTTAAACAAAATTGTTTAAAGATTTTATTTTCAAAATTTCTTCGGACTATATTGATATATTTTTTTGTAATTCTAAGTCAAAGTTGATTTTTTTTTTAATTAAATAAATACTAAAGGCAAATAACGTACCTGACTGCTTACCTTCTAAATTAATATCCATAGTCTCCTTAATGTTAAAAAATAATAAAAAACTTAAAATGACAAAGTGCCCCTTATAGAATAAATTTTACACTAATCTTTCAATTAACGCAGAAAATTATTTTTCGTTTTCTTTATCTCTGTTTGTTTGGAATTCGTAAACAATAAAAAAAGAACATTCTATTTTTATTATCAGCAGACATTCCTGTAAAGATAGGTGTATTTACAAACCCAAAAATAAATACATGCATTTTTGAATTATGTCCATTGAGCGCACCAGAGTGCGGCGCGGCGCCGGCGCCGTGCCGTGTCCATGGTTAGCAACAACGAATTTAAAAATCGCGCCGCGCCCTCGATTACGTAACTAAAAGTTTAATTGATATGAAATATAAATTTCCTACCCACCGCAAAGGAATGGAACTACAGCAAATAGTTAAAATCGTTGGCCGTCTGGTTATATCTATGAAGTGTAGTATTAGAAATATTACAAACATTCCATTAATAGTCTCATCAAAATTCCGATCCACGTGCTATTTAAATTTATTTCTTTTTCGCTAACATAGACATGTCCTCCTTAACAAAGGAGTGGTATTGTTTCTAATGTCATAAACCATAAAAACTATAAACACAATGACGGAGCAGTTCGTCGAAGTGCAATTAAAGCGTTGGCCTTTCGAAGGAAGAGGAAAATAATAAAATTGTATCCGAGTAATTACATCCAATGAGCAATAAAAACGGTACAAATCAATTAATGTATCACAATTCACTATCTATCGACGTTTCTACAACTACCAACTTTGTGTGCGTATGAGATTTTATTATTTTATTTTGTTTCTCGCAATGGATAATAATATAAAAGCCATTTTATAGTTATAGGGATTTAATAGTTCAGTTACTACAGATCTAGATTTTATTGAAACATTTTACGACATTTTCTATTTTATGTCCATTAACTGTAGAAACCATACTTGCATATTGCAACATTTTCATTCAAACTATGCCTACATCCCAGAATACAGAAAAAAATAAGGCGATAAAGCATTATTATAAATAATTTGAAAACTTTGAAACTGAAAGGGAGTATTTAGTCGTTTATCTTCCTCTTACAGTGTCATACTCTTTTCGAGCTTAGGCAATCTTACGTATACAATACAACAAATACATATACAGGTCCGGTAATACGATATCTAGGCATAGGAATTACATGCATTGGAATGAAACGCCTATAAAAAGTCTAAGCTTAAACAGAGATGGACAACAACTTCCCCTTTTCCACTTCCACTACGACTGTCGAGTTAGACAAACTCCAATAAGATAACAAATTTTAGAAATTCCGCCATCTCCCATCCACCCATGATACCCATCCACCTGCCCTTTATCGCCATTATTTTATTTCCCTTCCCGCGCCTCCGCAAAACGCCTTCACGTCAGTCCATCACAGAGTTGCCAGGTCTACCGGTTTCGTCTGTAAGCTACCGATCAATCCATTTAAACAAAAATCTAACGATACGTTCAACTGCGTCTTTAGTCTAATCTGACTATTATTGTGTATTAAATTTTATTTAGTAATCATAGGTCATCGTTCTGTCTAGTTGCAGTGTTACAAAGATATTCCTACAAATCCTTATTACTCTTTATTAGGCGCGATATTCCGATATGCCCGAAGAAGTTGATATTTTTTGAAAAGATTTTGTTTCATTCATCTACTAAAGTTGAACCCATATTTTCCCCCAAAAAAATATAAACAAAAAACAAAATCTAAGTTAAGAAACAAACTGAATACGGATAAATACTGTTGCTTTTCCTGTCAAAAAAATATATTAATATGAAAAAAGAGTCGAGAGTTGCTACAGCTTTCCCATTGAAATGAAATTAATTTTAGATATTACTGATCAAAATTTGTACAAAGGTAAAAAGTGACTGCTATCCCCACTTGTTATAGTTTTTATTAATATATTAATATTGTTTAATTCAATATATTTTTTTAATATTAAATAATATACTTCTTCCTCAACCCGGATTCATCCACTCCTGGATATAGGTCTCTCCTTATCCATATCTCCCTGTTTTGTGCTGTATTTAACCACCGTTTACCTGCCACTTCCCTAATGTCACGCAGGGACGTGTCCCTGCCCACGCGAGCCTTAGCTTATCTCCCAAGATCATACTGGGGAAATCACTGTCCCATCCCATTCTCATATCCAAACCTCAAAATTTTCCAATCAAAAGCTTGGCCTTGAAATTGCCAAACCTCTAAACCACGAAATGTCGAACCTTAAAACAAAACTACCCCAGGCGAGTAGAACGTATGTTTCAGAATCTCGCACTAAATATAATATACCTAGCTATTTATAATTCTTGTTATATTTATTATATTTGTATTTTATTTGAGTGATCTAGTATTACGACACATAGGAATGCTAATTTTGGACTTAAATATTATATTTTATTTTGTTTCTGTACTTTTGATTTTTGTTGAAGATCTACCGAGAATTTTGTTCTCGTATGGAATTATAATGTAACAAACCCGGCAACCCTGTTCGGCTACTCCATTATAAAGTTTTTTCGGCCTAATTCCTTTGTCACCGCCGCCGCCGACCGACCGGTCGGTGTCGGGGCGACTGGAAGGAAGATCGTACAGTATTGCCATTTCATAGAATTGCACTTGCTATTTTAGAAATGATTTCAAAGTTCTGCATGTTACTTTTTGTTTTAGAAAGAAGTTGTTATGTGCCTAGAGAAAACATTCTTAAAATTGTTTTGTACTTTATTTAATATTTCATTAGGTAGGCAAGATAATGGGATTAGAAGATTCGGGATTTAGGATAAGCCAACATGATTTTGAATTTTGATTTAACAGAATGGCAACACTGTCCTTCGTCTTTCTATTTTTTCGATTCTATTCTATTAGTAGCCGGTAGCCCCCACACAACCGTCTTAAAGACCCGCCCCCTCACGCAGAGGCTCTCTCGTCGTATCACTTCTATGATCACTTCCCCTATACAATGGTAGGGAAAAGACACTTTATCCGTCTCTGTTGTACTGCAGTGTATTTTGCAGCCTTACCATCTTTTTTTATCGCATTGAAAACCTCCTATTGCTAATGAAATTTTGCCACACGTGTATACTTTTGATGTATGCCATTAGCCTTTCTAGGTTGACAGAACTGTAGTTTATTGAACTGGAGTCTATTGACAGATGATTGACAGGGCTTTGCAAGATTGACAGAAGAAGCCATGTGTATATTATTTCAATCGATAAAAGAAACGGTAGGATACATTATACAGGGTGAGTCTTAAAAAAGTCTTTTTTTTCGCGAAAAAACCTCATAGACATGTTTCTGGGGTCCAAATATACTATTCCTAAATTATATTTGCATTTATATTAGACTCACCCTGTATGTTCTTCTACGGATTTATGTGCAATAGGGTTTACACAATCTGGTTGTAAGCCTGATTAGTGTATTGCAATCATGCTACAGTACTTTTTTAAAATTATGCCTAAAACTTAAAAATAAGAATATAAATAGATTTAACTTAACACGGAAAATTTTAACATATAAAATTAAAGATGGCAAAACCAGGTTACATTTAATGAATTATTACAAACGCAGTTATAAGGACAAACCAAACCAAATCATAAAAAAAATAATTATTTTTAAAAAAGTTTTAATATTTTAACGTATTATTTATTTCAGTTTATTTACGAATAACATATTTTCATATTTTTTTTTGTTAAAGTTTATAACTTAAATTTAACTCCCTTTAAGAGGAAATCATCTTAAAGCTGAACTCAAAAACCTGGAATGGGAATCCTCCAACGGTCTAAGACACTCACACACAGGAATTTCCCAAAACTTACTACCGCGAAAAATCAAATATTTTCCCGGATTTAAACAAGAACAATCTTCGGATTGTCACGGGGTTTTTAAGAGAACAATATCTCCTTAACGAACACCTCAGTAGATTGAAACTAAGAAACAACGGCGAATGCAGATTCCGTGGAGAAAATGGGGAAACACTAGAACACCTCATCACAGAGTGCGCCGAGATGACAACCATTCGTGCCATGAACATTGGTACGACTGATATCGGAGATGGAGAACTAACTTCTGTAAAACTGTCTCAAATACTGGCTTTTAACAAAACCCTGCGACTGTATGATGAGTTATAACTCAAAAAAGGGGTACACAATGTAAAATAAATAAAATAAATGCCTTTGTCAAAAAATTTTACAATTTGTAGACAAAGGTAAAGTAAACAAACAAAGTAAACAAACAAGGTACACAAGCAAACAAACAAAATATAATACAAAACATTATACAAATAATACTGTCAGTCTTATTGTTTAAAATAAACATTTATATAAATGTTTACAATGTCAAAGAATAAAAAAAAATAAAAATAATATTCAAAAATATTTAGTTAGTTTATAGTGAATATCAATGACCTCTAAATAAATTTATTTCGGTGTCATTGGTAAATATGGCAATAGCAAACATTAGACCAGTGTTTACAAGATCAAATTCGATTATCAAAATATAATTCATTTACGGCGTAGAAAGCCTTGTCTAGTAAATAACAGTTCGGTGCTTTGCGAAAAGAAGAAAATGATGTTATGGATTTGATTTCAAATGGCAGGTGATTGTGCATTTTTTTCGAGTTGTATAATATTGAACTTTTAACTAACTCTGAGCGTAGGGTAGGTAGATAAAGATCTTGCTCCGCGTTCCTGAGTGGATAAGTGTGAGATGGCCTTTCTTGAGAAGCTGATACATGCTTACGTATTAGGCAAACGGATTCAAATATAAATAAGGAAGGAATAGTTAATATTTTTAATTTTTTAATGTGCATGGAAGGGGGTGATTAAGCCCCTCCCATACGTTTTAGATTATCTACATTCTAAAACTTAAATTTAACACATTTAATAAATTCCAATAATAAATTAAACATTATATATTATTATATATTTAATTTAACAAAGTAAAAAATCTCCGATCTAGTTGTTGTAGTTTTCTAGAAACTTCTAATGCACAGTCAGCCTGGGACAACCTGTATATTTATGCATTATATTTTGTTGCATTCTATTTATAAAAAAAACGTGCTTTATCATCAGAGCGACCGTGTTACTAACTAATGTGCTCGGTAATTTGTCGTAATAAACAGAAGTTGCGTAAAAGTAAGGCATAGGCATATCTGACTACTTTACCTGATTTTGTTATGTGTATTTCTTTGGATTCAGTACATACCTGAAAAAGAAAAAAATATGGTTAGAAATTATTAGACTATGATTAAGGCTAGATTATTATATATATCCTACATTAATCTACATTCTAAAACTAAAACTTAAATTTAACATCCTCCCATTTAGGAACCTAAAATAAATAAATTCCAATAATAAATTAAACATTTATTGTACTACTAGGCTTTTTCCCGCGCCTACGTTCGCGTCACATTCGAATCGTTCATGCATCGATTTGAATGATTGTTTGCTTCTTTATAGATAGAGTTTATGTGAGTGTGAGCCTTACAAATGCAATATTTAAACTATATATATATATATATATATATATATATATATATATATATATATATATATATATATATATATATATATATATATATATATATATATATATATATATATATATATATATATATATATATATATATATATATATATATATATATATATATATATATATATATATATATATATATATATATATATATATATATATATATATATATATATATATTATATATATATATATATATATATATATATATATATATATATATATATATATATATATATATATTATATATTCTTGAATAAGTGCAAATATTTTCTGGGCTGGTAGATCTCGATAAAAGAAACATATTATCTCTTTACCGGTTTTCAAATAACTCCAAAATAACCGAGTTATTTTACTTTAAAAATTTCCAAAAAAGAATATTTTTTGCTTAAATTTTGAGAACCACTGGAGCTTTTCGGGGTTTTCTGTCTAAATCTAAAAATTTAATTAATCTTAATAATTCTAGCAGTTATCGAAATCAAACTATTTCAAAGAAGTTCAATTTTGGTCCCAAAATGATTTTGAAATTTTGCTTTTTAACACTTTTTTTTTCAAATTTTTCTAACTACTTCCATTGACTGAAACTAATTATGTATGGTTGGGATAGACGGTGAATGTGTTTTTTTATTTCTTAATTATGTATAGGGTGTTTTAGAAATTGAACCAAAGTCGAAATTTTGCAAACTCTGAAAAAAGAAAATCTCTCGAAAAAATAATAAATAGTGAAATGACTATTTACCCTCTACAGATAGAACCCATACCTATGGTCCCATATAAACTGTATTACTAAAATAAATAGCTTTGACATATAAAGTTTTCAATTGAATATTTGAAGTTTCCAATTGTCGCTTTTCTTGATATACTCCCCTTATTTATTTGTATTTTTCAAGAGCATTAATACTCTCTTTATAAGTTATTTTTTATTCTAGGAGGGTTTGAAGAAGAATTATTTCGTACATATTATTGATGTTACTAAATAAACCCTTCTAGATTCTAGATGTTATAGTAATGCATTTTCGTACAGCAAACTTTCATTCCCTATTGTACTCCCTAAGGGCACGAATTTCATAAATTCGCTATGTCCAAATAATTAACTCATGTCTTTTAAATGATCCTTTGTGCAAATTTTTATGTGTAAAATCCAGAGATCACGAAGGTTTATATAAATTTTTACTAATTTTACCCATTTGGTTGATGAATTTCAAAAATCTCTTCTAATTCTTTCTGTAGAATTTAATTCTTTAAGGAATTTTCATACAACAAATTATTCGACATAATTTTACACTCTAAGAGGATGAATTTCCTAAAATCGCTAATTCACTAATCACTAATGTCATTTAAACGAACTTTTGTGCTAATATTTATGTATTTAAACCTTCTTCCTTCTTCTTTCTTCATACTAGGCGAATCGCCTGTTTGGTTTTGTCGTCTCTACCGGTTAGACTGACAAGTTGTCGCTCCATCGTTTTCGTGGACGTCCTAAGCTTCTGCGACCTAGCGGTGATTTGTCGCGTGCAACTCTCACTATCCTTCTGTTGTCCATTCTGCTGATATGCTCGTTCCATTCTTCCTTTCTGCTGAGTACCCACTCATTTACATTTCCACCTTGCACGCTCTTCTTATGCTTTCATTTCTCTCCCTGTCCAGAAGTGTCGTTCAGCTATTCTGCGTAGTACTCTCATTTCGGTTGTTTCTAGTAGTTGTTTAGTTTTCGCTGTATCAGGTCGAGTTTCTGCAGTGTATGTCATTATTGGTCGTACCGTTGCTTTGTAAATTCTCGCTTTAGTCTCCACCTCAATGTTTTTATTTCGCCATATTGTATAATTCAGGCATCCTGCTATTCTGGTTGCTTTCGTTGTCCGTTCTCGCACCTCCGCTTCTACATCACCATATCCTGAGATTTCTATGCCTAGATACTTAAACTTCATCTCTTGCTGAATAACATTGCCCTCGACTTCCAGTTTGCATCTTAGTGGTACTTTTAATCTCGTCATGCATTTAGTTTTCTGGGTCGATATTATCATATTAAGTGATTTGGCAGTGCAATTAAATCGATGTAATAAGCGCTGTAGATCGTTCTCATTTTCAGCTACCAATACGGCGTCATCGGCATAGCATAGAATAGTAATTTCCTGGTCGCCCATACTGTATCCCTTCAGTAAACGTACATTTCCTATTATTTCGCCCATAATCATGTTGAAAAGAAGAGGGCTCAGGGAGTCACCTTGTCGGATACCACAGCCTACATTTATTGGTTCGGTCAGGACCCCGTTAATTTAAAAAAAATTAAACCTGGCAGTATTAACTGACCCCTAAAAGACTTGATATAATATAATCTAACTGGCACACCACTGACAATGACGAATAATTTATTTCTGGAGGTATTGTGTGTAGGTGTTTTTCAGGTATGTTTTAGTATTTAGTCGTTTTGCACAAAGAAATAGCCATTAAACAATATAAAAATACTTCATAACAAATCTAGACATATATACCTTTCATTTAAAAAAAGAATCATTAAGATTGGTGAAGCGGGATGGATGTAACAAAAAACCCTTTGAGCTTTTATATGTATGGATAACCATTGTAATGTCATATGACCTTTTGCCACTGCCCTTTACTGAGTTGACATAACTTCGAATTTATTTATATTTTTAACACAAAACTGGTTCGAGCTATTAAAACTAATACTAATTTATTGATATTAAGACATAAATCTTCACGACTACTGTATTTCCAATTTAACTCCAGTCTTGGTATAATTAATGAAATATTTTGCCGCAGTAATTTAAAGAATGTTATAATCCGGTAATAATTAACAGCATTCCTACCGAAGGAATAAAAAGCGAAAAAAAAAACATAATTATTTATTATCTTGTTTCAGGAATGAAAGAAACTATTAATATTTGCAGATTCCTTTTTCGGTATGTTATAAACAAATAACTTAATGTTTTAGCTAGAACTATTAATATTCATCTTGGCATACCTAGTAAGAAATTTTGACTTATTTAAATAAGTATTTCAGCAATTTAAATCTAAATTCCTCATTAAAAATGGACAGTGTAAGTGAGACGCACTTATATACAGGGTGTCCCAGTATTCCCTGTACATAGAACTACTATGTGTTTTTGGAATCACAATAAGTACGTTGGACACAATTTACCTCTATACAAAAGTACTTCGTTTGTCCGTTAGAGGGCATTAAACTTATATAATATTATATCGTTTAATTTTATAAAAAAAATATATAAAATTAATAAATTCTTCAGATACTTTAAGAACCGTTATTCTGATTAGGGTGCCTGTTTTGCTTTTAAATGGCTTTCACAAAAAAAGGAAAAAGAACGAGAAGAGTGAAAGTTACCCCCACTCTTACATCAATTTTAGTAGAAATATTTTCTCAGACTTCTCCGACGGCTGATTTTTTGTTGTAAAATGGTCTCTCTAGTATTTACTACGTTCTTTTTGTCTCTTATAAAAAAACGCCACTTTGCACATTTTTTGACAAAAAAATTGATTATTTTTCCAAAGCAGACCTGCAAATTATACAGGAAGTTCTAATATTCCATCGACATAGAACATCTATGTATTTTTTTAATCAAAATACGTTATTTGCACGCAATTTACCTCTATAAAAACTGCTTTGTTTAAACCAAAAATAAAATCGAGTAAAGTTAATTTAAAATTTATGAAGCTTATTGTTAAATATCACTTGTGATACTAACACATGATATACAGGGTGTTTCAGAACTGTGAACCAAAAAGATATCGCGGTACAAAGATGGCGGAAAAATTATGTTTTTATTTTTTATCTTGAAAACGAAAAGAGATAGTCTAATGCAATTTTATGGGAGCATTACTGTTACGAAAACACACTTTCTGGTAATTTTTTCACTTTTTTAAAATGAGTGGAAGGGGTTGAAATAAACTACCCTTATCATTCTTGTTAACGAAATTTAAATTAAAATCTTATCAAACACATGCAAAAAAATTGATTTGGATAGCTTGGTTTATTTAGAAACTTTTTTATCTCTTGTGTTTCTTTGATAAAACTAGCCGATTTGAAATTAAAAAATAACATGTAAAGCATTACATGTCAGGATCAAAAACATTTTTAGATAAAGAATCTAGTAATAATAACGATAATAATAAGAATCTAGATAATAACGTATTGCAGTAGAGTAATGTCAATAAAATAACATTAGAAACATCCTAAAAAGTGACAGCGGCCGACTAGATTTTTCCTAAAAAATTAGAGCAGCCCACTAGATTCTTTATCTAAAAATGTTTTTGTCCTGATATGTAATGGTTTACATTTTATTCCACAATTTCAAATATGAGTTTATCAAAAACACAAGAGAGAAAAAAAGTTTAAACTAAACTAAACTATCCAAATTAATTTTGCATGTGTTGATGCTTTAATTTCGTTAAAAGTATGATAAGGGGTGGTTTTTTAACACCTTCCACTCATTTTAAAAAGTGAGAAAATTACCAGAAAGTATGTTTTCATAACACTAATGCTTCCATAAAATTTTATTAGTCTATCGTTTTTCGTTTTCAAGATAAAGAATAAAAACATTATTTTTCCGCTATCTTTGTACCGCGATATCTCCCTAATGGTTGACTTTTGACCCAACGTTTATGAAGCAAACTACCCTTTATTTTGAACAAGGAATCACCCCCTGAAGTTTTTCGCATTTGTTTTGAAACACCCTGTATAAAGAAAACAAAGTATGATCGATGGCGGCTCCAATTTCGTTCAGTTTGCGCATATCACCTGTGACGTCACTACGCCACACAAAAAATCCATTTTTTTCAATTGCAACTAATAAAAAAAGACCTAAAATAGTGAAGAATTAAGACATAACCTCAAAATTTATGTCAAATCATTGAGCTTGACATTTGAAAAATAATTTTCACATTTTTACTATGTGTCATTAGCTTGACGATTTGAAATTGGCGCGCGGAAAGTGCCGACCAATGGTGCCGTTATCACCTGTGACGTAGCGACCAACCTGCGCAATTTCATACATTGTTTTCTTTGGATCATGAAAACATAACCATTGATATTTTCACCAACTAGATCTACATAGGCTTGATGTGCCAAGAAGTATTTTTGGTAAACCAGCTTCGGAAAACATTTTTATTTAAGGTATGCGCGGTGGCGTTTTTTACACGAGATATAAATACAGTAAATAAACAAACGATTTTACAAAAAAAAATAGTTGTCGGTGGAGTTAGAAAATATTTCTACTAAATTAATGTAGGGGTGACGGTAGTTTTCACCTCAGTACTTTTTTCTTAATTTTTGTGAGAAAGTCAAATGTTAAAGCGCTTAACAAAGGTACGCGAAATCTCTTTCAAATCGGAATCATCATCATCATCATCATTTTCAGCTTATTCAACCATTTCTAAATATGGTGTAGCCTCCCTCATATATTGAGATACTCTCTTTGTAGTTGGGCCCATTGTTGTCTAGTGTTAGCTTTTTTTATAGATGCACTGAAAAAAAGGATCTCTCAGTCGAAATGAATATGACTTTGACCCAAAAGATTGGCGCTTTTCAATAGGGCCAAGAACGACGTTTCTTTGCCCAAAGCATTAACTATCTTTTCATAAGCTTTAAAAAATTACTTTAGAGAATAGAAGAATCTATCTGTCCAAAGTATTTTACTCTTGACCCAAAATTAATATGCAAAGAAGTTCTTGCTACAAGAACAATAGTCTCTTTGATTCATGCAAAAACTCTTTATTGAAAAGGGACATTTCTTGATTAAAGAGACACTTTTCTTAAACCAATAGCGAATACCATTGACTCAACTAAAATTTATTTTGATCTAAGAGAAGTCTATACATCATATACAGGCATATTACGAGATATGTTATTTTCTGATAAATTTAGGTTTTCCTGGTCTGTAGTAAGTAAAGTGATATTATTTTCCTCCATATAGTAGTTATTTTCAGTACGGATCTCAGAACTCGAATGGCCAGATGCTACGTCTTCTCTGTGTTACTCTATGGATGTGACAGCTGGACACTGGATTCACAGACCGAGAAGAGAATAGAAGCCTTCGAAATGTATATATACAGACGGATGCTGCGAATCTCATGGGTACAAAGGATCACCAACAATGAAGTACTCCAGCGCATGCAGAAACAAAAAGAGATACTGAACACCATCAAGGAAAGAAAAATGCAATACCTGGGTCATGTGATAAGAGGTGGTAGATACGAAATACTGCGCCTCATAATAGAGGGCAAAGTGCAAGGGAAAAGATCAGTAGGAAGACGCCAGAACAGGTTGGTTCAGCAAGTACCGCCGAAGGCATTTCATCAAGATTAGAGACTTATCATTCTTCTATGTTGGTCTTGTCTGTACCCAAATCTTGTCTTTTTTGTCCCTCGCCTTTTTCTTCATAATGGTCCTTAACATGCCGCAAATCGCATATTTTCATTCGATGATGTTAGAAGGTTTCCGACGTTTACTCTAGTAATCTTCATACCACATATTGTTTCTGCGTTTTCCCGTATATCTTTGTGCGCGTGACACTCAAATAGTGTATGGTTAGCCGAGTCTGACGCCTCGCAATACCAGCATGTAGGAGAGTCAGCCTTGCGGATCCTGTGCTCGCCAAATACTACACGGCCTAGTCATGGCTTGCGTGATGTAGTAGTCCGTGTTTACTTGGTCGCATTTTATCCAATCTTTAATACTGGGTATGAAAGTCTTTGTCCATCCGCTATATGCTTGTCTTGTAAAATGTTAGCTA
Source organism: Sitophilus oryzae (assembly GCF_002938485.1). Classification (NCBI taxonomy): domain Eukaryota; kingdom Metazoa; phylum Arthropoda; class Insecta; order Coleoptera; family Curculionidae; genus Sitophilus; species Sitophilus oryzae. Next base: position 836,380 of record NW_022145636.1, on the reverse strand, counting down.
TGCGGGCCCAAGTTATCCCTGCTAATTTCCTAATATCATGGTCCCATCTTAAGTTTGGTCTTCCTCTAGGTCTCTTAATTCCTCGTGGGTACCATGCTGTAATTTTTGTGGTCCATCTGTTGTCCGTCCTTTTTGCCAGGGTCCTGCCCATTGCCACTTGAGGGATTTGATTCTGTGGATGATTACTATTACCTTGGTATTTTGTCGTATCCACTCTATTCTTTTATGGTCTCTCTTGGTTCTTCTTCTTTCTCAGCCTGGTTCCATCCAGTGTTGGATATAGGCCTCTTCTAGGTTTTTCCACGCTTCGCGATCTCCAGCCAATCTTATCCATTGTCTTCCCGCCACTGCCCTGACGTCATCGACCCATCTCTTTTTTGGTCGGCCCACACTTCTTGTTGTTCCCCTAGATCTCCATAGGATTGCTTCAGACGTAAGCACAGGTAGACGTAAGCACAGTGAAGCCATACGTAAGCACAGGTAGAATGCAGCTGTCGTAAGCCTTTTTCTTTAGGTTCATGGGCACCTTTTTATCCTTGAAAATATAGCTCATATTTTGCTACCCATGTCAAATGGATCCTGCGTTTGATCTCCGTATTTTGGTTTTCCTTGCCCAGCTTGATTTTATGATCTAAATATATATAATGGTCTACGTTTTCAATAATAACGTTGTCAACGGTAATGTTATGGATATTGTTGCTCATTACCTTGGTCTTCTTCAAGTTCATTTTAAGGCTAATTTTCTGGGGTTGGTCATTTAGCTCATTTAGCATGGTGTTCAGTTCTTGAATGTCGGTGCTCAGCAAGACAATATCGTCTGCGAACCTCAGATGGCTAAGGTGTGCCCCATCGATGTTTAGACCTCTATTTTCCCATTCTAATTTCTTGAAGACATTTTGCAGTGCCAGTGTAAATAACATGGGAGAGATGGTATCTCCTTGTCTCACGCCCTCCTTGCTGAGTGGTATCATTTCTGCTTTGAGGTTATCATCTAATTTAACTTGGAAGGTTGCACTATCATAGATATTTTTAATAATGGAATAATATCTGGAATCAATTCTCGCGTCCTCCATTGCAGCTAGAAATGACCAGGTTTCGATGCTGTCAAAGGCTTTTTGGTAGTCTACAAAGCTCTCTTGGTTATTCCCAGCATATTTTGATCCATGTCGTAAGCCTTTTTCTTTAGGTTCATGGGCACCTTTTTATCCTTGAAAACATCGCTCATATTTCCAAATGCTACCCATGTCAAATGGATCCTGCGTTTGATCTCCGTATTTTGGTTTTCCTTGCCCAGCTTGATTTTATGATCTAAATATATATAATGGTCTACGTTTTCAATAATAACGTTGTCAACGGTAATGTTATGGATATTGTTGCTCATTATCTTGGTCTTCTTCAAGTTCATTTTAAGGCTAATTTTCTGGGATTGGTCATCTAGCTCATTTAGCATGGTGTTCAGTTCTTGAATGTCGGTGCTCAGCAAGACAATATCGTCTGCGAACCTCAGATGGCTAAGGTGTACCCTATCGATGTTTAGACCTCTATTTTCCCATTCTAATTTCTTGAAGACATTTTCCAGTGCCAGTGTAAATAACTTGGGAGAGATGGTATCTCCTTGTCTCGCGCCCTTACCGAGTGGTATCTTTCCTGTTTTGAGGTTATCATCTAATTTAACTTGGAAGGTTGCACTATCATAGATATTTTTAATAATGGAATAATATCTGGAATCAATTCTCGCGTCCTCCATTGCAGCTAGAAACGACCAGGTTTCGATGCTGGCAAAGGCTTTTTGGTAGTCTACAAAGCTCTCTTGGTTATTCCCAGCATATTTCGATCCATTGAGCGTTGGCGACCTGCAGTTTCCTTATGGTGTCCGTTTTAAGTGCCCAGGTTTCGCATTCATAGCTCATCCCTGATAGTACCCATTGATCGAATGTTTTCTTCTTTGACAAAGTGGCATTCTAGATTTGAATATGATTGAGTTTCTTCCATAAGTACTCCATGCCAAAATAATTCTTTTGTTGATTTCTCTAGTAGAGATCCCGAGCTGTGTATTAGTTGTCCCAAATATATGTATTCTGCTATTTCCAGTACTGTGTTATTGATTAGAATGTCTAGTTCTGTCCACTAGTTCGTTGTACATTACTATCTAGTTTTTGCTAAGTTCATTTTGAGACCCATTTTATTGCTGGCTGTATTTAGTTCGTTAATTTGTGCTTGTAGTTCTTCAGAGCTATTGGCAATTAGGACTATGTCATCAGCGAATCTTATATGGTTGAGATATTCTCCATCTACTTTTAATCCTTTGTTGGTCCAGTCCATCGGAATAACGGTTCTTAAAATATCTCAAAAAATGTGTTTATTTTTTCAAAGTTCCCTCTAACGGACAAACGAAGCACTTTTGTATAAAGGCCAATAAAATTCAATATCCAATGAACTTATTTTAATTCCAAAAATATGTATTAGTTCTATGTCCACGGAATATTGGGACAACCCGTAGAGTTTGATATTGATTTTTGCTATTTATTAACTAAAAGTTATGTAAAAATATGAACTAAGAAAGTATATTAAGAGCTTAGATTAAATTGTACAATTGTGTGCTAATTTAAACCTTGAAACAAATAACAAAAGTAATTTCCATTTGAAATGTAAAATAATGACAGAAAAAAGACATTTTGCGTGACACAAGAATGGAAACGTTTATTTAGAATCACGAGGTGTAGTAATATAAATATTTACAATTACACAATTTATTTAAATAATGCCAGTGCATTTATCATGATTGGCCGATATTGAAAAGATAAGTTTATTGTTAAAGTTCAATATTTTTAAAATAGTTCAATACATTATGCGTTGTTGTTTTTCTATTTAATTATTTGAATTGAATAAGAATAAATATTAGATAAATAAATTAGTATCAATAGGGGCGCAGGTATAACAAGGCCTTCCCCATCATGAACCTTCTAAAACGCTATGCACTACTTCTAAAACCACAAAGGAAGTGTTAATGCTCAGCAAGAATAAAGTGAGGCTTACAGATATCTTGAGAGGACATATTACTGTCCTGTGGTATAGCAAAATAAAACACTAATTCACCACAATACACCAAAACACTTTACTTTTCTCAGTTTTGGCGTTTTTTGTTGCCTCGTTCAATTTTGTTTTGTTTTGAGCTATTTCCAAAACGTGGTGGTATCTGTATCGGAGGCAAAGGATTTTTTTCATAAATCTCAGTGAAAGAAGTAAACCTAGACGTTTCTAAAATAGTTGTTGTTACGATGATATTTCGTTAATTACATCTCGTTTTATGTTATATTTATCCACGGAATTAATATTTGAACACGCGTTTATTATATGTATAGTAGATATTTAAGAACAAAACTTTTCACTTAAACTGCTAAGGAATATAATTACAATATTTTTATTATTTAATTTTATTATAATGAATTAGTATAGGGAAATTAAAATAACTTTGGTTGCACATCAAAATACTACCACGAGCAAACTCCATAAGACGACGCATGGTGTCATTGATGACGTGCAACGAAAGTTGTTTTAATTTCCCTTTATATAAAATCGTATTTGATATGTTTGTTTACGGCCTTAATTGATTAATATAAGAGTAGTATTGCTTGATGAGTAATACTGGTACTCAATCATGTACTTACTCATCATGATGATGAGTATTGCTTGATGAGTAATACTGGTAACATCAATATATTCGCTTGGGTAAATTATTATTTGACCCGATGTCAAAAAAAGTATCCACAATTCAAAAGGTCCACAATTCAAACTAGAAAAACAAAACCAAATTAGTAAACTAAACTTTGCTGCAGACTACAGTTTAAATGTTACTTACTTAAATGTTAACTGTTACTATAGTCTGTAAAACGAATAACTTTGAATTTGACAGTTCCCGCGGGCTATTCTAGTGTTAATTTTATTAGGTTAGCAACTTGCGGCCATGCTTTGAATAAGAAGACTAAGGAAGGAGCATAATGCTATCCATGTATTCATGCATGGTGGGCGGAAAAGCCACCATAAAAGCTCTCTAGGGTGGGGATCCTTGACAGTTCTGTTTGACGATTCATTTGACACATTTGAATTTGATTTGAAATTTTGTGGATTTGTCAGTCTTTACGGAGCTGATTTTATATTATTTATTATTTATTCTACAACTGATAGTTGTATAAAGGTAGTAAATCTAGATGGAAATTGTGGCAGAACTAAAACAGTGACACTATCGCGATTTATCGAAAAAGACTCTAAAATAGTTGGTTGTGTAGCGTGCGGTAGATCTCGGCAAAAATTGAGTGAAATAATGGAACAACTTTTCGCTAGTAAGTGACTATACATATAATATACATACGTGTAGTAAACCGATCATTTATGAAATTCACTTAAATTAACTAAATTATATATTTTTCTTGCATTTTAGCTTTTATTTATTACTTGTCAAAGATTAGATGTCAAAGAATTTAGATACGTTAATTTGACTTACCTGCTTCAGTAGCGTATCGGATGTTTGTGTTAATAAATACTTATTATAACTTATCTATTTTTATTAGAATTATATATTTTTATAACAATTTTAATAACTACCAACATTTATTCACACCGTAAAATAAAACAACAAATTATTGAGTCTACCCCACGTCTACCCTACATCATAGTTTTACATTTTTTAAATAAAATTAGAACGACACTGATAAACCGGAATTTAAGTCGGCCATATTTGAGGCCCATCGCGGTGTACCTAAGATTTTTGATATGCTCCTTCCTTAGTCTTCTTATTCAAAGCGGCCATGCTGACGCAATGCCGTCTCTAATAGAACAGCCTCGGAGCGAGATTTATGACGTCACCCTAGTTAGATACTACGGATTAATAAATATGTTGTATAATATATGGAAAACATAATTATTCCTCGTATTTTTGGTTTGTATTTTAAAAATTATATAGTTTACATGAAATATACATAATATACAGTTAATAAATACAATATATATACCTATTTATAGTAATAAATACTTTGGCAGATAAACTATGAACCATACAAATGCAGCAAATGTTTTACAATATGGCTGAAATCGTACTCCATAGTCAATGTAGATAGTTTTTGTGTTAAGAATAATAATTTAAAAAAATATGTGGTCATCTTTTGACAAGTTTATATTAGTTTATTTATTGCAGTAAACATTATAATATATAAATAAATTTTGTGAATGCAAATAATAATACATCACTATTAGTAGATATTGAATGTTTTTTGTTAATTAGATCGATTTTCAAACCCAAAAATTTAAAATATATTTTACATTTTACCCATTATCTTATGTACCACCTATTCATTATTTGCATATTGTAAAACATTTGCTGCATTTGTATGGTTCATAGTTTTATTTGCCAAAGTATTTATTACTATAAATAGGTATATATTATATTGTATTTATTAACTGTATATTATGTATATTTCATGTAAACTATATCATTTTTAAAATACAAACCAAAAATACGAGGAATAATTATGTTTTCCATGTATTCTACAACATATTTATTAATCTGTAGTATCTAACTAGCGTGACGTCATAAATCTCGCTCCGTGGCTGTTCTATTAGAGCGGCATTGGTCTAATATTTAGAAATGTCAAAAGCTGATGACATTTTACTTTTGTCAGTTATGACATTCCGTGTTGATTTTTGCAAGAAGAGGAAGAACTGTCACTTGTTTTATTATTTTCCTTTTCAATTGAAATGAAAGTGAAATATCACGAAAGTAAAAAGAGATACCTATCTGATTCGTTCAGGCACACAATTTAAAGAATATCAGTAACTTTTTTGACAGAGTGATTTTATATTTGCCATGTTGGTAATAAATAACGGTCAAAATTCAAAGTTATTCATTTTATAGACAATAATTAGACGATTTTTTAAATAATCTTGTGTATATTTTGTTCATGAGGCGCAATACCGTGGATTATAAGCCGATAAATGGTAGACCGCTAGTTTGTCACTGTTTTATTTTTTTTAGTATATTGTAATTAATATTAGACAATGATTAAAACTAAATATTCTTGTGTAAACTTTATCATTAACGGATTAGCCAATTTAATTTACCATCGGTTAATTTACCATCGGTAACTGTTATATCAGTTTTTTCATGTTTACTTATTTTTCTGAAGCCAAACAAAGTTTGACCTTGTTTTCCTCGTGCTATTTCACAAAATAGCACGATAAATATAAGCCCGTGTTATAAAAATTAGTTCCCACGTTTCCTGGAATTGATCGAAACTTTGATTGAACCCAGATTAATAATAAAAAACAAACAACCCATCACGGCGCGTCTCGATCAATTTCAGGAAACGTGGGAACTAATTTTTATAACACGGGCTTATATGTATCGTATTATTTCTAGAAATGTTTTGCGAAATGTTTCACGAAATATTTCCAGAAATATTTCGTAAGACATTTCGGGGATAGTGTAGCGGCTGTTTTAAGGTTTATCTAAACGATTTTTAATCAGTTTCTCTATTCTCAATATAGTACAATTTAATATTTTTTAAAATAGACTACAATTAAATTGTTAAAATTATTCCAACCGTCTACAAATTTAAGTATATCTAAATTACCTACAGTTAAACAACTGTTTTCTATATACGTAATATATAAACATTTATAACAGGAAGTGAGTAAAACAAGTATTGTCCGATACAGAGACGAACATCGTTTCCTTCATCGCTAAATGCGTTTATAGATATACGACACATAACTTATGTCGTACCGCATTTATTTGCATCAATGTAACTTATAGCGAATAACTTGTCTCTTATCTCTTCCTATTTTTCTCTCTCGTCCAGCTTTATAGCCTAGTCATTCCGCGTCACATCTATACGTTTTATATGTGAGGCTTCGTTCTATACAGATCTTAAGTATGCAAATAGTACCGTAAGCACGAATAATCGTCAATTGAACGTGGAGAGTTCATCATTCTCCGCAACACTATTCAATATGGCATTATACCATAAATTTCGTATTTTGTAGACAGTTTTTGTAGTTTGGCGATATGCTGATTATTTCAGAGACATTTAGGCGTATTCTAGTTGATACTTGCGCACTTCGTTGTGCATAAACATTTTGAACGATACTTTCCTTGTACCTCTTGCAACCCATTTGTTTTACTATTATATTCCCATTGTTTTAAAATGTGGAAACACTATTTTGATGTATTTGTCACTTTTAATATTTTACTTATATTTTATAGATGTTTTAGTTAGTTGTTAAGCAAGTACCGTTCATTTTACCTACATATTTATAAAAAATGTATTTTATCCTATTGAACTTTACTACCTCACTCCTATTGAACTATCTAAACGAACTGGAATAGTTTATTGTACAGGGTGGGTCAAATTCGACACTTTTAAATGGAAACACCCTTTTCTATAGGAGGCAGACAAAAACTAATATCGGTGTCTGGAGCTCAATTTTTGTCAAAAACATGATGGTGAAAACCGCATATCGATAGCTGTTACCGTTTCGGAGTTACGGGGTGTTTTCAAAAATATGCATTTTTAATAAATCGCTGTATCATTTTTTTGCTTTGGAAAATATTGTATTTTTATGAAAACATTTCCAAAGCACCTTTTTCCGTAGAATTTAATGGTTTAAGTATAATTTTTTTAAAATTAATAATTTAAGAATTATCAACAGAAAATTTGATTTTTTATATGGGACACCCTGTATATTTTTAATTTATTGAAAAGAATTTAAAATTACCTTTCCAAAAATATAGCACACTTGATATTTTGCTCGATTCCTCTTCGAGATATAGAGTATATAAAAATTCGCCCCCTTTAAATAAGTAGGCTTTGAACGTGACCGGCTGTAATGCAAAAAAAATCCAGCTGTGAGCATCAATTAAAACGAAAATAATATTTGCTATGAGAGATGCAGAATTTTATAACAATTTAAAATATATTTAACCAACATCAACACATTTAAACTATATTTAATAACAATACAAATAAATAGCAAAGCAAGACATGAGATTTTGCTACAGGTGTTCGACATATCGACCGTCTTCTGTTATGGACATACGGGGCAGTTTTTGAACATTTTTCGCGAAATTCATTAACTCAGTAGGGGTGAAAGATACCCTCCCATAACTGCTAAGTATTTCTAATTCTTGTTTAGATTATATGGAAGAATAAGGAACCTTTATTCTTCTGCAAATATACCCATAGGATTAGATCCATGGGCTCTAAGTCATGCGGCCTCGACGGCCAACGGCTGGGATCTTGATTAGCTATTCAATTATTCTTGAAATTGGCTGCAAAAATTTAAAAGAACTACTCCCAGCAAGATATAAGAAGGACTTTTCAAGCATGTTTGCATGTTTTATGGAAAATAAAACCTTAGTTTCCTACGTACCAAACAAAAATGTTATAAGTTATTCTTTTATCTATAGAACATAACGATGACAAAATAAGTGGAGAAATAACTGATTACAAATCAGACATAAACTTACATTACAATAAAACAAAGGGTGCAGTAGACAACAGATAAATTAGCAAAGGAATTCACGATACAAACACAAACTAATCGGTGGCCGATGGCAATATTTTTTCATCTGCCGAACATTGGTGGCATCAACGCCTAGAAACTTTGGATGTTGAAAAATCCAGATTGGAAAAAAAATCGCTTGGATAGGAGAAGAATGTTTTTGTTGGAGTTGGGCCAAGAATTAATTAGAAAAAACATAATTCGTAGATACCAACATGACAAGTCGTTACATTCCAATATAAAACAATCCATGTTAACCATTTTGCCAGAATTAAACGTAAGGAACGAACAACCTGTTCCTGTTACTGACAGAAAGCAGCGATGTTACTTATGCAGCAGAAGTAAAGACAGAAAATTTCGAAAGTTTTGTATTCGGTACAATCAGTTCGTGTGTGCAGAACATTCAAAAAATATAACAGTTTGTAATAAGTGTGATAATTAAATCATTATTTCAAAAGTCACCAAAACGCTTGTTCATTTTTTCATTATTATTTTTGTTTTTATTATTTCTAATCATTTCATTTACTTTTTTTTTTCAAAATGTACCTATTAATTCATTAATCAACACTGACAACTTTTTTGTGTAAAAAATTATTTTTTTAAAAGCAGAATGTGTTTTATTTTTAATGTAACATAAAAAAATGACAATAAGCTAAAAAAATGTTGGGGTACATTTGGACCCCACCGGTATTTAATGTAAGTTTTTGACCACGGGTTTATGAAGGTTAAGAGACCTAGAGGAAGACCAAACCTGAGATGGGACCATGATATTAGGAAATTAGCAGGGATAACTTGGGCCCGCATAACCAGCAATAGACAGCAACGGGCCCAATTACAAATAGTTCAGTCATTTGTGATTTTTGCTTGGAAAAAAGTCCGGAAGTTTTGCAACTTTGCAGGTTTATAGGTTTTGGGGTCCCTAACTAAAATCCATAAAATGCACATTTCCAGACTCGCCGCCGGCGCCGCCATGTTGCCAAGATGGCGCCCAAAATCGGTATTTTGGGAATATCTCGAAAGCTATGCGTTTTTCGCGAAAATTTGAGGAGAGCAAAATTAATGAGAATAAAATTTCCTATACATAAGTCTTTATGAAAATTTTCGCTAAGGTCAACCGTTTAGGCAGAAAATCCCTGGAAATTTTACAATTTTGCGTAAACTATGATATATTATGTATAGTCGATTTTCCGAAATCAAATGTCGATTAGGGTTCACTAAAACTAGTTTTAGTTTAGTTTCTTCAATCTTGTCATAAAACAGTGGCGTATCATTAATTCGCTCAATAATTTATGAATAATTAATTTTAATTAATAAAAATGTGTACTTGTTTCCACACCACTCAAGAGGTAAAGTATATGGCGCGTTTATTTTAACGTGGTCTCCTCGGAGGCCTACTCCACTAGATAAATTAAAAACTTTAACTTATCTGCACAAGCCCGACGAATCTGGTTCATTGATGTCAAAGTCGATCGTGTCTGCTGTGCTGGGCTCATCAGGGTGGTTGCTCAATACGTCCAACTCTTCATCTTCAGCCGCCAGAGAGATATCTACAGGCAAGTCCAACTCCTCTTCATCGGATTCGTCGAGTGACACTTCAGTGACGTTGTCACAGGATTTCCCATTGTAGTATGCACAAATCATTGAACATTTTAATCCTGCTTTTCTGCATCCGCAAGCTTTACCATAGTTGTTGGTTTTGCATTTACAGGATAAAAATGCCAACAGGGATTTTGGAGCTGGATCTTTCAACGTTGTGACTGGAGTAATGCCTGCTTTTGTTTTCTTCCAACCCCATTCTTCGGCATCTTTGGTACAACCAGACCAATGCTGAACCTGGTGGTAAGTTCGCAATGAATGCTGTCCAGCACGACAATTAATTATTCATAAATTAATGAGCGAATTAATGATACGCCACTGTGTCATGACAAAATTGAAGAAACTAAACTAAAACCAGTTTAATCGACATTTGATTTCGGAAAATCGATTATACATAATATATCATATTTTACGCGAAATTGTAAAATTTCCAGGGATTTTGTGCCTAAACGGTTGACTTTAGCGAAAATTTTCATAAAACCTTTTTTATAGGAAATTTTATTCTCTTTAATTTTACTCTCCCCAAATTTTCACGAAAAACGCATAGTTTTCGAGATATTCCCAAAATACCGATTTTGGGTGCCATCTTGGCAAGATGGCGGCGCCGGCGTCAAGTCTGGAAATGCGCATTTTATGGATTTAAGTTAGGAACCCCAAAACCTATAAACCTGCAAAGTTTCAAAACTTCCGGACTTTTTTCCAAGCAGGCCCCTTTTTTGATCCCCAATGACTGAACTAAAAGAGAGTATCTAAATATGTGAGGGAAGCTACACCATAATTGGAAATGGTTGAATAAGCTGAAAATGATGGTGATGAAGATGATATGTCGGCTATATAAAAAAGTGTTTTTCTTAATTTTCCGAATAATACAAAAAAAAACTATTTTCAGATGGGATTTGATCCAAATCCGTTATTAGTGAGCGTCTATATCGAGGAAGAAGCCACTCTACTAAATTTCATCTGAATCTAGGGTATAGTTTTGGAGATATGCATGTAGATATTTGGCCAATACATTTGATTTTCCATTGAGCTATCGATATTATTGTCTTACACGTTAAAATCCACACCACGCAGTTTTGATGACCAGATTGGTATACAGGGTGGTCCGAACTGCATTCCGGAAACTTCGGCAGCATATTCTGCAGATAAAAATAACTAAAAAAGTTCATATAAATGTAAGTCGTAAAATGTTTAGTCTCGGAGATACAGGGTGAAGAAGTTTCATTTTTATTTCGATTTTTTTCAAATAATTTCTGAAGTAACGTCAATATTTTGATGAAAATTGGTGTCTGGGAGTTTTTCGACATGAGAAATTTGATTTTTATGTCAATATGGGTCCTACTTGTAGAGGGCGCCACCTACGTATTTTTTGACTGGTTTGAAGAATATAATAACTTTTCGCCCGTATCTGTGTAAAACTACAGAGTAAAAAAATATAAATTTACAACGTTATTTCACGTAAATGAAGTGCGCCATTTAAAAAAAGATGTATTGCAGCGTTTCCAGATATATAAAACAACTATTTAAAATTATATATTATGGCATTTTTTCTCTGAGTTTCTTAATTTTTTTAAAAAATATCGGAATATGACGATAATTAGGACAGTGACTGTAATTAGGCTTTTTACCATATAATCTATATGTAGTATATATTATATATATTTCGTATGGCAGCAAAGGATACTATTCACAATATAAACAATAATAAAATATACATACAACACACACACACACTTGTTGTCATCAAACATGAAGTCCAAACAAGAACAATACAATGTAAAAATAAAAAATATATGTACATATAAAAATTACGAAATAAAATAAAATTTGATGAAGTGACTGTGGTGGGTTAAAGGTGGATGTCTAGTGCCTTCATCCAGTCAACTGCCTCCTCGGAAGCTTCATGTATGTCAAACATTGTTCCCGGAAATTTTCGCAAGGGGCATTCTGTGACAATATGAAATGTTGTTTGTTGTTGGTGCCCGCAATCACAGCTAGCATCCTCTGATATTCCCCACTTGTGCTTCATATACTGGCATCTTCCGTGACCAGTACGTATACGGTTAAGGGTCGTCCATGTTCTTCTAGGGAGGTTGAAACCCGGGGGCTTGTGTGACGGATCGATAATTAAATTTGCCGAGTCGGGGTTTGACGTATACCATTCTTTCTGCCAGGCTGTTTGAGGTAGAAAATCTTCACGGGTTAGTCTTTCGCCCAGTTTCCAAGAAGGTCTCCTAGACTTTAGCCTTTGCCTTTGATTATCTAGGCAATCCTGGTGTAATGGTAAGTCAGGATCTGCAGAACATTTTCCGCATTCTTTTTTTAGTGCTGCTTGGCGACGTATTTCCGGGGGCTCAATATTTGACAGAACAGGCAACCATTGTGTCGGTGTGGACTTTACTGTGCCTGATATAGTCCTCATAGCTTCGTTGAGCTGTGTGTCAATAATATTTGTATGAGCACTATTGGCCCACACAGGACAGCAGTACTCAGCGACTGAGTATACGAGTGAAAGCGCTGTAGTTTTTAGGACTGGTGCGTCTGCTCCCCAACTTGTTCCAGATAGTTTGTGAAGTACGTGGTTTCTAGTTTTCAAGTTGGAGGCCATTTTAGTTAGATATTGTTTATATGTTAGAGAGCGATCCAATGTCACGCCAAGATATTTTGGGAGATGGTTGTATTGCAGTACATGATTTCTGAATTCAATCTGCGGCCTGTAGTTCGCATATTTATTGCTTAGATGGAACGTAGTAGATTTTGTTTTATTTACGTTGATCTTGAGCCTCCATGTATGTAGAAACGTTTCTAGCATTTGCAAATCACTAGTGAGCACCATGGTACAAAGAATACAAGGTATGATATTGCGCAGGTTGGTCGCTACGTCACAGGTGATAACAGGCGCTATTGGTCAGCACGGTCCGCGCGCCAGTTCAAATCGTCAAGATATTGTTATCAACCTGTTTTTTTGTTTATATACCGTCATTGAATTATCGCTAAGCAAGTTACTGCGGAGCAGTGCGTAAGGAGTCGGGCTGGGAAGCGAGAGACCGGAGTTCGAATCTCGGCCGGGACATAACTTTTTATTTATTTTTTTAAATACTGTTGTATTCTATAGTTTATTTTTGTAGTATAAAAAAAGAACTATTTATTCTGTTATTTTTTAAAAAAAATAAATGTATCGGGCCCTAATTGTACCTAAAAGTAATATATTTTTAGTGATCCATATTGTAAACTATTTAAAATTTCAGTCACTTAAAAAGTTAATTTGCATTGAATAATTGCCTACCATTAAAGGAAATTTGAGCTATATAATCCTTGATGGGCATATTCTGGGTATGCAAATACTTCCTCTAAATTTTGGGTTTCGTTCAACCGATTTATTCTCATAACCTGAAACATCTACATATAAAAAGAAGCACAGGTCACTAATTATAATAAACTTTACCCTTGGAATTACTTCCACTAATTATAATAAACTTCACCCTTGGAATTATTTCTATCACAATTACAATACATTCATCTGCATTGGCATTTTCTACTTTTCGATGGGAAACAATAAAATTCCCAACATTTTTTAAATGATGTAACAATTCCTCTTGTGGTTACTTTTCCATAGATATCCTCATCTCTGTCCTCATGCGAATTCAAAGGCAATGAACATGAAAATTATTTACCATAAACATCGCAAACTAAAAACCTAATAAACAATTTTATACCGAATATAGAAATAAATTTAGTATTCTTACCTATTATGGTCCAAATCCATGTTAATAGATAATTATTATTTTTAAATATATTTTGGAACTGCTGGTTTTAGTAATTATTAAATTAAACGAATTAAAAAGTCTTAAAAATAAACAATTCTTAATCATAACCCCAAAAAATGCAGATCTCCTGTCAACTTTCTATATTTTTTATTTATTCATTATTTTCCTAGTGACGTCACAGGTAGTATGCGCGAACTGAACGAAATTGAAGCCGCTAACGATCATACCTTGTATTCTTTGTACCATGAGTGAGCACTGCCTCCGAAGTGTTAAAATCATTCGATTGGGTCACTAGGGCTATGTCATCGGCGTAAATAAACTTTCGTGCTCTCGTTTCCGGTAGGTCAGAAATGTACAAATTGAAAAGGAGCGGGGCCAGCACTGATCCTTGTGGTAATCCGTCATTTAAATTATATAGCTTGCTTACATTTCCATTTAGGTGAACTTGGAACTCGCAGGCTCCCGAAGCTGTTTAAAAGGACCAAGGTAGTAGCCATTTTAAAGCCATCTAAATCTGGACACAACGCTGAGGATTACAGGCCCATTGCACTCATGAGTGTTTGCTACAAATTGCTGGAGAGACTTCTGTATAATAGACTGGCACCAACTATCTTAGAACAGATTCCTATAGAACAGGCCGGTTTCAGACCAAACCGAAGTTGCAGCGACCAAGTTCTAGCGCTAACAACTCATATAGAGAGGGGATTTCAAGAGAAGAAGAAGTCTGTGGCTGTGTTCATCGATCTAACATCGGCGTACGATACGGTATGGCGAAAGGGAATGGTCCTAAAATTCATAAGGGTGATACCATGTAAGCTAATTGCACAATTATTAAATAGCATGCTGTCTAGTCGGAAGTTCCAAGCTTGTATACTATATGTAGTATAAATATTAGTACTTCTCGCAAAGGGAAAATAGTACATTTAACACTTTTTCAAGTTATGTAAATAAATTCAAAATTAAGATTTTGTTCGGATTTCAGGGCTCAATTGTCCTGAATATCCAAAGCTTGTATGGAAGCATTACTATAAGTATCGGTCGCCTTAATATAAGTATCGATATCTATAAAACTTTTCACTGCTATCTTCGAATATCATTCTAGTTTTTTTATTTTGAATACTTTCGCGTCTGTAATATTACATGCATTTGAAATAATTGCTAGTTCTGAAAGTAAATTATTTCTACCTGTCGACTTGACTCGATTATTTAATAGTGAACATGATTGATATATTAGCAATTTATGTATTTTTATAGAACCGACATATGTTTCAAACAAATTAAAAAAAAATGGTTATATTTTCTTTTTTGGCATTTTCCAATTTCAAAACGGAACCGATGAGGCTTCAAACCAAACCTGACACCTTAATTGGCCAGACTCCCGTACATTCTCCCTTATTCCACGCCTGGTTGGCCAGGATAAACGCAGCAAACTACCGACGCACGTAAACAATAATTACCTGTACGGCATTAATTAAATTAAAAAGACCGTTGCCATACGTAACGCTAGATTTGTTGACACAATTCGGTCGGTTGCCAATCGGACGTTTTCAGATTTGCGGGAAAAATAGACAGAAAACGAGAAAAAAGTAATAGTTGGTTATTTATGCTTCAACGACCGCAGGTGTGTATGTGTGCACATGCTAATTTATTCGTGGAATTATAGAAATGGTACCAGACCGTTTGACGTTTGATTGCTTTATTAGATTTTAAAATATCGAATTGAGAAACACATGGAAATGAAAGTTTTAATTCATTACTGTTTCGTATTATATTAATGAATAAACAGAAAGCCAAGTGAATATGTAATTCATAGATAGTGTGGGTCAAAGGACACACACTCGATGCAATGGTATCAAAATCTGACAAGTTAACTTAGGGTTGCCAACCTCAACCTCCTCTTTTTGATCTCACTGTCCTCTCAGCCCCCATTTCTCTGTATTAAAAAAGTCTTCTTTTTTACATACCAAACTCGAAATCTAAAAAATATTCGTCTATTGATACAATCCTTTAAAAATTGTTATAATCTGTGCCTTTCATTACTCCTACTCGTTTGTACAAAAAGAAAACGAAGAAATATTTATGGACAAGAAATATTTGTGGGAGCGATAAACATGTTTAATTATTTTTATGTTTACTTTCTGTTGGCTTATGTTTTGAAACAAATGTTGAATTTTAACAAGTTTTGGTTTGTTAACGTACTCCGCAGGGTGTTTCAAACTTCAACCAAAATATCAACATTTTGTTTTCCCTCGTATATTTGACAGATGACAATTTTCATTTTTAATTTAGAAAGAGACATTATAAAGCCAAATAATTTATCTACAAATTGCTTAAAATTTCATCAAAATCGGTCCACTATAACACAATATACAGGGTGGCCCATCGAAAACGCTCCGCAAGGCATAACGGCCAGGGTAATTTTTTTTTCAGAAAATTCAAAAACACGTCAATTTTGTTTGTGAGGGGGGAAACTTTTGCCCCAAAAATGATTGCAAAATCTTCAACCCTCTAAGCAGGGGTGTCACCTTCCAACTTTTTTCAAATAGGAAGGCGGGTCAAGTGGTACCGCAATGAAAAGGGCTTTTTATTCTCTATATTTTCCCGCTTCGTTTTTGAAAATCGGTCGAGTCATTGAGAAAATATGAAGGATTGAAATTTGAAAAGTTTATTTAAACATTTATCAGAATAAATGATAAGGATAAATTCTTTCAACCAATTTGCTGTTTTTTATTATTATTTCTAGATGTTTACGCATTTTTTCACTTGCCACAAGGTTGAACGATCAGGTGCGGCATTTGCTAGATAGCTGTTCTGTGACTTGTGCGTTGAAGTTCTTCTCAATATCGTTAAACTTTTTAACAATTAAGGTGTACTCACTTGCAGAAAAAGTGGAAATAATCGAACTTTATTTTAAAAATAATGAATGTAGCAATCGGTTTCCGCTGATATTCAATGAATGCCATCCTGAAAAACACCTTTATGGCAAAATTGTTCGCGAGTTAGTAGCAAAATTTCGCGAAACTGGTTCCGTTATGAATAAAAAGAGACAGAGGGAAAACCCTGTAATAAATGAAGCTATGGAGGTATTCGTATTGGGCCAAGTTGCCATGGATAGTACGCTGAGTACAAGAAAATTAGCCAATGCAAAATTAGCCGGCGTGAACCGTACCAGTGTCGAAAGGATATTAAAAAAACACAAGTTCCACCCGTACAAAATTCAGTTGGTACAGGAACTCAACGAAGACGATTTTGATCGTCGCTTGCAATTTTGTGAAACTGTGAGTGAACGAGTGGCGAATGATAATAATTTCCTATTTAATGTGTGTTTTTCGGATGAGTGTACTTTCTTTTTGAACGGTGTAGTTAATCGGCATAACTGTCGGTACTGGGCTGAGGGTTTTTCACGAGGTGCACACACAAAACCCTCAGAAATTGAACGGGTGGGCTGGTATTTTTGGAAATTCTATTTTGAGTCAGTTTAGCGATATTGAGAAGAACTTCAACGCACAAGTCACAGAACAGCTATCTAGCAACTGCCGCACCTGATCGTTCAACCTTGTGTCAAGTGAAAAAATGCGTAAACATCTAGAAATAATAAGAAAGAACAGCAAATTGGTCGAAGGAATTTATCCTTATCATTTACTATGATAAATGTTTAAATAAACTTTTCAAATTTCAATCCTTCATATTTTCTCAATGACTCGACCGACTTTCAAAAACGAAGCGGGAAAGTATAGAGAATAAAAAGCCCTTTTCATTGCGGTACCACTTGACCCCCCTTCCCATTTGAAAAAAGTTGGGGGATGACACCCCCGCTTAGAGGGTTGAAGATTTTACAATCATTTTTGGGGCAAAAGTTGTCCCCCTCACAAACAAAATTGACCCGTTTTTGGATTTTTTGAAAAAAAAAAATATCCTGGCCGTTATGCCTTGCGGAACGTTTTCGATGGGCCACCCTGTATAAAACTTTAAAATAAATGAAAAATTTTAGGTGCCCGTTTTTCGTGCTGGTAAGTGTATTTTAAGTATATCTTACAGCAAGATTTGCGGTTTCACCTTTGACAGACATTAAAAAATTCCAGCAAATATAGCTGTTAACTAGTATTCTTCTGCCTTTCTAAAATAAACATTATTATACATTTTTTTATAATATATTAAGACAGAGTTCAGATTTTTTAAGTTTTCTTTTATATATTATACGCTAAATTGGACTCATTCTTCTAGGAAATATTCTATCGAAAGATAAGTTGCTTTAAACAACCCATCAATGCCTATTGCACTGAATATTATTATTTAATTAAATTGTAAATCTAACAGACATATTCAAACAAACTGTCAATTGAAATACTTGATATCTAAATTTCATTCAGTACCTATATGATTTTACTTGCTGTCACATTAATTGTTTTTCGTAATTATTTTAATAAAGTCAATTAAGTAGCGAGAGTAAATGTTTCTTGTGGAACAGCTCGCCGATTTGAATTAATGAATATTAGATAAACCGTATTGGAATAATTGAGTCTTTTACTTCATTAATGCATTCTGTCTGTGTTAAACTACTTTGCACAATAAACGTAATATATTCGCGTGGTTATACAAAGAGCAAATGTATTTGATACAGTAGTAAGTTGATTAGTTTTATTAATAAAGATTAATATACAAATATGTATGTATCTAAATATATGCAGTGAAATAATATTATTTGTGAGTATGTCTAGACCTTTTTTTGTTATGCCTTATTAGATATCTAATTCTGATTATACAACTCTATGTATATTTTTCTATTTATTTGGAAGGATGTGATTAATAAGTGATAATCATTTAAGTGATTATCGCTTGGTGGCCATACTGTAATTGTCATTTTTTAAAATGTTAATTCAGAAGTCATTTCTGTCAGTTTCACAAAATATCCCGCCAATTCTTATTACAAAATGGCAATAGAAAGATGGATATACGTACTTTATTTCGTTGTATAATCTTTTGAATACAACTCGATGTTTCGGAATTACCTAATACTTTTGCTTGACATTCAATGCGATACCGGCAACACTACGACTCTGAAGGAGGAGTAGTGTTGCCGGGTAACGCATTTCGTGTCAGGTAAAAGTATTATTCGGTAATCCCGAAACATCTTGTGGTATTACATTCGAGAATTAACATTTTGTCAATATGCCAAATTAAAAAAAGGTGTTTGATAGAAAAAATTAAAGCCTGTTTGATACAGTACAAGTGTACTTGTATCAAAAACACTTGATTTCTGCCATAATTGTCACATAAACATATTTAATATATGAATGTTGCTAGCGTCTCACTAGTATGGGCACCATCATTTTCAGCTTATTCAACCATTATGTGTAGCCTCCCTCAGAAATTTAGATAACCTCTTTGTAACTGGGCCCATTGTTGTCTCTCGTTGGCCTAAGTTAGCCTGCTTTTGTTCTAATATCATGGTCCTATCTCAAGTTTGGTCTTCTTCTAGGTCTCTTAATTTCTCGTAATTCATGCTATAATTTTTGTGGTCCATCTGTTGTCCGTCCTTTTTTTCAGCTGCCCTGTCCATTGCCACTTAACGGATTTAATTCTCTGGATGGGCATCTAGTATCTAAGTTTTTTGTCGTATCCGCTCTATTTTTTACGGTCTTTGTGTTTATTTTCAGCATATGCATGTCGTTCCAAAGAGTGTTGCAGTTGCGACTTGCAGTTTCCTTATAATGTCCGTTTTAAGTTTCCAGGTTTCGCTTGCATAGGTCATGACTGGTAGTACACATTGGTCGGATGTTTTGAAAACCTATGAATATAAATAATATTTTGCCATCGTTGATGTAACCTAAATATATACAATACAAGAGGCCCCACAGATGCTCAGTTCTTTACTACAGGTTGAATGTGAGGGTTAGTTCGCGCAATTTAACCTGGTATACTGTCTATCGTTTTTATCACGCAGTTTTGTAGCACAGTTTTCTATACAGTGAACTGAGTGACGTACACACTAATAGCTTTAGAATATTTTTTCTGCATTATAGTTGGGGGTTGGAATCTTTGGTGTTACAACAGCAAAATATAAACGCCAATTTACCACAATGCACAAAATCATTTGGAATCGATATAATCAATACAAGTTATCATAGATAAAAATTAAACATGTTCGCTAGATAGTTATTCGATTGAAATAATAAATTTGAAATATTTTTGTGCCAAACGTTTAACAGAAACTGTTTTATCAGATTTTTTTTCTAGAAAAATTGTTGATCACTTTAAAAAAAATAAAAATTTCCCAAATTTATCATTTCAGTCAAATAACTATGTAATCAACATGTTTATTTTTTGTTAATGATGTCAAGTATTGATGATTTCCATTCCAAATATATTGAGAAGGGTTGTTTGTAACAATTTTTACCTAGATACCTTTTTAACGGCGAACATGTATATTTTTTCACTCAGTAGCTTAATACAGGTACGGACAAAAAGTTATTACTCTTCAAAACAGTTAAAAAATATGTAAGTGACAACAAATATCGACGTTAGTTCTGAAATTATTTGGAAAAAATCGAAAAATTTAAATTCTAAACCCTATATCTCCGAAATGAAGCATCAAGCGATATACATTTATACAAACCTTTTTATTTATTTTTTACCTGCAGAATGCCAAAATTTTCCGAATACAATTCGGACAACCCTGTATTTTACTACGGGAAACAGGCAAGTATATTTAAACATTTAAAAAAGACGTCTCCTAAGAGACCTGGTTTATAAATCCAAAAGCAAAAAAAAGTGTTTTTCTTCTTTTGGACATTTAAACATTGTATTTTTACAAACTTCCTCTTGCTCTGTACCTACCAAACCGGTAATTTTTGATTAATGATCCATCTCGACCTGATTGCCGCACATTTGACGTTCTTACTCTATTAATTTTTCCGCGGCATTAACTTTAAGCCCATTATAATGACGACGTTCATTTTCAATCGATGGAGGCTTAAAAGAGTTTCGGCAACCGGTAGTCGCTTGCATCATTGTAATTAACGCTTAACGCACTGTTGTCAAGTCTGTTGAAATTTCACCATATTTTTTAATCGGTTCAACTACAAGCTCTCAAAAAATGAGACACTAACTCACCACAATACGCTTTTTAGTTTTAACTCTTATCTGGCAATATTAAAAGTAAAAAAAGTATTTTGGTCAATTGCGGTTAATTAGTGTCTTATTTTACTGTTGTAATACCAAAGATCCCAATGCAGACTCTAACATATAGTAGTAACAATGCAAACGAAAGTATCACGAATTGAACGATTGAACAAAACAACGTGCACCGGCATTTGTCACATTCCACCTAAAAAACTTACAGAGAGATGGCACTTGTTTCTTGAAACACCCTGTATGAACGGGATTTGGTTTAAGTATTTAATACTCAACCTAACCCTAACCAACCAAGTCTACCTCTCATTCTCCTGCTGCAGAAAAACTTTTTTTGACCACCTATTCTCCGGCATACGTAGAACATGTCCAAACCAGTTTAAGCTGCATTTTTTATTCGATCTAGTACTGTTTTCTCCGATGTATTCATGATACGTCTGACGTTTACTTGCGCTTCTTCTAAGGTAGTTCATTTCAACAACTTGGATTGTGCGCTTCGCCTCTGCACTCAGAGTCCATAGCTCTGAATCATAGCAAAGAACTCACTCCATCAATGTTCGCCCAAGTCTCTTTTTAGTTGTTGCAGACAAGTTTCGGTCCCACCAGAGGTTATTAAGACACCCAATGACTTGTTTGCTCTCCCGAATTCGGGTTTGTATTTCTTTTTTGCTCAAACTCTCGTTGTTGATAGTAGCACCCAGGTATTTAAATTTGTCTGCTTGTTTAATCTGATCGTTATTATTAATGTAGACTTCAAAACAAACGTTGGAATTGACAGCCTATGAAGTATTCGGTCTAATTTAGTCTAATTCCGTTTTTATAAACTAACTTGAAGTCCCCATAAGCAGGGTCTATCTACTTCTAAAATACTGAAGACTTCCCATATCTTGTTGCGGGGAATAGAGTTGTATGCTTTCTCCAAATAAATAAAGGCCTAGATGGACTTCTTATTACAATATATATTGCACCCTCTAAAGCAATAAAATATTTGGAGGTGTGGCTAGACACAAAGTTGACTTTTGGAGAACACACAAGTAAGATAATGGATAAAACGGAGAAAATCGTAGCTGCATTGTTAAATTTAATGGCGAAAATAAGAGGTCCCACAGCGTCTAAAAGACACATTTTAGCAAGCGTCATACAGCTACTAAATATTCGAATAGACTGGCGAAACTAAGGAGATTACAGAAAGCTTTGTGCATTAGAGTTTGCAGGGCCTACCGAACTATATCAGGGGAGAGCGTTGGTGTTATTGCGGAAATTTCTCCGATTGATCTCCTGATACACGAGAGGTATGAAGTTTACAACGGTTCGACATGGAAAGATGGTAGGAAAAATGGACGGGTGGACGGCATGGAAGGTGGATATTTACACTTGTTCCGAATCTGCAAAAATGGATAACGCGATTTTATAGTGAAGTCGATTCTATATCACCCAGGATATGGCTATTTTAAAAAATATTTATATATTAGAAAGAAAATCGACACTCCGGACAGCGATTACGGCCAAACTGAAGACGACGCCGAACATACCCTTTTCAATTGTTGTAGATTTCAGAAACAAAGGGAGGAGTTTCATGAAGCTCGACGGGAGTGGCAGAATGCAGTGGGACCTATGAAATATATCATAATAACAAAAATTTCTGAACGTGAGACACAATGTCTAACAACGCCACTGTAATGAAGTAATGCGGGAGCGGATTCCGTTGCAGATGGTGAAGGCAGCTGGTGAAGGGTTTTTTTAGTCGGTAGGAATCCGACACTATCCGGTAAATCATTCTTTTTTCGGAATGTCTTATGTAAGATTTTTTTCCCAACATCGCACACAAAAAATAGATGGACTTCTTGATCTACTGCTACCTTTTCCATTACCTGCTGAGCTTGTATTAAACATAATTTAAACTAAATTAAAATATCCAATAACTTCCTAATCCCTGGACGCATTCCAGCAACATCTATAGTAATGATGCAAAGTAAAGCATCACGAATCCCAATCCTTGAACCAAACAACGTGCATCGGCATTTGTCACATTCCATCTAAAAAAACACGAACGAATTAAAATGCAATTGTTAAATTGGGCCGTTTAAATGTCAGCATTAAACGTAGCTCGCAGTAACACACAACGAAAATACCGCAAAAATCCCTTTCCCACGAATCTCTTGCCGCGGCGCGCGGCCGAATCCCCTCGGTCTTATTGCGATCGTAGTTTTTTCGTGCGGTCGCTCGTAACGGTCTATTTAAGCATGCGAACACGTCAATTCCGCGAAGAAAAGGCCGTGTGGGACGGCGATCTTTCTTCTTGCGCCCTCTCGACGGGCATCGCTATCCGCCGAATCTTTCCCATGCGCCGTAGGAAAATTCAGTTGTTTCTCGTAATAAATGCTTCTCTGTTGACGTTTCTATCTGCTCAGTAATGGAAACCGCTTTAGAAGCGTGTTACTTTATAGCTTTAGAAAGATATCATTAGTTACATATTTATTTAAACTTACGTTGTTATTTTCACCTATCAAAACTATCTATAGCAGCAAGTGTTTATTTGTTGTACAAAAAAAGCACCCCTCCATCTTTAATCAAAGCGTCATTTTACGGTATTATTCAAGATCTATATCCAGATAATATAAGGCAGTAGGGTACACTGTATTACATAACAATATGTCTTATAATATCGCTTACTTCCAACCACCAGCATCCTTTCTAATCTCCAACCTACCTCCCTCCAAATGGGTGATATGTGCAGTTTCACTAAATACAATACAATACCTAAAATAATTATCACCAAAACATCCTCTAGCCGTTAAATCGCTCGACTTGCATCACTCCTCAATATCTAAAGGTTCAACTGTGGATCTAGAATATATTCCTAGCCATGTTGGCATAAGATGTAATGAAGATGCTAAGACTGCGGCGAATGATGGAGATTTTATACCACTTGCATTTTCTATCTCTGAACTTAAATTTCTACAATAAAAAGTGGTATTCAGGCAGAGTGGGAAATAACAGGAGTCAAATAAACTATATGAATGTAAACCTCAATTCTTCCAAGATTCTGTAGCTCGGTCTTTATCCAGAAATGAAGAAGTCATTTGGAATCGGCTCAGATTGGGCCACTGCTATTTCTCTCATTCTTTTCTTTTAAAAGGCGACCCCCCGCCTAACTGTTCTCTCTGTGATAAACAATTAATAGTGCACCACCTCCTAATAGAATGTCCCTCCTTCATTAACTTAAGACAATCACTTGGTCTCAATGGCGATCTGGCTGTCGTACTTGATGCTAATAATCTACAATCTTTGTTCCAATTTATTAGGGTATCTGGTTTGGGTTCATTAATATAGTTTAATTTAACTTTAATTTGATCAATGCCGCTAAATGGCTCAGCAGCTGATGCGGCTTATACAAAATACTTCCTTTCTTCCTTCTTTCTCAAGGATGAAGTGCAAACCAGGGTAAGTATAGAGATGGAGAGAAACCGGCCAGTGCAGCAATCGTAGCCAGAATGGGAAGTATGAGAAAAAGGAAGATGAACATAAGTTTATCCCAAATATAGATGCATATGTGAGTTAAAACACAGCATGGAGAGGTAAACTTCTATCTAACTGAAATATTGAGTGGTTATGGGAATTTTAGGTGTTACCTGTCTAAAATTAGAAAGAGGGAAGTCGCGGCAGGCCAATACTATGCTGAACCTAACGATACTCTAGAACACACAATGTTTGCCTGTCCAAGAAGGGAAAAGGAAAGATGCGATTGTGTATATTTTTTATATTTGTTAAGTCGTACATTTAGAAGATATTTTATATCTTCCTTATTCTTTTGTTAAGACGCTTCTTAGCGTAGTTCCAGTTATTAACAATAGTTTTAATGTGATACTGTTTAGCTATTCGCCTGATCATTTTTAATGATTCTTTCATATTACAGTTGGGGGTTGGAACCTTTGGTGTTGGAACCTTGTGCAAAATAAAACACTAATTCACCACAATGCACCAAAACACATTTTTTAAACAGTGTTTAGAAAAAGTGTTTGGGTGTATTATTGTGGTGAATTAGTGTTTTATTTTGACGATCCTTTTATATCTGGATGCATCCGAAGCACCAAGTGTGAAATCTGAGCATCTTTCTCAGATACATCTGACCAAAACGTTATAACAGTTCAAATAAAGACAAATGAAGTCCAAAATTACGTTCTGAACGACATTCAAAAATAAGAAATAAAATAAAACTAGTAAAACTAATTTATTGCATATTACTAGAAGTGTTAAAAGAACTCAACCCATTTAAATTTCCTTGGTATTATTAACTAAGCTGTTATTAACACGCTCGAGAGAAAAAAGTTAAATACTTAGAACCGGTGTGCCTATTATTATCATAACACTGATGTCATTTGTTGAATTGAGAGAGCGTTGGTGTCTAGCGTGTAATTTGTTTATTGGTCGGCTCGTAAAATCAGCCGCCGGGCAGGATATTGCACTAAAAAAAATGTCCCAGTTTGAATGCAAAACAGTGACGATATTATGCATTAATTACAACGATATCGCATCAGAACTTAGGTAATCACTAGCTGGTGTAAATAATAAATTAAGGCTTAGATATGGTCAGTATATTCCATGGTTGTCATAATTTAAATCATTACTTAAATCCTGATATAAATCAAGTGATTTTTTAATTTTAATCATGTGATTTAAATAAAATTATTGAAACTTTATACTAAATCAAAAATAACTGTAAAAGTTATAAAAATATGTCCTAGAAAACTATAAAAATATTTCTATAACAGATAATAATTAGAAAAATAATTGTAAATGTTTGGTTTGGTTTGGTTAAAATAAAAATAAGATGATTCCTTTCGGAAACGGCAAGTAGCTAAACGACCAGTGAGATCTCTACGAATAGAGCTAGTGGAGCTCTATATTCGTCCCATTTAAACTGTGTTTCGAAATTGCATAGTTTCCCAGATATTTAATTTGAAAGATTTCGAAAAATCGATTTTTTTATTACCTTTATCTTATTTTTGGAAATTTGAGAAACACAGTTTAAATGGGTCGATTTATTTGGCTCCACTAGTTCTATCCGTAGAAGCCTCAGTGGTTGTTTAGCTGCTTACCGTTTTAGAGATATTTGCCTTTTTCGATATTGGCAAAATGGCAAAATTTCAACTTTAAATCGTTTTCTACGAGTCCTTATGAAAATCTAAGAAACGAAAAAATAGGCCATTGATGGGCGCCATCAATTGTCTGTTCGACGATGATAAATGGTCTCTTAGCATTGAAGGGTTTGGTAGATATTCTAAAAAAAATTGAAAAAAACAATATTTTCAAAAATTTTCCCGGCCAAGATCGAGCTTTTTTTTTCACTTTTCCGATTTGAAAGATTTTTGGGTGTGGATCGATGCAGATTGATTGGTTAATTTTTTTAGTATACATAGTTTGTCAAAAAAGTACATATAGGGTAAGAAAAACAATTTAATTTTCGGCATTTTTTTAAATACAACATAACCTAGAATACTTACATTAACGTCTTTTAACCGTACCAGGTGAGGAAATTGGTAAAAGTTAACAAATAAAAAGCTCGATTTTTTTCAAAGGGGCACAACAATTTATTCAAATATCTGTAACATCGAAAACAAAACAAATGGTGATCTAAGTGTCTAAACACAAGTTAGTCACCTCAAATTATTAAGGTAAAGGTTAGATTAATCATGACATTTAAAACGCCCAATCATTTTAACAATTGCAATTTAGATCGTTTAAGCTGTTAATGGAATGTGACCGATTGCAGTGCATAATATTGGTGCAAAAAAGAAAGATAAAAGTATTCTAGGAGTGTGTTAATATATAGTCAATACCTTTAATAGGAATTTTTGGCTGAACATTTCAGTTATCATACATATATAATTAAAAAAAAACATATATATATAACTGTATTAAAAAATACAGTATTCCAATAAAGAACTATGTCTAATCAACAAAGCACTATATGGTAAAGAGAGTTGAAGATCTAATTTTCAAAAAATGTTATTTTTCATAAAAGAAATTCTTTGGTTCTCTAAAATTATGAATACCTTCTATGATATTTCCTTCCTAGTATTATGAATATATAAACACATCATGGAAAAATCTTACAACAATGAATAGACCTATAAAGCAAAATAGAAATCGGATAGATATATATATTCCTATTTTTCAGTAACTACTCTGAAATAATGATTAAACTTTAAGATTAAGATTACTCAGAAATTTCAGGCCGTATTAAAGAAACTTTTCCATGCAAATTGAACTAAAAATTGGCATATATCCGATAGATAATCATTCTTTTAAGTTTATTAGCATCCTGTGTACTTAATTTAAGATCAGATAACGTATCTGATAGATCGTGATGTCCGCAAATAGCTCGTTTATATTGTACACACAGGTTCAATGAAAACCATGTCAATTGCAATTAGGTCCGAGCTTCAAAATACCCTGACGGCTAGTTAGAAACATACAGTGGTAGATGAAAATATTTCCATCATACTGTATATGACTGTTATCACTCTCTTAAATAATATAAAATAATATTTCCCTTATTACATATTTGTGTAACTTTAAAAAATAAAAGCCTATTTTGTTTATTCTTTAGGTAAAGATAGCTTGTGTTTTTTCTTCCAAGGCTTAAGAAAGTAACATATTAACCTTTAAGACATCTTCAACAAATCAAACATACCTGGTTGGATGGAATCTCAAGAATCTATATTTGCCTCCTAGGCATAACTTATAAAATAGACAGTTTTAGTCTGCCATTTTAAATCTCAGGTAAATTGTATTTTCTGTCATTTTTTGGATCTCGTCTGTCGAAATATTCCTTGACTCATAGGACAGACTTTATATCGTTAAATAGACTTATAACATCCGATACTGAAGCAAAAAGGAGGAGAAGAGCAAGTGAACAAACTGCGGGTTCTGTGAGAACCAACCACTCAGAATAAACGCCAGTTATTACAGCCCAATCCGCAAAAAAAATATTGCATCCCAAAGTCATGCCACCTTCAATGAAGGAATTTGTGCACCTGACAGTGAAGCAAACAAAGGGAAGGGAAGGATTCAAAAAACTACAAAGATCGGAGAACACGTTACTACCGCTGCTCGACAAATTACGAAGGTGCTGTTCAAAACAATTTAAGGGTAGTTATAGCATACAATGCTGCACAACCACGAAAACAAGCTAGCTTTAGAAGCGGCTTCAGCACGATTGATCACATACATACACGAAGAGAAACTATCAGCCGAACAAAATAAAACAAACTTCCAGAAACTTTAAGAAGGCTGTCGACTCGATATATCATAAGGCAATAACAGAAGCCCTAGCGAAACAGGTATTCACAGGCCTTATATAGAAACTCTCGCCAATATATACAAAGAAGCCAAAGCAAGAATAATGATATATAAAATATCCCCAGAGATTCTAACTGGCAAATGAGTTCGCCAAGGAGACGCAATATCCCCAAAGCTGTTTACAGTAATATTAGAAGAAGTCTTCCCTCAACTAGACTAGAGCAACAAAGGATTAAAAATAAATGGAGAATATCTTGACCATCTAATATTCGCTGATGACATAGTCCTGAGAAACTATAAACACAAATTAACGAACTAAATACATCCAGCAATAAAGTAGGCTTCAAAATGAATTTAGGAAAAACTAAAATAATGTAAAAATAGTAAACAGAAAAGACATTTTAATAAATAACACAAAACTGGAAATAGTAGAAGAATACATATATTTGGGAAAACTACAGCTCGGACTCTCTACTACTCTACACACACAGCTCAGGATCTCTACTACCAGAAATTAACAGAAGAATTAAGTTAGCATGGAGTACTTATGGAAGAATCAATCTCAATATTCAAATCTAGAATGCCACTTTATCTAAAGAAGAAAACCTATGCTAATA
Organism: Sitophilus oryzae; assembly: GCF_002938485.1. Classification (NCBI taxonomy): domain Eukaryota; kingdom Metazoa; phylum Arthropoda; class Insecta; order Coleoptera; family Curculionidae; genus Sitophilus; species Sitophilus oryzae. The sequence continues at coordinate 807,408 of NW_022145636.1, read as the reverse complement.
GTTTTTTTCTAAATTTTTCGTTCCTAATCTAAAGAAGTCATGACCTATGCATGCGAAAACTGGACACTTAAAACGGATATTATAAGAAAACTGCAGGTCGCACAATGCTCAATGAAACGAAATATGCTGGGAATAACCAAAAAAAGCGTAAAAGAATAGAGTGGATACGACAAAGGCCCAGATAATAGATGTCATCTACAGAATCAAATCCCTCCACTGGCAAGGAGTAGGACACCTGGCAAGAAGGACGGACAATAGATGGACTACAAAAATTACAGCATTGTACCCACGATGAATTAAGAGACCTAGAGGAAGACGAAATCTGAGATGGGACAATGATATTAAGAAATTAGCAGGGATAACTTGGGCCCGCATAGTCAACAAGAGAAAACAATGGGCCCAACTACAGAGTATTTAAATATGTAAGGGAGGCTACACCATAGTAGGAAATGATTGAATAAGCTGAGAGTGATGATGATGATGATGATAGTATACAAAGACTTTTTACGTAACTTTAATTCATATTAGGTTTACTATTATTGCTTTATAATTTACAACAGGTTTGAGTTACGTCAAATGGTGATTGAGTTTTCAATCTATTGTGGCTAGAATTTACAACTTTGAGAAACACCTCACTCATTGAGTAATAAAAAGGATTGGAAGGAAGAAACGCTTACTAAGCATATAAAAGACCATACCATAACGTGGTATACTGATGCTTCTAAAAGCAAAACAGGGATCAACTCAGTAATCATCAATTCGAAGTTGGTCAAAGAATGCCTAGAGAAGCTCAACAAATTAGGCAAAGAAAATCAAGTCCTCCTACTCTGGGTGCCTGCTCATCAAGAGATAAAAGGCAATGAAAAAGCAAATGATCTAGCTAGGAAAGGAGCGAATACTCCACTAACTGGACCAAAACCGTTCTGTTTTCCAAACGGGAACCAACTGAAAGCGGAACTGAAGAATCTGGAAGACTCCATCCGTAACTTGGAATGGGTATCCTCCAACGGTCTAAGACATTCGAAAAGGTTTCTCAGAACTTACGACCGAGAAAAATCAAAGGTTTTCCTGGATTTAAGTAAAAGCAATTTTCGGATTGTCACGGGGTTTCTAACAGGACACTGTCTCCTCAACGAACACCTCAGTAGGCTGAAGCTTAGAAATAACGGTGAATGCAGATTCTGTGGGGAAAATGGGGAAACACCAGAACACCTTATCACTAAGTGCGCCGAGATGACGACCAATTGTGTCATGAACACGTACGGCTGATGTCGAGGATGGAGAGCTGGCCTCTGTGAAGCCGTCTCAGGTACTGGCTTTTGTTAAAGCCTTGAGAATGTATGATGAGTTATAACTCGTTATAACTCAAGAAAGGAGAACACAGAATAGATCTGTAAGGTCTGTAAGGTCGCGTTATAATTAATTCCCCTCATAAACATTCATTCATTCATCTATTGTGGCACTCTTCTCTTATATTCTGGAGCCTCTAGCAAAAAGCCTAATTACTTGGAGACTGAAACCTCCATCTAGCTCTTTATCAATCGCTTTTCATTGCCTAATACAAAGAGCTGCATATTTGTCAGATTGTCACTCAATAATAAATATGTTTTGCCTTTTCTTCTTCAGATTGACAAGTTCTATACATGAGTTTGTCTGCTAATCCCATTAGCTTTAGATGCCTATTAGATTAGATTAGATTCTTAGAGGTGGCTTTCGGCCTTCTGATCCTTAGATTACATTCTCCAGTCCTATCCTTTTCACCAACTTTAGCAACTTGGAGACTGAACCCTCCATGTAGCTCTCTGGCAATGGCCTATCATTGCCTATTACCGAGAACCGCACATTTGCCAGGCTGTCACACCGACATAAAATCTGTTCTGTCATTTAGTAAACTTTCTAAGTAAACTTTCTAGCAAAATTTCTTCTCCAGATTGGCAAAACCTACACATAGCTTCGTCTGTCAGTCCCATCAGCTTTAGATGCCTATTTAGCTTACAATGCCCTGTTAGTAGACCACAGCTTTGACTGTCTTTCTGTCCTTGCTTATCAAGTCTACCATTAGATGCTTATTAAGCGTGTAAGTTAACACAGTACCTTTGGAGGCCTGTAAGTTGACCCAATACAACTTTGACAGCCTTCTTGTCTTTACTTATCAGGTCTGACATACATTTTGACGAATGTTAAAGATTGTGCAAGAGAATACAGACCTAATTTCGCCCAACTTCGTTAATTTTCTCAAGGGCCCTATCAATTAATCTCGCCCTGTATAAACGTACGCAAGACGGCGCTCGTAAACCTCGTAACCGTACTGCATCGATCTGCATCGGTGCCAACGGTAAGGCGTTCAATCAAGTCGGCCGGCTGGCCTCGATTTCCCGCTCACTTCGGGCCGCTCCGGCCGTCCGTCACTGTCACCTGTCATTGGACCGCGGGCGATGGGCGCAGCGGCGGTCAGCGCCACGCCGACTGCGACCGCGACTCACCTAACTAGCCGGAATGGCGCGCGCGCCACCAGCTTAAAAAGGAAAAAGTATACCATTGAATGTCTGGGTGTAGTAAATAGAGGAAATATCGGAAAACGGTTTGTTGTTCGGAACGTTTTATGGTGTTTTGTCGTTGTTTATGTGTGAATTTGCATAGAATGGTGGAATAAGAATACCGTTAGGCTAGGTTTATAATAACAAGCACATGTGGTGTTGTTATGTTGAAATATAAGTGAAATCTTCTAGTGATGATGAGATATATTATGCAGTGTAATAAACATTTTGTTCAACTTTCTTTATCATTTGTTATAAAACATGCCTCGGATTTTTGGATGACTTCAACAGTGGAGATACCGACAAAGTTTGTTTGTGTCGTTTTTTGCAAATTTTCCAGGGTCTTGGAACTGAGATTTGACTTTTCTCAATCCATGTTAAAGACTGGGTCGAAACCCAAATTCAAAATATTATTTGTGAGATAGGTATAAGCAAGTAAAATAGATTTATTCAATGCTAAAATTTTAAAAGCTGAACTGCTGACTCTTAAAAAATACAGAAACATTTTTAATTGGTTCATACCGCACTGTATAATCTTGTAAATACATTCCACATCGTACATTTCAAAATAACATTTATACTATATACCCCAGAGTAGTAGTTGAAGCCCTTACCCACCAAATTATAACAGTATATGGCGGTCAACGTATTCGCGGAAACTACAACAAAAGTGAAAATTCATGACAAGAAGTCATGAGATGAGATGGACGATGGACACACAGTACCTTTGGAGAAAATCTGACTGGAACGGTAAATTAGACTGAATCTGAACTTAAGATCTTTAGATGGAAAATACTGTATGGTCGAATAAAAACGGCGTCAGCGAGGGCTATGAAATGAAGATCGATGTCATTTTGTATGTAAAATTATACGGGAAATGTCACCGATCATCATTTCCAAGCCAACTGATGGACGCCGTTTTTTCAGACCGCTGTGCCCAAAGAGTCATACTATAGAGACCAAGGAGAACTGAAATTATGTCAAACCGCCTGCACCCATATATAGAAAAAATCCTTCCAGAATCGCAAACGGGTTTTCGTACCAACCGCGGCACCGTCGATTCCATATTTTCCATCCGCCAACTACAAGAAAAAGTAAAAGAGCAGCAGTCTAAACTTTATGTTGCATTCATCGATCTAACAAAAGCCTTCGACTCTGTGAACAGAGATGCGCTTTGGGCAATTATGAAAAAGTTTCGAGTACACAACAAATTTCTTACAGTGTGTAAAAGTCTCCATAACAACAAGACAAGAGTGTCACCATCATGGATCATTGAGCGATCCATTCCTAACAAATACAGGAGTTAGGAAGGGATGTGTCTTAGCGCCTCTCCTATTCAACATATGCATGGCAGCGCTCTCCATTATAGTGGACATTAGGTACAGATACGACGGCGGTCTGTTGTCAGACTCAGGGCAAAAACACGTACAAAATTCATCACAGAACTTCAATACGCTGATGACTGTGCTCTAGTTGCAAACATGTTACTACAATTACAAGAAATGTTGAATACATATACCTGGGCATACCAGGCTTTGGACCTTAAGGTAAACATCGACAAAACTAAAATCATGTGCACTCCCCCGGAAGATCACAACAATGCTATAAAAATCGGAGAAGAATTATTGGAATATGTGGCGAAATTCAATTACGTCGGCAGTTTGATTTCAGAAAAGGCCAATATTGACTCTGAAATTCAGCACAGGATTAGCAGCGCGTCAAGAGCATTCTGGAAATTAAAAGACAGGGTTTTCTACAATCATGACTTGAGTACAAAAACGAAACTTGCAGTGTACCGAGCAATTAAAATCCCCACCATGTTATATGGGAGCGAAATCTGGGTGCCGTACCGCCGACACATGAACGCATTAAACAAGTTGCAACAGAGACACCTTAGACAACTCTTAAGAATTCGGTGGTTCCATCATGTCTCAAACGTATGGGTCCTTGAAAAAGCTAACTGCGAGAGTGTTGAAGTTATGGTTACAAAATCCCGGTTAAGATGGGCTGGTCACGTATGCAGAATGCAAGAAAACCGCATACCAAAGTCTCTGCTTTACAGTGAGCTTGTAGACGGTAAGAGGAGGCCGGGTGGACAACTGAAAAGGTACAAGGACATTTTCCACGAGAACTTAAAGGGGATTAACTAGCAGATTGAGTGGGAAGAAACAACTCACAATAGAACTCAGTGGATAAGAATTGTAAACTCAGAATTGTAAACAGCGACAACCAAAAAGTAAAGAGGCAACAAAGCAATGAGATTTTTGAATTCCGGAGTGCGGTAGGCAGATAACATCACGTAGCGGGCTTTTCAGTCACAGAAAAGCTCATGAAAGAAAACGCCTTGCGTGACCATCTTCTCGTGTGTGTCGAATACTCGTCAGCGAGCAGTATGTATGTATGTATGTTTCATTGTCTTCCTTGAGGTGGCGCGCGATGGTCACCGTAGATATTTTTTGTAGTTAATTAAAAAATAAAGTATCCAGCTAGAAGTTATGCTCGTTATATCGACTTAATAGCATACAGGAAGTTACACAAAAATGCTAGAATTATAATGAGATAGCAGAAAGCTAAAGACAGAAAAGGTAAAAACACATTTTTTAGTCATAGAAATATACAATATAAATGCATGCGTGGGTATCTGTAGATGTAGCTATGTGGGGCTATCTTTTTATTTACTTAAAATACTAAACATGCTATTATTCAATTTGAAATCTTTTGGGTTTTCCGTATTAGGTATGTATCATTAGTTAACAGTTGTTATCAAAAACTGTCTGTTTATCTAATGACAGGATGTAGGTATGTTTCGATTAAATAGACATATCCATTTAATATTTCACTTTAATGTCTTTTCAAGAAATAAAAATTAAGGTGTTTGCAGGATAGTTTCTTGATATTTTAATTTGTTCTTCCTTTGCCTCTTTTTAATTTCTGACAAAGGAGGAGATAAGTTTGATTATTAAAAACAAAATATAAACGGATATATTTGTCAGGCCCACTAAATAACAGATAGAGAATATCTTAACCATCTAATATTCGCTGATGACGTAGTCCTAATTGCCAATAGTCTTGAAGAACTACAAATATAAATTAAAGAACTAAATACAGCCAGCAATAAAGTAGGTCTCAAAATGAATTTAGTAAAAACAACGAACAAGTAGACAGAAAATACATTCTTACAAATAACACAAAACTGGAAAAAGTAGAAGACTACTCGGGATACTACTAACTCGGGATCTCTGCTACCAGAAATCAACCAAAGAATTAAGTTAGCATGTAGTACTTATGGAAGAAACTCAATCATATTCAAATCGAGAGTACCACTTTATCTAAAGAAGAAAACAATCGACCAATGTGTACTACCAGTCATGCCGAAACCTGGACACTTGAAACGGATATTATAAGGAAACTGCAGGTCGCACAACGCTCAATGGAACGAAATATGCTGGGAATAACCAAGAGAGACCGGAAAAAATAGAGTGGATACAACAAAAGATCCAGGTAATAGATGTCATCCACAGAATAAAATCCCATAAGTGATCGGCAAGGGGCAGGACACTTGGCAAGAAGGACTGACAACAGATGGATCACAAAAATTATAGCATGGTACCCACGAGAAATTAATAGACCTAGAAGAAGACCAAACCTGAGATGGGATCATGATATAAGAAAACTACCAGGGATAACTTGGGCTGGTTTGGGTTGGCTGTTAGCCAACAATAGACAACAATGGGCTCAACTACAAAGAGAGTATCTAAATATGTGCGGGAGGCTACACCATAATTGGAAATGGTTGAATAAACTGAGAATGATGATGATGATTTATCAAACCCACTGTTGAAAATCATGCTTCAACATTTGAAACACTTCTACATTGTAAATTGAATTGTATGTGACACATATTTAATTATAATTTAACGTAGCATGATGTAAATATATTAATTATTAACGACGAATGAATAAAAAAATGTGAAGTTAATTCATAAAGAAACACCGCTTGTCTTTTTAATTGTCTAATTAAAGATAATGATGCCTGATTTAGTTAGTAAGAAGAAACAGCGACAGTCAAGTAAATCTACATGAAACGGATTTACCACATTATAATTAGGGTAAATTACTGCCTGAACCGACAAGTTACATTTTTACATTCTCAATGGTTTATATACTCATATGTTTAGATAAACAAACGTTGCTTTTTTTGACCCCAGAGTAAATTGTTTGAGCATAAATCGATTTTAAGTACCTAAAAGTGCTGAGGGTAAAAATTAATTAAGTATGGATCTATAAAAAATATTCTGAGCAATGCATTTTTCGAATTGAAAGTTTTGAGGAAATTGCAGGTGTGTAAATTTTCAAGCTGTAATATTAACGACCGTTAAAGAGTTTTCTAAAGTATTTTTCTATTTTTAAGATTCAGCTAGAACAACTATCTAGAAGAACTTGTGGGTAGACCAAGTCAAAACCCTAGTGGGCCACAACCGAATCCTCACATAATATGGCGCAGTGTCGAACAACTTGGTCCGAGGAAGTCAGGGGAATCAACACATGATGTCACCATACTCTCACGTAGGGTGAAGGACTGAAGAGGGAGAACAACTATCGCCTTCTCTCTTGAGTCAATCATGAATGCGCCAGTATAAGGGAGACAAAATTTGCCTAAGTGATGACGCTCGTGGTCTTTTCTTAGCTGGTTCGTACTCTCTATATTAATATTTTATAGGAAATAAAACAACGCTTTATTGTACAAAAAGCCCAAATAACTTTATCGACAAAGCATTTACAAAATAAAGAAAAGCACAAAAATATACAAATAATAAAAAATATCATACAATACAAATCAATTCAAAAAAATTTACGTCATTAAAGTTACAAATAAAATATACATTGACATTGCAGAACACAGGCGTATCAATAAAATTTTACAATAGGAAAATTGTAATTGGATATAATCATGTAAGAGTTATAGAATATTAAATATTAAATACTAGACCTTTAACCAGTGTGTGAGATGATCAAAATTTTAAAATTCAAAATTGTTCATGATTAAACATCATCAAAAAAGTCGTTTACCACATATAGGGCTCTCTCCAGTAAGTATGATTTCAGAGCTTTGCGAAATGTGGGAAAGAATTAAAGGGACTTGATATTCAAAGGCAGACGATCGTACATTTTTTGGCATTGAACAGGATTGAGCCTTTAACTAGTTCTGAGCTCGGGGTTGGCAGATAAAGATCGTGCTCATGCTTGTGAGATGGCCTTTGGGGAATATCAGATATGTGCTTGCGGATTAAGCAAACGGATTCAAAATTGAATGAGGAAGGAAGTCAGTATTTTGAAATTTTTAAAGAAATTCTGGCAGTGAGTTCTACTGTTCAGTCCCAATAAATATCGAACCTCTTCTGAAGTTTGAAAATACGATCAAATTTTGTCGCGCAGCAAGTACCCCAGAATGGAAGGACATAACGAAGATGCGACTCAAAAAGAGCATAATAGGCTATTCTAGAGATTGTCAAGTTAAGTTCCTTAGAAATTGATCTTAGCACAAAGCTCTTAGTTTATTTGATAAAGCTTCGATGCGCAAGTCCTATTTTAACGAGTTGTCTACACGTCCTAAGAATTTCACAGAGTTCACGAGGTCAATAGTAGTGTTATTAAGTACAAAAGGTTTTATAGTACTTTTATATGACAAAACTTTAGCTTTTGAAAGGTTGGGGCATAGGATATTATAATTGCACCAAGATTTAATGGTGCGTAAGTCACTGGATATAGTATTATACAGTGCCGTAACATCTGGGCAATATCATCTATTTTGATTTTAAGATCAGCTTATAGAAAGTATCAATAGCACATGATTTATTCTACCACAAAATACTTTGAGGTATATCTGTACTTGTCTTATGGGATAACAATTTGAAAAATTTCAAACACTTACATCGGATAGTAATGAAATCTGCTCTCTTACCTGAAACAAAAAAAAATTTAGTTAATAAATTGAAAATAACAATAAACCTCATAAAACTCTTATAACTAACAATAGACAGATAAAGAATGGTCAAAGACGTATATGTAACCGTATCACAGGTGCGCTTGTACCGTCGAGAAATTTGTAAAAATTAAAAAATTGTTAAAATGTAATTAGAAACGTTATTATTACATATATCAATAATAAGTGTATTTCAATTAGGACTTTTTCTTCCAGTAAACGTCTCAAATAACAAGATTCATGTTACTGACATACGCTAGCTAAAAAAATATACTAGATCCTTGTCAGTTTGGTTTGTCGTTCTCTCGCAAACAACAGTCGTACCGAAAGGCTTGTCATACCAAACTTGGCAAAAACAGCAGCGAGGCGTAAGACGACGGCGCCACAAGTGTTACTTCCAGCTTATTAGGCATAGAATCTTGACCACAGAACGACAAACTCTCTTAATACGTTAAAACACTTGGTGATGTCATGTATCTATTGTATAAATATGTAAATGTTTCCTATATATCTAATATATTATTCACGTTATGTACTATTGTTTCCAAGACGAACAAATTGTAGAAACATATTATTTGACAGCATCTAATTAATTCATATATTATATACAGTGTAGCTCAGAGTCTCAGAAACTAGTGATGACCAACATGATTTTGAAAAATTGAAATGCTTATTTCATTTTAAAATTTTGTGTTGAATTTTATTTTTTATATGCACAAAATATTTAACAATTTTCTTCCAAAATTGTGATAAATGGTGTGGCAAACTCTCCTATTGTTGGCTAAAAATACAGAACGTCAATCCTTTTCTTGAAAAATAAGTGGACTCCTTTAATGTCACCATCCGAACATACTTTTATATATTAACCAACTGCGAAAATAAGTACAAAAAAAATCACATTTGGACTATTAATTTAATCTAATGTTCAGGTTTAATAGGTTAAAAGAAGCTCCTGAATGTCAAATAAATTTGTTCCATCCCAATGCCTTCAATCTATTCGAAATTAGTATTATATAAAGCAGTTCCAGCGTAGATCATTACTTTTTTAGTATACCATAACATGTAGCGAATACTTGAGTCTATGACTTAATTAATTATAATTATATTAATGAGAGTGCTTGTAAGATCGACCAAAGTGCATAACTTCGAATGCACCTTGCCCAAAACCTAGAACTGGGGCTTCTTTTTAAGATAACAATTAAAGCTGATACCATTGATTGAAAGAAATGGGAAGATATGCAACCTAATGGGCTAATTCGTGACAAAGCTGATTTTATTTCCCCTTACGTCTCAAGTGCTCTACGGTGAAGCGACGACTTGTTCTGCGGTCAACGCATAAAACACTCTCTTTCTCTAATTCGGCTAGCGAAGGCATATCGAAGACGATGTGGAACTGAAAGCGACAGTGTTGCTTTATTAAAATGTGTAATATCTGTAATACGTTTGACGAAAATATCTTTAGATGAAAAATCCGCGTTTATGTATTGAACATTTATTCGTGTTAAACATAGAGTAAACAACAAAAATAAAAATTCCTTTATAGGTACTGAATATGATCGAAAAAAGTCGTTTTGTTGGCTTGGAAAAAGACGAATATTGACATTTACCATATTATTTTACATATGAAATGACAGCAATTTTCATTTCCAATTCAACTCTGACGCCGTTCTTTGTTTAGTCATACAGGGTCGCTTTTATGTATGGAAACGGTCGATTATTAGGTAAAATATAGGAGGAACCGTAAACAGTTAAATACAAAAGTTAAAGGGTTTTTAAATGTTTATTGGCGAGTAATAAATTTAAGTATACAGGGTCGTTCATAAAGTCGTGGCACATCAAAGTTTTATTTTTTTTAAATAGAACCCCCTTTATATTATTACATATTTTAACTCTTCGTTCAATTCTAAACAAAAATCGAAATACACACAATGTACAGCTGGTTCCAAAAAAAATGAATACGACTATTTACACACTTTTTTCGAATATTTGAGCAGTGTATATTTATGTGTCAAGTATTTTGACATGTTAAGGTTATTGTGGCATTGTTTAAAACAACTTTGCTTTTGACAAAGTGGCAAATGAATTTTTCAGAACGTCAGCATGACATGAGTAGAGAAATGAGGGACTGGTATCATAGAATATACTGCCCGAAATAATAAAAATATGTTTTAAATCGTACTCAATTTTCTTGGAACCAGCTGTACTTCGAACCATCCGTTGCCGAGTTATTGACTTTTGAAATATCACTTAAACAATTCGATTTAATTAATTTCGATGTGTTTGGTTTGATTTAATGATTCCATTCTGCCGAAACTGTGATACTGTTGTAATGGGTTTTTAAATTTCTATTAGCCTATTCCTATTAATAGTAAATTTAAGTATACAGGGTCGGTCATAAAGTTGTATACATTGATACATCGTTTTACATGGGTGACATTCAACAAATTAGAGACGAGCTGCAATTTTGCATGGAGCTTCATTTTCTAGATCTTTAAACATCCCGAAACCCCAGCGATGAACCGTTGATCCCGTCATCGTCACCCCAAAACTACCCCTACAAGGGGTAAAAATGGCCCTTTTTTTACCTTTTCTTCAATAACTCTAAAACTACGAATTTTAGGAAAAAAAGTCAGGAGTAAAAAATCGAAGAGAAGAAAATTTCCTACCACATAGGTAAAGAACCAAAATTTTTAGAATTTCAGTGGCGCAGTTGCAATTGCTCTTCGGGAGGCTGTAAAAAAGCATGTACATGCAAGCGAATGGGACTCGCCTGCACTATGGCATGCATGTGGTCAATGTAATGGCATTACATGTATGAACCCAACAAATGTGGAAGTGAATGAGGACTATCCTTAAGATATGTATATATATATGGGAAATTATTTGTAAAACTGCAATTTTTCTTATTCAATGTTTTTAAAATGTAAAAAACGCACATTTAAAAAAATTATCTCCGTCACTGGTAACTTACCTTTATTAAAAAGATCGTTTTTATAGGAACTTGTATCCTAATAAATTTTTTGGTCTCGAGATTTATCTCAAAAATGCTTTCATTTGAAGTTAAATACAGAATGGTGGGTTATTAAAACAATCCTCCTAAGTTAAAGAATTCGCACCTGCGCCACTGAAATTCTAACAATTTTGGTTCTTTACCTATGTGGTGGGAATTTTTCTTCTCTCCAATTTTTTACTCGTGACTTTTTTGAAGAAGGCAATAAGATGTGCCCGGATCGAAAACACTATATTTACTGCATTTTTTGTACCTGAATAAAACATGTTTCCCTTTATTTAAAAATCACAATTTAAAATTGATTAACGAATGGATTTAACACTTTATTATCGGCGGCATTAAATCATTTTTATTACCACGGCCATTTTTATAAGTACCTCGATTAAGGCACACACCGAAATAAAACAAAAACACGAATAAGCTGTTTTAGCTGCGGAATCGAAAGCATATTGTGCCCGAACCGTTTCGCCATATTTTATGGCTCTTTCGAAATTCCGTTAAGCGATTATTTCTATATAATCCGCGAGGTATCTCGAAAATTCGCGCGGCGTAATTATTTTTGAGAAAACTCATATAAACTGACATTTAAAACACTTTAAATCGGCCGCGGGGTCATAAAAAAAGAGACAACCCATAAACAATCGAAATATCTTCGCGGCTCTTTCTTTCGCTCCGTCTATAAAACAAGCATTAAACTATATAAATCAGCGGCAACCAAGCTATTTACGGTACTTCTCAGGATGTAATAAACCTGGCAGCATACAACTCATTAAATTTTATTAAAGAGTAATTTAAACTTTGTATAAATGCAACGGCCGGCCCGGCGGCGGCAGAAAAAACGATTTAATTAGGTTTCCGTTTTCTATTAATTTCGCGCAAAACGGGCACAACGTTTGAATTAAATTGGTAAAGATTTTGATTTAATTAGCTGTAATGGAACTGTGTCACCTCGCCTTTTTTTGTCGTTCACTCTTTTCATCTTTTTTTTTCTTAGATTGAATTGGAATTGTATTTTCAACTTCGGATGTGCACATTTTTGCAAAATGACCCTTCTTGTTACAAACTACACATGTTTCATTAAGTGCTGTGCACTTTCCTTTAGCAAATTGCTAATGGAAATACAATTCCAATTCAATCTAAGGGAAAAAAAAGACGAAGAGAGTGAACGACAAGAAGATAGAAATACAAAGAACAAGTTTAAGTAAAAAATTATCAAGTTAAAATAGAGAATTTAGTTGAACCTCGATAAGGGTATTAATAATAACATTTTTATTCATGAAGAGAAAGACAATAATATTAATTCATGTTGGTATCAAAAAATTAATATTTCTAATAAAATTATTAATTTTAAACATGACGTTGAATTTGAGACGTTAATCAAAAGACAAAAATTATATTTATAAAAATTATAATGAAATTTTTAACGGACTAGGTTCAATGGCTGGATATGTGGATATTAAATTTAACCTTAATGCTATTTTTATAACGGATGTCAAAATTTTCTAGATATAAAAAGGCATTCCATTATTGAGTGGGGAAATAATAAGGCAGAAAAAAAAGACACTGTTCAGCTGTCATCCTCACAGATAGCCAAGAAGAGTTAAATGCTCTAAATACATTGAGAGAACATAGCAGCATTATTTTATTGTGGGTAACGTCGAGTATAGTGAAGAAAAGGTAGATAAATGCTTAAATAATGCTGCAAAAATAATTATAAAAATAGCCACCAAACAGTGGGCCGTCAAAAAATTTCTAGAACGATGAAAACGATTTATCAGGACAGAGATAAACGAAAGAGGTCATACTAAAAACTCTCAAAACTGTTGTAGGTTCATGGATAAAGCCATGTAAAGACGTTGCCAATAATAAGAAAAAAATGGCAGATTATACGAGGCATGTTTTTTAAGTAAGTACCGTTTTGCGATTCCGCCGCCGCAGCGCTACGGTCGGCGTTCCGCGCATGCGCGCTGGTTACCTACATCTCTTGTCTATGCACAGACGCCAGTACAGTCTGATTCTTCATCGTATACGTTGTTTATTGAGTGTTTAAGATGCCTCCGACAATCGTGAGCCCCGCCGATTGTGAAGTACGGGCTGTCATACGATTTCTTAGTGCTAAAGGCGTAAAACCGATCGATATTCATCGTGAGATCTGTGAAGTTTACGGACAAAACATTATGAGTGATGGAATGGTAAGGAAATGGGTGAGAGCATTTAAAGATGGCCGCACAAATGTGCATGATGAAGAACGGAGTGGGCGTCCTTCGGTCGTTAATGAAGATTTGGTGCAGAAAGTGGACGAAAAGGTGAAAGAAAACAGACGCTTTACAATTTCATCATTGTGCGACTACTTTCCTCAATGTTCTCGTAGTGTTTTGTATCGCATTGTGACCGAGAACTTGAATTACCGGAAATTGTGTTCACGTTGGGTTCCGAAAATGTTGACGGATTTGCACAAAACCCAACGTTTAGGCAGTGCATTGACTTTCCTTGAGCAGTACCACAATGAAGGTGAAGATTTTTTAGACAAAATTGTTACTGGTGACGAAACATGGGTGGCCTACGTCACACCAGAATCGAAACAACAGTCCATGGAATGGCGACATTCATCACCCAAAACAGTGAAGTTTAAGCAAACAATTTCTGCCCGGAAAATCATGTGCACAGTTTTTTGGGACAGAAAAGGAGTATTGCTAGTGGAGTTTCTGCCTCGTAATGAGACAATCAATGCAGCATCTTATTGTGAGACATTGAACAATCTGCGCCGTGCAATCCCAAACCAAAGGCGTGGCAAGTTGAGTAAGGGTATTGTTTTGCTGCATGACAATGCCCGTCCACATGTGGCTAATCGGACCAAAGATCTCATCAAATCTTTTAAATGGGAAACTCTAGATCATCCTCCATACAGCCCTGATCTGGCGCCCAGTGACTACCATTTATTCCTGCACTTGAAGAAACACCTGGGCGGTCAGCGTCTTCAAGACGATAACGAAGTCAAAACAGGTGTGATACAGTGGTTTACCAGTCAGGCGGCAGAATTTTATGAGGAGGGTATTGAAAAACTGGTGCCACGTTATGACAAGTGCCTCAATATTCACGGAAATTATGTAGAAAAGTAGATTAAGGTACAGGCTTTCATGTAAAAATAAAATTATTGCGATATCTTTGCAGGTTTTTTTGAATTCCAAAACGGTACTTACTTAAAAAACATGCCTCGTATTTTATGTCAGTGAGATAGCCCGGCAAATATACAGTTCTTTGTAATAGACAATGATAAGCCATTGACAAGGAGCTATATCGAAGGTTTAGTCACTATTCTATTAGACTTTTTGAAATCAGTCAACTTCTTACCTGTAAAGCTGGATTTATAAACTCGGAAGTTGGCGTTCAGTTGAGGTTCAGTTACAGTTGGATGTTCGTGGCAGTTGAGGTTCAATATTTCTGCATTTATAAACTGTCAGTTTCGGTTGTAGGTTAGGTGTGGAATTGTGAAAATATCGAACGTTTTTCTTTCGATTTAAAAATACTTTTGGTATTTGTCAAAGTTCAAACACAGTAATCCACGATTACGCAAAATATAAACATCACATTAACAGAAATAATGAAACAAAAATAAGGGTCATTTTCCAATGCATCGGCGTACTGTGCTTCACGTGATCGACAGGCGCTTATTCATTGGCTGTCGCCGAACGTCGCCAGCGGTCGCCAACTGCCGACATAAACATTGATCATCTTTGAACTCCGCTGAACGTAAAACGAACTGCCAACTTTTCGAACAACTGACTTTATAAATGCACGCGTTCATTTCATAGCGTTGAACATTTTGAACGGCAACTGAATCTCAACTGAACCTCAACTCCCGAGTTTATAAATCCAGCTTCAAGGTCGCAACGAAATAGGCCAATTGTCAAGCTCCGTCACCTTGGAACCCGCTTTAAAGTAAACTTTTCGTTTTTTGGCTTATTATCAACTACAAACGATGCAATTGATTGTAGTAAATTCAATTTCTTTGTAGTACTCATGATTAACCAGAAAAAGTAAACAATTGAGCGCAGTGTAATAAAGAGAAAAAATATTGTTTTAACAAATGTCTAAAAATCTTCAAAATCGTTTGTAGTTTCATGTAGTAACAAAAAAATTTAATGAAAATTTCTTGGAATTCGAGAAGTATAGTAAAATTTGCAAATTAACATAGTTTGACATAATGTCTTTAGTTGTACACAAACTACAAACGATGCAATTGATTGTAGTAAATTCAATTTTTTTGTAGTACTAATAATTAGTCAGAAAATGTAAACAGTTGTGCGCAATGTAATAAAGAGAAAAATATTGTTTTAACAACTGTCTAAAACTCTTCAAAATCGTTTGTAGTTTCATGTAGTAGCAAAAAAATTTAATGAAAATTTCTTGGAATTCGAGAAGTATAGTAAAATTTGGAAATTAACATAGTTTGGCATAATGTCGGTAGTTGTATACAAACTACAAACGATGCAATTGATTGTAGGAAATTCAATTTTTTGTAGTAGATTTGTTTTTTGTACAAATGCACTACATAAAACTACAAACGATTTTGAAGATTTTTAGATATTTGTTTTTTTATCCCAACTCAAACCAAACCATATTTTTTCTCTTTATTACATTGCACTCACTTTTTTTGATAATTATTAGTATTATAAAAAATAGAATTTACTACAATTAATTTCATGGTTTGTAGTTTATACACAACTAAAGACTATATCAAACTATGTTAATTTCCAAATTTTACTTAGATAATTAATTCCAACACACTTTCATTGATTTTTTCTGCTGCTACATAAAACTACAAACAATTTCGAGGTTCTTTAGTCATTTATCATACAATAACTTGTCTCTTAATTAGATTGCACTCAATTCCTTACTTTTTTTGACTAATTATTAGGACTACCAAAAATTAGATTTACTACAATCATATTAGTATTTTAATAAAACACGCGTTTAGGTTGTATCAAGATTTAACGAGAAAACCAAACTTTATCTCTACATATTATGTACATACGTTTCGGCTTGTTATGCCTGTTTCAATAGTTTTTTAAAACTAACCGTTTGACTACATTGTAAGGATATATACATTTGCTATGGTCACCGTTTAATGGCGGTGGGTTTAAGGAGTTTACAATAGAGGTAATAAAAAATGTGTTTAGTAATCCTTGTTGGGCGTTTACATTATTGTCGTTTTTAGCTGATTTATAACTGTTCTAATAATATTTTTAACTGTTCAAGGTAATTTAAGTGTCTACCTTTTGTTTCTCTATGTAATAACTTAATTGAATTTTCATTAGTTGTGTGACTATTTAATATACAATGGGATGCTAGACCGGAACTTTGCTGGAGATTATTAATAAATATTATTTATGTTCTTTAATTCTAATATCTAAATTTCTACTGTCTAGTTACTTAATTACATTGCACTTAATTTTCCTGACTAATTATTTATTAGTACTACAAAAAAAATGAATTTTTTACAATTAATTGCATCGTTTGTAGTTAAAATACAACTAAAGACATTATGTCAAACTATGTTAATTTCCAAATTTTACTTCATAATTCCAAGTTCATTAATTCCAAGACACTTTCATTGGATTTTTCTGCTGCTATATAAAACTACAAGCAATTCTGTTCTTTAGTCATTTGTCAAAAAACTGAATTTACTACAATCAATTGCATCGTTTGTAGTTTGTGGACAACTAAAGACATTATGTCAAACTATGCTGATTTCGAAATTTTATTACACTTCAGTAATTCCAAGAAACTTTCATTGAGTTTTTCTGCTCCTACATAAAACTACAAACGATTTTGAAGATTTTTAGACATTTGTTAACACAATATTTTTCTCTTTATTACATTGCGCTCAATTGTTTACTTTTCCTGACTAATTAATAGCACTACAAAAAAATTGAATTTACTACAATCAATTGCATCGTTTGTAGTTTGTGAACAACTAAAGACATTATCTCAAACTATATTAATTTCCAAATTTTACTATAATTCACTATTTCCAAGAAACTTTCGTTGAGTTTTTTTGCTACAACATAAAACTACAAACGATTTTGAAGATTTTTAGACATTTGTTAAAACAATATTTTTTCTCTTTATTACACTGCGCTCAATTGTTTACTTTTTCTGGTTAATTATTAGTACTACAAAAAAAACTGAATTTACTACTATCAATTGCATCGTTTGTAGTTGATATTGAGCCAAAAAACGAAAAGTTTACTTTAAAGCGGGTTCCAACGTGACGGAGCTCAATTGTCACCTCAAAAATTCTAAACTAGTATCATTTACTTTAATATGAACATTACCCAACTCCGACAAAATTACTTCCATCAAGTTTTGTAACACTACAGAAAGTTTAAATTATAAATTAATTACAGCACGTGTCCATTGTCAATTAAAAATCATCAGTCGAGCCACATATTTTCCTCGATATCCAATAATAATATATTTATTTAATTAACGACAAAATTAAATGGAGTAAACAAGATCCGAAAAGCGAACACATAAAATTGTAATTCAATTAAGAATTTTCATAATGAAATATTTTACGAGTTTTTTAATCGAGCCAGAAATCTGATGATGTCCCCATACGGTGATGCAATTAAGTCGAGATCCTAATTGATATGTGTATTACATCTAAGAGATATACCGTAAATCCTCTCACTTTTTCTTATTTCGGCCGATCAGTTTCGTTATAAATTTATACTTTATTTAAGTTTCTGTCACGATTTCTGGCGTTATTAATGTCGAGGTCCACGGGGGTCTTATTTTTACTTATTTTATCGATAATTTCCTACTTTTTTCTTAATAAGCAATTATCGTATATCGGTGATATTTAACATAATTATTTTAAATTATGTTCATCTGTTTTGTAACATATGTACGTAAAAAATGGACTTTTCGGACCAATACTATAAAAAAATATATGCTGACTTTAATTACTTTTTTACCGCGAATTTTAAACTTTCTCTAAAATTTATCTCAAATCATTAATTTCCGTTGAGCACCTATCTTGCTTTAGAGTCTATACTGGGAATATCCAAATGTAATACACTTTGTGCATTTCAGTTCATTGTAAAAATTCCGACCGCAGCGTTCGAACGGCAAAAATTAGAAGTGCCAGTTCATGTTGATTGCATTCAAATATTATTTGAGTTTTTGGCTAGTGCAGTAATTGAAACTATAAAACACTCAGGTACGAGGTTTGTGTGACATAATGCTCTTTCGGGAAGTAAAAATTAAGTGAAAAAGAACTCGAACTGGGCGTCGCGTTGTGTAATGATAATTTCAAATGTTAATAAAATTACCGACAAAATCTTAACGCGTAAAGGAGGGCGTAATTACGTGGTTGTTGGGTGCAATAACATTCAATAACTTAACTTTCCTGGATATTCAACTCTCCCGAAACAACATTTTATAGCTTCACAGCTTCTCACACCGATTTGATCAAAAGCAAAAATGGATTCAAACAGGTCGACGAAACTAGTGAGTGAATAAAGTGCCCATTCCATATGGAAACAAATAGAAAATACTATGAGAGGATAAAGTATAATTTGTAAGTAACTCTTTTTTTTTAATCAACTTGTGATTGATATTTTTATGAATATCTTAAGTTATGTCCCCACTAGCAAAACCGATGTGTAAAACTATGCTCGCTACCGTAGTTGAACTCATCTAAAAAGTTTTATTAGTTTTATTAATAAATTATAATACAAGTTAGACCTTCTGAAGATATCAAAATATTTACTTTTTTATTCTTTTTATAATCTTCTCAAATTCTAAAACTTTCTTTCGTATACTCGCTATTTAAGCCTGTGTATTTGTATATACCTATTGTTTACGATATTCTACGAAAGTGGTAGCACCGGTGTAGTATGCACCAAGCCTAGAGCTTATAGAGCATAGTAATGAGTAAATGCAAGACCAAGATCATGACTCCTGTTGTCTAATGCTCAGCAATAACAAAGTGCGGATTACAACAGATCTGCCTGAACCTGCCAAGCCTGAACAAGCTCAACCTGTATTATGGTACTATATATGTCTTTGCTACAGATCCTGCGATAAATTTCCTGAAATAGAGTACATAGTATATCACCCGAAGGCTCTAGATCGCAAATGACATTGTCAGGGCTGGTGGAAGGGCCGGGCGACCAAGGCGGCCGCGGCCGCCCTGGGCCCCGGAAACGAGGAGCACCACAAGAGCAACTAAAATATTAAAAACAGTAATCTAAACAAATAGTAACGAATATCCAGTTTTATCCAATAATTAATCGGTACTTACTAATTTCTTACTAATTTCCACATTAACACATTAGCTATTACCACACCACATAGGGAAGAATATCATAACTAAACATTATAAACACTATACTATATCCTAGATGTATCCTATTATAGTTTACTGAAATTATGATCAAAAAAATCCTTAGCACGAAAGCTTTGGGATAGTTTTGATTTCTTCTATTCTATATGTTGTTTGAGTGCTCTATCCGAAACTGAGATTTGCGAATTCATTTTCGTGGAAGAATATTAAAAAAAATTAAATAAAAAATATAAATCGGATTTGTTCGTGGCATTTTTATAACTCAAAAGCTAACAACTTTTTGTAAATAATCGTTCTTTCTATAATTCTCGTTTTTATAAATTTCGAAACAAACTGTTTTGGGTAAAGAGCCAGCAAAATTAACAGTTTTAGACTGACCGCTCAAAATTGCACTTTTTCTACTATCCACACCCTTTATTTGTTATTAATGGCTGATATGCCCTAAATTTATATGCAAATATTCATTCGCATGAAGCTGAAGAGGATCCCGATATCCTTATTATCAAAAAAAAACTTATAAGTTTGCCTCATTAATTAAATTAATTTATTAATAGTAGTGAGAAAGATATCAATCTTTTGGTGGTTGTGATTGTTCCGGATTGAATATGTAGTAATACACTGAAAATGGTAGCAAAATCGTAGAATTTTCTCATTAGAGGAATCACACAAAGAAAAATTTCTCGCAAAGAAATGCATCTCAAACATTGGCTGATCCTCATTTTGCAGCCGACAAAACTGTCTGATCATAATACTGATTCTGCACTAAATATGTAATTGTTTGTGAAAAAGAAAGGAAGATTTTCTTAAATTCTTAATAATAAAATATAGTAAAAAATAATGCAACTGCTTGCAATTAAATACTGTTATGTTTTCAAAGAGCACTTATACCAGAACGAGACTGCCGAAGTTGGAATTCTATTTATTATGCTCTATATACCCAGTGCGTCTCAGAAGTTTATAATTTGTTTATTTTTAACACAGCCCTGGCACTCTAGATTAAAATTTAAAATACGATTTTTTAAGCAAAAATGTCAAAAGTTCACATATGATATGCCATTCTACTCAGAATGCCATTTTCTTTTGGAATAAAATAGAAATATACCAAGGGTGCAGGAAAAAGATAGGGCACTCGCCCGGTCTCAATATGTTCCTTCGGCCGGCCCTGGACATTGTCTATCTTGGAAAGTAAGTCTAGAACCAGAAGAACTATGCTCCCATACTATCCCGCACAAACTAGTGTGAGGCACAGAGACATGCAGGTTGCAGATATATTAGGCCAGCATAGGACGGTCCCATAAAATGGAGGAAAAATACCCGCATGGGAGGAACATTTTGAGGCTAGATGGCAATAAGTGAAGAGATAGCGGCTTCCACCAGAACATGTGTGTCTCAGAACAAACATATTTTTTGGTGTAAAAAAGTTTTTACCTAAGGAGGTATCACATTCAAAAAAGAAGGCTCAGATGCCAGGCTGACAGGAGAGCAAACAACGAGAAATGAATGAAACGGATACTAAGAGAACGTACCTCCAAAAACAAGGCCAGGTACTTCTTCGGAGTGAACTCCGAGAGTGTCAAAGAGGAATGGTTAAGATCCTACTTGATAGTAGGTAAGATATAACAGCTGCATATTAGAACAGTTTATTAGCCATGCTGATGTCAAAAGTCACCTGTACTAAATGTAATCTTTAATTGGACTTCCACTACAATCTATGCATTAATAACTCAAAAAGAGTACGTCATGACCATTGCCTGGAAACTTATATAATAATAATAATAAATTGCCTTTATTTTACAGAAAAAAAAATATACATAAGACGGTAACGAAATTGCAAGTCTGGCGTAGTCTAGCTGCAATAGCTACTTAACTTAACCAGAACATGCAAACTTAATAATTAAATATAATGTTTTACAAATTGCCATAAAAAAAGTTTCAAATGTACAATGCAAAAGTAAAGTATAAAAAAAAGAAAAATATGAAAAATTACGAATGCATTAAAATATACTCTCTGTATTTATGCTTAAACGCATTCTCACCCAAATTCAACAATTCTGTTGGTGACGAGTTATACCCCTTAACGGCATTATATGAAAACCCGGGCTGAAAAATGGCTGTCCGATGATGAGGCATCGTCAAATCACCTCCATTCATAATATTAACTTCGTGTATGTCACGTCTGAAAATTAAACGCTCTTTAATAGATAGGGGAGCAGCGGGGTTGTTAATTATTTTCACAACAAATGTACACAAGTGTAAAGTTCTACGCGAGTCCATTTTTAGCCAATTAAGTTCTTTAAAAAAGGGAGTCACGTGATCAAACTTTCTTACATTAAAAATAAAACAAACACAGGCATTTTGCACCTTTTGAATGCGTAACCTACTCTCTAGATCCAGACAAAAACCATAAATAAAATCGCCATAGTTAAAGTGAGACATTACAAGCGATTCACAAAGATTTTTCTTTTGGTATACATTTAGAATATGTTTGTTGTTGTATAACAGCTTTAAAGCAAGGTATGCTCGTTGTAATAGTTTTTTCAAATGCTCCTTAAATCTAAGTTCCACATCCAAAAGTAATCCTAAATTTTTTGAACTGTTAACAGAAGTTAGCTTTTCATTGTCTATTGTTATATTAAGAATGTTTTCCAAGAAATTAATATTGTTGCTGCTTCCAAAAAGTAAAATGTAACATTTAGAACTATTCAGTACCAAATTGTGACCTTTGGCAAGTTGGCTTAAGATCTCTAAATCTTTATTTATATTTACTTCAGTTTCCAGATAGTCATCTATCTCAAACCAACTATACAGTTGAGTGTCATCTGCAAATGCTTGTACCTTACAATTTACAATGCAATAAAGACTTTAATATGTCAGATGTATATACAAGGAACAGCAACGGACCCAAGACAGAGCCCTGTGGTACACCAGAGTGCAGCCTAATTTTGTTGGAATATTTATTATTAGAAAAAACACTCAAAAAAACAGTCAAAAATGGTGAAATTTTGATAAAATAATGTAGAAATAACGACATAATAAAAATAACAAGAAAAACTCAAAAGATCAATTTTATTGAAAAAGGATGGCCAGTCAAGAAAAAAAATATATTTTCTTTAAAAAACCAGTGGTGTACCATTTATGTTAAGCAAAAAAATCGATTTTTTTTTAATTTTTAACACCCTGTAGATCAGAAAGGAAGTACTTTAGACCCAATGGTTATATAAAAATTGTTTTAAGAACACATGAGGAATCACCCCATAATTTTTTTAGACTAATTCGAAAACACCCTGTATACTGTCAACTTGACAATGACTGCTGATAAATCAAAAAATACCTTTTCAGTGAAAAAAGCCTGATTTTCGCAGGAAAATTTTGATTTTTATTGAATTTGGGCCTGCGTTTGCAAATACTCGTTTGTTTTTTAATTTTCTATCTAAATTTTAAATATCATAGTCAGAAATAGTTTTATTATTTATTAACTGTAAAAATGGTGTTTTCTTGTCGTGTTGCATCTTGCAAAGAAACTAACGAAACTGCAAAAATGTATGTGTTTCCAAAAGACGATAAGGTTTGTATCTTAGATAAAAGAAAAATATATGGTATGTATTCGTTGTTTGATTTTTTTTCGTTCGCTTTAAAATCTATAAATCTCGGTCTATTCATTAGACAGCCAGTCGACTTACGATCATTTACATGAAACTCTGTAAAATAAATAAAAAAATAAATTGTAAAATATATATATTCTTATGTTTTATTAAAGTTACTCTGATATACTAATATATCAGTGTAACTTTAAAAATAAATCCTTTGAATTCAAATATAAACATAAAAAACATTTACAGCAGAAAAGGCGAAGGCGCTGGGTTATAAACGTAGTCTCCACTAAAAACACGGAGGGGCGCTTTGACCCAAAATTTTACTATTAAGTTTCATACCTATCTATCTTAATAGTAGCGATGGGAACTATCGAATGAATTAGACTATCGAATGGTTAATGAATGAATGATTTCAGCTATCGAATGGTTTTATTCGAATAAAATCATTCATTCATTTGTATACTAAAGTATATGTGACAACCTCGCCGTGCGACTAAATGGTTATCGTTGAGCCACGACTATCGAATGCTTTTGATAAATGAAATTTAGTATTCGTTTGATTTTTGTGTGCGTCAGTGCATTATTAGTTCTTCCAAATTTTTATAACTTCGCCGTATAAATACTGTGCTATTTTTGCGTTTATTAAAATATTAGTTAATAAATAGTAGTTTTTTTTAATTGGCGATTGTGTACGTGTGCAAGTGGTCAAAATTTTTTCGAAAATTTGTGTGATTTTCCATAGCCGGATCTTTCAATTATTTAATGTTATATGGTATATGGTTTATTTTTTAATGGGAAATTTTGAGAAGTAGCAATTTTTAAAAGAGATGAAATGAACTTACAATTAATTTTAAAAATACATATTTGTATTTTAGATGTTTTAATAATATGAATTAGTTGAACTTAATAATCATATTTAAGTAATGCGGTTGTATAATCATATTTAAGTAAATGGTTATCGAACTCAAACTATGGGGTGAGAAAATTAAAATGAAAGTTTTACACGTGCCAATTTAAAAAAAAAAGTTAACAATGTTTATATTTTGTTTATGCTAATTCTTTTACATGTAGTTTTTTGCGAAGAAAAAATATTTCATTTATTTTTTAAAGTAAATGCCAGTAAAAGTAAATATAATTTTTAAATAGTAATATAAAGCACCTAATATAAATAATTTTGATTTCTAATTTTTTATTTATATTTTCCTTACATTACACTGCATGCTTAGAAAATTAATAAATGTTTATATTTCATGATTTTAAAATTTGTTGTTAATATAACAAATTAGTTCTGTAATTATTATTATTTAATAAACCACCGTTGCCAAAAAATTTAGAGACTATATTATTTTTAAATAGGATCTAATATAAATAATTTTGACATCTAATTTGTTGTTTATATTTTGCTACTACTTAAAAGAAAATATTTATATTAAATGATTTTAAATTTTGTTGTTAATAGGTATAACAAATTATTATTGTTATTATTATTTATTAAACCAGTCTTTGCTAAAAAACATTAAAAATAATTTTCCTACATCCAAAATAACAAGTATTATTGCAGTGTAACAACAGAATATTAATAAAAAAAATGCAGAATAGATAGTATGTCTTTATATTCCCTAATTAACTAAAGCCAAACAATAATATTCTTTGCTAATATCAACTAATACCAAAATATGGCAACAGCGCCTTTCATAATGTATTTTCTGTGTAAATACTAGCACCTCAATAAAAAAATAATGTGTCCTTATCTATATCTGACTCCGCAAAAAATCAAACATGCCGGCTTCTTTCATAGCAATGCCACCGACCGCTGTCGGGTTTCTCGGAAAGAAACCTACGTCGCCGGGCGACAACTAAAATTCAGTTAATATTTTATTATAATCGATCCTGACGAATAAATGAATTTCATAAATGAATGGTTTTTGCTGCCGAATTACTAGAATACAATATTTCAAGGCAGATGACGGATCTATTCGATAATTTTTATTCGAATAGTTTTCAACGAATGTTTATTTACTAACTATCGAATTATTCGAATGAATTGCAACTATAGAATGTTTCGATAGTATTCATTCGATAGTTCCCACTACTACTTAATAGTAGATTATTTTCTTTTATCTATGGTTATGACCCGTAGATGAAATTTATGATCATTTTGGCCATCTTTTTGAGTTATTAATGCATAGATTGCAGTGGAAGTTCCAATTAAAGATTACTTTAGTACAGGTGACTTTTGACATCTGATAACTGAGAACTGATTCTTTACAAAAAAAGATAAGCTTATTCGAAGTGTTCTTTACTACATCGGTTAATAATACATTACATAGCTGTTTCGTCAAAGAAACACTGGGGGCAATTCATCAGAAAACATACTAAAGTCATCATATGGCATTAATTATTTTTACTTTCATTTTCATTAAAACATTACAGATTTTGAAATTCGTTTTTTCCAATAAACAGTCTGCTGTAGACGTGTAGATTTTTGATATATGTATTTATAATGCTGATAACTAACATACATATTTATGTAACATTTAAAATTATCCTTTCAGTGAAATAGTGATATATCTTTCAGTACTTGTTTGTTTTGGAAAGTGTGTTTTAATTTATACAGTAATTGAGGAATAACTGTTTCGTTCACGTCATCTACGTTTATTTTTATGATAATTCCTCATTTCTCAGAAATTATTTAAATTAGAGAAATGACATCATACGTATTAATTGCGACAAGAAACATTTTGAATATATATAAGTATATGTTGTTGAAATGTTAATTAAATTTGTGAGTATATCTAATAAATAAATAAATAAGTGAATTACCAATATTGTATATACTAGACAATCGAAACCATTATGTGTGTGATCATATTTTTAGAGTCAATAATGACATAAGAAGTAATTGTCGCAAGATCAGTAAAGAAATTAATAAATGAAAATATAGTTTTTAAAATTTTCATCTAAATGAATAAGTATTCTTTATGAAAATTAAAAACATATTGCAATTTGATGTATAGGGTGGCTCGAATTCGACGCTCATCATTGGGATTTCGAAAACCGTAAGAGATACAGTATAACGCCACCTTGGGTGAAAAGTTTATAATGGGAACTCAGGTTCACCAGGTTCCGTTACAAATAGGTTCCAGCTAGCTCAGTAAATAATTAAGTAAAATATATATGTACAGAACAAGAGATATCAAAAAGGAGGTGTATGGAAAAAGTGTACTGGTTGAAAAGTCTAAAATGTACTGGATTCGTTTAATAAATACTAAATTTAAAATTAAAAACAAATTGTCAAGATCTATCATAAAATGTAGCAAATATTTAAATACGAAATAATGAAATATATATATTATTATACTAGTAAAAATGAACTATCCGTAAAATAAATTAAATCATGAATAGTATCACAAAATATTGTTGTGACTAAACTGTGAACAACCCTGATGCGTATTTGTGATTATGATTAAGTCTATAAAGAATAAAATGAAATTTAAATGTAAAAATCCCCTGGTATACCAAGTTCACATACGATCGTATATTTAATGTAATAAATGTTAATCAATCATAAACGCAATAAAATAAGAGATGATTAAAGTCTTATCTGTCATCCAGTGGTCGTTCCAGTCAGTCCATGAGAAAATCCAGATTGCCGGTCTTCAGTGTCACAGTGGCATTCCTCGTCACAGTGGCATTCACGTCACAATGGCATTAGTTGCAGTACCCAATCCAGTAAAAAAAAAATTGATAAAAATCTTAAGCTAAACCGTAATTATCACTAAGGAGTAATAGCCAAGGAACAAGAACGAAGAAAGAAGAAAGAACCCTAAAATATGATCTATTTTAGTGATATGTTCTGTTTTGGACATAATAAAATCCCTTTCCACCATGTGGACGTTCCAAAACAAAATGGCGTCGCCACACGTTACTCCATGGAAAAGAGTTCTTTAAAAGTCCTCGTACTCATCTCGTACGACCATCACACACAGTCCGTGTTGTAAAATCCTGTCCCCTAAAATAAATAGTTGTACAAAAGAACATTACACAGCTGTACATGTCTCTTACCAACTGACGAATATATCCCTCTACAAGGTTTCTCTGGAATTCTGAACCACACACAGGCCAAAATCGCCCACAACTAGTGCCAAAACTGCACAACCAGTCTTCTCGACCCACAATAGAATTCCAGAACTCCAAAGACACAATCCCAATTCGGAACGGCAAGGCAAGGCCAAAAACTTCAATGGAGTTTTTATCAGTCAGTCAGGATCAGAAATTCTGCGTTTACCACGGCGGTTCGAAGTAGAAGAAAAACAGGACGCGTGTTTGCTAAATCCGCAAAAGACGCTGGACTCCAAGATACCAACCCAAAGTCTAACACAGGCAACCAGTAAAACAAAAGACCCAAAATAAAATTTGACATAAAATTTTATTTAATGCATACGGATTGAGTGAAACATTTTATTACATCATAATAAAATTATAATAATCCCTATACGAACATAATATCTTCGGATCATATATAAAATCCGTTTAAAAAGATCGCAAACCTAATTTACAAAGATCCATCTGTCAAACTTCAACGACGGTGTCACACGATCGGCTGACAACAATTGAAACGTCAGTCTGTAAATCGTAATATAAACACGATGAAATTTAGGGAAAAATCAACTATAATCAGGTAAAACCAATTGATTACACACAGGAAAAATACATAATAAAGTCCTTAACCCATATGCATATTGTAGACCCAACATTCCCACTTGTTGCGTTGAAACAGACAAAAGATAATCACATCAAGTCTATGTTCAAGAATCCTCCGAAGAAATATGCCAAGAAAATATCCTAACACAAGCATAAGTCTAAATAAAGAATTAGTAACCACTGTAGAAAGAAAGGTAGGTTTTAAACAGACAAATTGATATTTTATTAATGAGGTTTTATACATACATATACATACAGCCGTTACTCGCTGACGAGTATTCGACACACATAAAGAAAATGGTCACGCAAGGCGTTTTCTTTCATGAGCTTTTCTGTGACTGAAAAGCCCGATACGTGATGTTATCTGCCTACCGCACTCCGGACATTCAAAAATCTCATTGCTTTGTTGCCTCTCTACTTTTTGGTTGCCGCTGTTAACTGAGTTTACAACCCTTCTCCATTGAGTTCTATTGTGAGCTGCTTTTTCCCACTCATTCTGCATGTTAATTCCCTTTAAATTTTCGTGGAAAATGTCCTTGTATCTTTTCAGTTGTCCACCCGGCCTCCTCTTACCGTCCACAAGCTCACCGTAAAGCAGAGATTTTGGTATGCGGTTTTCTTGCATTCTGCATACGTGACCAGCCCATCTTAAGCGGGATTTTGTGACCATGACTTCAATACTCTCGCAGTTAGATTTTTCAAGGACCGATACGTTTGAGACATGATGGAACCACCGGACTCTTAAGAGTTGTCTAAGGTGTCTCTGTTGCAACTTGTTCAATGCGTTCATGTGTCGGCGGTAAGGCACCCAGGTTTCGCTCCCATATATCATGGTGGGGATTATAATTGCTCGGTATACTGCAAGTTTTGTTTTTGTACTCAAGTCATGATTGTAGAAAACCCTGTCTTTTAATTTCCAGAATGCTCTTGAGGCGCTACTAATCCTGTGCTGAATTTCAGAGTCAATATTGGCCTTTTCCGAAATCAAACTGCCAAGGTAATTGAATTCCGCCACATATTCGAATAGTTCTTCTCCGATTTTTATAGCATTGTTGTGATCTTCCGGGGGAGTGCACATGATTTTAGTTTTGCCGATGTTCAGCTTAAGGCCCAAAGCCTCGTATGCCCAGGTATATGTGTTCAACATTTCTTGTAATTGTTGTACCGTGTTTGCAACTAGAGCGCAGTCGTCAGCGTATTGAAGTTCTGTGATAAATTTTGTACGTGTTTTTGCCCTGAGTCTTTTTATGTTGAACAGACCGCCGTCATATCTGTATCTAATGCCCAATCCTCTCTCCTGCAGTTTGATTTGGTTTGGTTTGCTGTCCACTATAATGGAGAGCGCTGCCATGAATATGTTGAATAGGAGAGGCGCTAAGACACATCCCTGCCTAACTCCTGTATTTGTTAGGAATGGGTCGCTCAGTGATCCATGATGTGACACTCTTGACTTGTTGTTGTTATGGAGGCTTTTACACACTGTAAGAAATTTGTTGGGTACTCCGAACTTTTCTATAATTGCCCAAAGTGCATCCATAATTGCCCAAAGTGAGGTTTTATATTACAGTTATCGGAGACAACTCCATCCCAAGAAATTGTTGTGGTGAAGAGACTTAATAGATAAGATATTATTAGAAGTTATATGTACAGTTAAGAAGTAAGCTAATTAAACGTTATTATTCAAGTTATTCAAGTAAGTTTTAGTTTTATTCCTAAAAATAAGCAAAATAAGTAAAATAAGTTACGGTGAAATTTTGAACCGTAACAACAGGATCGGTTAAATGGAGGCAAAGTTGCGCAATTTGATGCTCAATAAAATGTCGTATTGCATTTTGAAAAATTCCGAATACTTTCGAATATATCCGAAAAAAAAAACGGAATTTTCAATTTTGTTTTCTATTGTTTCCTGGCTTTATTTGTTAAGATAACTTAAAATGAAAAACACATTTTCATGGGCACTTTTTCTGCTCTACAACTCTGTGTGATTAAATATTGACTCTGACGTTTCGGTTTCTGGCGACCATCATCAACTTATTTTTTTTTAAATACGGACCTAATTTTTTTTGTAATTTAATTAAATCCTTTCATCACTCTTAAAACACTATATATAATCACTTTGATATTTGCCGACGTTTCGTACAGAAAATTCCATCACCAGAAAATTTTAAGCAAAATGAAATAAAAAATAAAAATGCAATACGGCATTTTATTGAGCATCAAATTGCGCAACTTTGCCTCCATTTAACCGATCCTGTATCTCTTACGGTTTCCGAAATCCCAATGATGAGCGTCCAATTCGAGCCACCCTGTACTTATTGATATAAATTTTGGTTAGTGTTAAAAAATACGGTTCCTGTAAAATGATTTTATGTTAATTAAGAGTAGATTAAATTAGAAGTAAAATTTCTACATAATATTGAATTCCTGTTGTCTATGAACTATTTTCTATTGCTTTTCTTACGTTTTCTTTCGTGAATTCAATAGAACTTTTTCAAACCAATTCATGTTCAACTGATACCCTGGATCGTATATAAATCCCATTATCATTCTCTTCAAAGTATGTCGCAGTTACAAAGATATATAGTTTCCGAAATAATTACAAAGATTTAAGATAAAAGTTTTATCTAAATAGGATTTTTATACTTAGTATTGTTTCATTTTTAGATTCCTATAAATAATTGGAGGATTATGTATTATTGTAGGATTATTAATAATTATATCATTGCCTTAAAATATTTTTTACCACACGGATTAACTCAATAGTTCTTAAGGTTTTTTTTTCTTCTGCATAGTGTTTTACGTTCTCTTTTTACTTCATATTAAGGAACTCAATGTCAAAAATGTTGTTTATCTATTGCTTAATTGTTTAGTAGTATTCTTTAAAACACAATAATTAATATTTACCAAAATTTATGATCCGAACAACTCGACAATTATAAAGAAGAGTTAATAAAACAATGGAAGAACAATGGATGCAGAAATTAGTATAACTGTACTCATAATTTTAACTGTTCTTCATACTTTTAAAACATTTTACTTATCCCAGAATTCTTTATATAGTTGCAAAAGACAACTTTTCTGGGAAACATAAAACAATTAGAAGGGGACTTAGATTTAAGTATTTTAATTTGTTTAATTTTTGCCTGATAAGTTGAGCTTTGCAAGATATAAATTAAAACTAAAATTTCACATTACATAAAATATTTGATATTTTTATCATAAAAAATATATATTTCGTAAAACCATTTTCTCTTCCCATAAAACATAGATTTATTTACAATCAAAATAGAAATTGTAAATAATGATTATACAGTTTTCGATGTACATTAATCATTGAGAGAAGAAGTTGAAATGTTAGGCTTTATTAAAGAAAATAATGAATAATAGATCTTTAGTATTGCTTAATGGTTAGTATTACGATGTAATCGTCATGAATTTAATTAATATGAAAGTTGAATGGAGTAATAAAACTGAATTCATAATATGCCTGGGCAAAACTAATAATTAGCATGCCTAATTAAAATATACATTCATTAATTAATAATAAATTCTTAATAAAATTGCGTGCTAACTAATTCAGAGTATTTTTTTAATTCTAAACATTCAAAACAAACTTGATTATAAACAACTTTATGACAAAATCATATATCACATAATATTAGCGTTAGTTGAATATCTTATCCAGTCCTTGATGCCAAAATGTAGACACATTGTTATGTATTCAAATAAATTCGCAAAAAAGCAGAAAATATATTTTTCCTGAATAATTTTTCTACAGAAAAGTTACATTTTCCAGGTTTTACACAAAAAAAAACATATTTTTCTATATCATTTGTCACATTTTCAATCAATCAAATGAAACAAAAAATGCCGTCGCGCGTCGATGTTAAAAATCCAAAAATACTTTCTAAAACATATCGGAAAACAACTAATGCATTAGCAGCAATAAACACAAGTGCTTCCATACATATTTTTCGTTTCTTTCCGTGAAATCTCATTACACAGACAATGAGTTATGAGCAAGTTCTGTGTTCATTCCATTTGAATAAATCTAATAGAAAACGTGCTTCATAAACGTTCGCTTCAATTAGATCAAACAGCACTAAAAACCGACTAAAGCCACTTTTTCCTGACGAATGGCAGATACGTATGTACAGGGTGGCCAAATAATAGAGAACGTAAGTTATAGCTCGGGAACTAGTGATGGGTTGTTATTTAACTATCTGTTATTTTATAACATTTATTTATAAATAACATAACGCAACCGTTACTACTTCTAAAAAATAACAGATATAAAATAACAACACGTAGAGATCGGCCGCTCCTGAAACAAAAAACGAAGTCGGCGCTCTGCATCACCACGAAATTCTATGCTGCTCGAAGCAATTCCAAAAAACAACTAGTATGGATGGAAAACATGTTATTTCGTCAACCATCGATACAGGCGGCGAGACAACGGACAACGGAGTGGGGAAAGCGCTACGGCGAACGTAGCTGCTTCGGTCGGTCGATACCGTCGACGGTCGTATTTACAACAGCTTAAAAATAATAGGATATAAAAGAAGCAGGTTTTTTGAAACAGTTGCGGGCATAACGCCTGGGCGGTGGAGATAACAGGAGTGGGAAAGGAACGCTGCTGCATCGGTCGATTGTGGATGGAGGCTCGCAACGGGTTGGAGAAGCAGTCATTTTAGATATGTTGTTTTTCAACCTGTTATGAGCATAACAGGGCGGCGGTCGAGATAATCGGTGTGGGAAAGGAACGCTGCTGCATCGGTCGATTGTCGCTGGAGGTTCGAAACAGGTTGGGGAATAACGCCATCAGTTGTTTTAGATACATTCTGTTTCAACCTGTTACGAGCATAACGGACGGAGGTCGAGATATTATGGCGCTGTATGTTTCAGTACTTACTTATTAAGTTTCAATATTTAGGTATTTATTTATTCTGAAAAATTTTCAGAATAATATTTTAAGATTTTTAAAAATGTATACAGGGTGTTTTGAAAAATCTGGTCATTGATTAATCACGATCCTGCTTAAAGCCCTTGACGTAAAAAGCTGATTTTTGGAAAACGGATTGACTTTAGTGTATAGAGGTTCGATAAGAAGGGATTTTTCGAAACTCGAATTCTAAGGGGGTGAAACTACTCTCAAATATTAAAATATTTTTTATTTAAAAACCGGTGAGTTTTTCAGAAAAACTCTTAAAACACGTATATTTTATTATGTTGTTTTACATATTTTAAGATTTTTTAAAAAATATATACAGGGGGTTTCATAAAATATGACCATTGAGTAATCACTATTCTGCTTAAACTGCTGGACGTTTAAAGCTGATTTTTTGCAAACGGATTGACTGTGGGGTTGAGGTTCGATAAGGACGGGTTTCTCGAATCTCAAATTCCAACAGGGTGAAAACGCCCTCAAATATTTCAATATTTGTTATTTAAAAAAACGGTTAGTCTTTCGGAAAACGTCTGGACACGCATAATTTATTTTGTTTTTACATATTTTGAAATTTTAAAAAAATCATACAGGGTGTTCCAAAAAGTTGAGTAATTGATTAACCACGATTCTGCTTAAACTGCTCGACGTTAGAAAGCTTATTTTTGGCAAATGTGAGAAAATTTTATCCAGTTTGTATGTTAATGGAAATTCTTGTTTTGCTTTATCATCACCATTAGAAATTATTAATTCGACGCAAACGAAGTCGCGGGTACACGCTAGTTTAAGTGTAAAATTAATTCGAACTCTAGTGTGTAGATGGTTTACTTATGAAGAATATACTACACATTTTCTTATATTGCTATTTTTTGACCGCAAATGGTAAAATCATAACTAAGAGCTTCTCGCCCGTCGAGTGAGATGCACCCTGTACACTGCTACACAATTCAGGATTTACGCGGATCGAGGGGCAGGGCGTAGGTAGATCGGAATGTATAGGTCTAGACGAGTGGCGGAATTTTGGCTTTTTTTATATCGCAATTTGTAAACAGCGCTTATTTGTAAACAACCACCGTTTTTAGAGAGGTATTTTAGATAACAATCGATATTTAGAAATGTTTTGACACCCTGGAAATACTACCACCGAGCACGTCATTGTTGCAAGTTGCAACTGCGTTAATACGCCTGGCGGTGACCGTCTCATACTCTTTCAGATATTTAGCCGTAAAATAAAGAAACCTGTTATTTTTAAGCTGTTATTTTAAGCTGTTTTTTATAAATAACTATAACAGTTTCAACTGTTATCTAAAAATAACAGTTTTGCCCATCACTATCGGGAATCATTAATGGATCGAAGATCTCTTGTGTATCGTGTATAGTTTTTCTGGCGTTTTGTTATTAAGGTCCTAAGGTCTTAAGGTTTCTCATAGATGGGAACTTGAACTTTTCTTATGTGGTGTAGAAGCATGGACACTGGAAGTAGCAACAATAAACAGAATTGAAATTCCTTCGAAATGTGGAACCTACGCCGAATGCTAAGAGTGCCCTGGGACGACCGTGTTAGGAACGAAGACATTCTGACAAGAGCTTGTCTAGAAGAACGTGAACTCTTAAAAATCACCAAGAAGAGAAAAATAGCCTATTTGGGACACATACTACGTGGAGAACCCTATCACTTTCAGCGTTTAAATCTCCAGGGTAAAATCGAGGGAGGCAAAAGGGGAATAGGCCGAAGGAAGCTAACCTGGCTGAGAAATATTCATCATTGAACAGGTATACAGGACTTCCAAGCACTCCAAGTCACTGCAATTAATAGAACCATCTGATGAGGAAGAAAAAGATAAACGCCTACGCTGGAATCTGTGGGGCACTTTAAGAAGAACGAGGTTTTCCTAAAATTTTAGTAATACTTTGAAATGGATAAATACTTTTCACTTTGCCATTATCACCTTCTTCTCCTAATCATTTGGGATTCAAGAAACCATCACCAACTTCCTTGCATACATCAATGCAGACCTAGATTTATTAATTCACTATTCAATGTCCTTTATTACTACGAAGTAATTGCGATATAGAAGTCATAGCACACTATTTGACTTTTTTGAGAAAATTATTTAATAAAAGTTCGGAATTACTCCGAAAAAAACGTCATCTATTAAGTGGCGGTACAGAAATAGTTTACAACCGTCCGATGCATGCGCGTGAAGGTTAAAGAGTTTACAGAAACAAAATTCGTGATTCCCAACCAAAAATGGATGAATTGGATGAATAGCTCGATTATGAACTAGCGATGCAAGGACGAGTTACGAGCGACGAACGCAAGCGATCCTAGAATAAAGTAAATTGAAATCCAATTTTAATGTGACATACTCGATAAAAAGCCGAGCGAATTTTCTACATACATTGCAGAGAGCAAATTTATACGACGTTATTCGTTGCGTATCTGAGTGACAAAATTTTACAACTAAATTAAGCAATCAAGCGAGTTGCTCGTCGCCTGCTACTTGCCATTCATCACCGAAACACCGAAATACTGCTTGGAGTTACGAGTACAACAAGCGACGGGCGAAAAACCGTATTTTTAAATACGAGCGATCGCTCGATTATTGAAATCGCTTGAAACTCGAGTACTCGATTATTGAAATTAATCGGTTTTTCCCATCACTAGTTAATAATTGTTACGCCTTTTGCGGACTTACTCGATGACATTTGATTTGCTCGTTTGCAGAAATATAATCCAGGACCATGTTTGAGACCAGTTGGAAACCAATGATGCGTAGAACTATATTGACAACCGGTTGGAATAACCGCATTATAAGACCACCCTGTACGTGGAGGTGTTAACTAATTGTATACAGGAATCTAGCTGGGTGTGTGAGAACATTCTGCCGTCGGAAGACAGATAAGCTGTTTACCGATTAAATATATCAAATTCATTCGGTATGTTGCACGGCACTTGTTTGATACGCTAAGTTGTTAGGATAAAGTTATTTACTTTCGTTATCGGCGGCTGAAGTGAGTATTTACAAGCGTTCCCTAATCAAAAGGGGGCCTGATGTGACGAGTATGTTCTTTTGTCCAATTACGGATTGATAATAATATCAACTACAGTTCGTCTGCTGGATCTGTGTCTATGAAAGGAATGCGGACAAAAAACATTTAAATAAACAGCAATATATTTTATACGTCGACTTGACGAGTACGTCACCGCAAATCGCTCCGCCCACTCATTTTATTGGCTACTTGCAAATTTGTCGAATTTTTATTGATGGGACGCGTCGTCTAATTTTTTACGAAAAACATCGAGAGAATATCGTTTCCCCTCTCACGGATACCCCGTAG
This sequence comes from Sitophilus oryzae, assembly GCF_002938485.1. NCBI lineage: Eukaryota > Metazoa > Arthropoda > Insecta > Coleoptera > Curculionidae > Sitophilus > Sitophilus oryzae. The sequence goes on along the minus strand of NW_022145636.1, from coordinate 770,938 downwards.
CCACAGAACGGACAGACGTACTGTACGAGGGTTGCCTTCTATATTTTGCATATGGAGGTAGAAAAAAGCAGTAGATAATTTTTGAACACTATTGTTTTTCGAAGTATTCTCTATGAAGAGAAATGCAGTTTTGCATCCATTAGAACCAATTCTGAAGGCAGTTATTCCACTCGCTTGTTGGTTAATTTTTGGAAAACAAAAAATTAACAGGACTTAGGTTGGGACTATATTGAGGATTCTCCAGAATTCGATGTTTTCTTATTTATTGAGATACAAGGTGGTAAAATTTTCTAATATTTTTTTCAAAATGTTATATTGGATACACGTCTTCCATGCATACAAAAAAATCAAGAGATAAAAAATGTTTAGAAATGAATGGCGATTTTGAAGATAATTTCTATTTTAAGAGAAGTCAGTGGTGTACCACTTTTTTCCCCAAAAATATTCAATGTAAAACCCGTATGGACGGCACTGGTTGAAATAAATAAAATTCTTTGTACGCCAAAAAAGATATTTTGATGCATAGAAGATGTGTATTAAGTTTCATAAAGATATCTATAATAAAATCAGAGTTATTGTGAAAACATATTAAGATGTTTGGGACATACATTCATATATATAAGTTTTTCTCTTAGAATAAGACCAATATATGTAATTGTATGCTATTAAGGAACACCCTGTAGAAGACAACCCTCTTATTCGTTCTAAATAATTTTAAACATTAATATGCTAGAAAAAACGCTCAAAACTATACGCAAATATATTATCAAAGTTTATATTAGGTCATAGTTATGAAACAAAACTGCTAATTTACCTTTGCGTGTACAAAATTAATAAGCAATAAATATCGATATGAAATACATTAAACATAAGTTAGGGATTGTTGCTATTTAGCTTTCTAAAATAGATGAATGGTGGAAAGAGGATATTTATTAAAGCTAAGAAAAACTATAAATATATTGTAAGTTATGTTAGTTGAATTACATATAAAATAACAACAGACATGCATAATTTAGTTTTAAAGCATGTAAAATTACGAATGATGAAAAATCATGCTACGGTCTAAGTGCATATTATGTTAGTAACGGTCTAAGTGCATATTACGTTTAAGTATCTGTTTATATAAAAATTGGAATATAGATAGAACTATGGAGGTCCTTATATGGGATTTCAGTTAAAACTACAGACCGCGTACAGAGCATATTCCTCGAAAATATGTGTTACAAGAAATTAGACAATGTACCGATGACTGATTGAAGAATGATGTGACCCCAGGAATCGATTTCAGAGCTGGTATCATTATTTTTTGTCCTCTATATTTTTGTTTACATTTAAATTCAAGCATTTTCTATTTACTGGGTGCGTCTCAAAAGTGGCTCACCTCTATAACTTTTTTATTTTTTTCAGATTGAATTTTTTAATTCAAATGTTTTTGATCACATCCTGTTTAACCGTAAATGACTACAACTTTTGATTTTTAAATGTCACCCTCGGTAATTTTTTACTTTATTAGATAGAAAATGACACTCTGAATAGAATAACATATCATATGTCAACTTTTGACATTTTCTCATATGTATTATTTGAAATTGTAGATTCTAAACTCTAGATTGAAATTTAAAATGTGATTTTTTTAAAGCAAAAATGGTGTCAAAAGTTGCCATATGATATGACATTCTCTTCAGAGTGTCATTTTCTATCGAATAAATAAAAACAGAAAAAAGGAAAAAAAAAAGAAAAAAGTTATAGGTATTTCAATATCTTTTTAGATTTGAATATGCTATTTTTTCATTACTTTCAGATCTAGTTTTACTTTATAATATCTAGTATGTATAGTTGCAGTCGACATCAATCATTAACAATAAGCAATAAGTCAGACATTAAATCAGTTGCGGAAGATGGTAAGTTTCCAAACCTAATTTATTTAAAAATTAATTTTGTGTATAATTTTTTTCCACAGTTTTTGCGATATTTTATAATTAAATATATTTTTATTAATAGTTATTCTACTGTTTGGGAACGGAGACGAATTAGCAGGATATTTTGTTTTTAAGTAAAAATTATTAAACAATTTTCCGCAATATTATCGTAAAATACAAAATTAAAAAAAATACAAAAAAAACTCATAGACATACTTCTAGTGTCAAAATATATCCCCTTGAAGTATTTGCACTAATGTAAGATTCATACTGTATGGTACCTGTAATCGACTGTGGATTCTATTATATTGGCATATTTATACAGAATTATTTATATTTCCATATTCCGTTTAACTATTTCTAGGTTCAAGAATTATTTATTTCTAATTTTCTTGTTTTTTTTTATAAAATACACTCAGATATGCAAAAAAACGCAACGGAAAACTTTTTGGTCTAGTTTAAAATGTTATATTTTTTTCAATTTTAGCTCTCGAAGAGTTGTTTTTTATAAGTTACTAATATTTAATAAAACCAAGCCTGTATCGTTACTTTTTAACGTTTTTTAAATTTTAATATAGAGTTCTAATCAGTGTCGATATGACATTACGATAATAGTTACAAAGCTACCTCGTGATATTGAAGATAACATCGTAAAGTAATGAGAGTTGCAAAAATTGCAAATTGTTGGTGGCAAGTTCATTTCGCTCTTAAAAATTAACCAAGGTATATGTTGACATGAGTCAAAAAAGGTAATGCTCAGGAGACATGGTTCTGATCGAAAAATACTTTTTTAGAAAAAGTTCCTCACGAAATTATTGCACGGGGTGTTTTAAAGTTAAGGTAAAAACAACCCTTCAATTCACTCTGTATAATAAGCCCAATACGTTTAATAAGTTTATAAAAAAAATGGGTTTATGAATTAGAGTTGATATATTTATATACAGTTTGCTAAAAAAATCATGAAAATAGAACTAAGAGTTAAAAAATATATATAACACTTTAAACTCGACGAAAAAATTCTCCGTTGCGTTTTTTTGCTTTTGAGTGTATTTTGAACACAAAAACAACAGTTTAATGACTTAGCATAAACATATTACGCTATGTGAATTATTTCAGCAACTACATGTAAATTATCCCACTTAGTTTGAGCTTACTAGGTGTGAGAATTTTCTCAAAAACATTTCTCTTTTTATTCTTAATTATGAAAGAAGAAATGAAAAAGGTAGATTAATATACAATCAAGTAGGTACTAATTTTAATTTAATTTGCTTGAGGAAAAGATTTGGTATTCTCACGATTTTAATTTAATTGTATAATATTCTTCAGATATAATTAGAATAATTGAGGAGCTTGTTTATGGCTGTCTATAGAAGAAGAAAAAATAAACTGGTTTCTATTAAATCGATGTTACATTTTAATTACACTAATTAGTACACGTTTGCCAGTTTGTTTCGACATTTAAAATAATATGTACAACATATATTTTTAATATTTTAATTAACATAAATGTGACTTATTTTATTATGAATGTATACTATTAGTATTTTAATTCAGACGGAATACTTTACTTCGCGAATAATATAAAATATACAGGGTGGTCCGAATTGTATTCGGGAAACTCCAGCAGCATATTCTGCAGATAAAAATAAGTAAAAAAGTTCGTATAAATGTATGCTTTAAAATGCTTCTTTTCGGAGATACAGAGTGTAGAAGTTTGATTTTTATTTCGGTTTTATTCAAATAATTTCTGAATTGAAGTCGATATTTGGATAAAAAATTGATGGCAATTGACTTGACATCTCGCCATGGTCGGTTTACTGCTTCGATCTCCTTTTTAATTGTTCTTTGCCATGTAGATCTTGGAGGACCATTTCTTCTACTGCCTTGTGGATTCCATTCAATAGCTCTGCCAGCGATGTTATTGCCGCTTCGCCTTGAAGTGTGACAAATCCACCTCCATTTCCTCAGTTTCATTTCGTTATATACACTGGTGGGTTAAGCTCCATAAATCATCATTTCTGATAGTATTTGGCCAGAATATTCCTACAAGTTTCCGCAGACAATGGTTTATGGTAAGCGATGTAATTTTCCAGGTCTCTGCACCATACAGCAATACTGACTTGACATTCGAATTGAAAATCTTAAATTTAGTAAGTTGAGAGTACTGTCTAGATCTCCAAATATTGTTGAGCATTCTAAATGTTATTCTGGTCTTGTTTATTCTATTTATATCTTGCTTTGTGCCTCCGTTGGTTGAGATTATACTACCCAAGTAAGTAAAATTATTTACCTCCTCTATAGGTATTGTTCCCATGATAAAGGGAGCGACATTGTTGGTACAAACTCTCATCGATTTAGTTTTTTTAACGTTGATCTTGTAACGGTTTTAGTTCGTTACATGTCTTTTATATATGATATATGATGTCTGGCGTATCGTCACCGGATTCCGTATCGCTCTAGCCTGATAATTTATTTGACACACTTGACGTAATTTTAACGTCCGCTAGTCGACCACCCTGCTATCGTCTCACTGCTTCTGTGGAGGGCTGTCAAGATCGTTTCAAGGCACCTCTCTGCGCTTTAACCTCACTTTTGGTTTGCCGGTCTGTCGCCATCAGCAACCCGGCATTTAGAAATGATAATTATTTAAATCTTGCTGCATAACCTGAATCAGCTGCTATTTCAAAGCTACAGGGAAAGATGAGATATTATCTTTTTAGTTTCGATATTATTACTGAGTATATTTAGGGTAGAGTTTTGGATTGGCTCAACTCAACTCGTATTTGGTATTTGCTGGCACGTTGGTGTTCTTTTTCTTTTGTCGTCCAGAATGTTATTTGGAAGAAAGGAAGTTCCTTTGTTTATTATTGAGCCCTCGGAAGTATTTCGAGGTAGGTTTATTGTGTTTACTACACCTTGGTAGGTTTTAAACACGAGTTTCGTATTTTTAGGGTCCAAGGTACGGATAGTGTTCCAAGGTACGGACATTATCCTATGAATAGGTGTCCTATGGACGGATGTTCTATGTAGGGGCGTAGTTCCCATGTACGGATAGTTTATCCTATGTTTAGATTGCCTCAGTATGGATGTAGCGTAAGCCCCATGCTGCTTTGCTGCTATTTTTAAGCCTAGTCGATAGTTACGGCTATCATGGTGTCCTCAATCTGACCCCTTTTGTTGTATTGACCAACAGTGAAGCCGGAGACAGTATACAGAGATACAAGTCCCACAGTCACGCTGTACTGTTTGAAGCAGGATTGCCTAAAGAACGAACAGCTAAGTTTAAGTTTAAGTCTTAGTTTATGCTTTACAACATATTTTACATTTTCAGTCTTGACTAATATGGTACAGACTTTACGTCTAGTAGTTAACATTTTTTTGTCAGTTTAGTATTTAAAATATGATTTAGATCTTAGGTTTTATTACAAACATATCTTGTAATAGTATTACTTTCTGTATATATCTATTGCGTGATTTTAAAGATGAATAACCGAACTGATTCTAGAATCTACGACTTGCAAGATCTCAGATTTAACATCATATAAAATATAACAAATTGAATTAAGTAATGCTACCTTTCTTTATATTTTCAATAGCTCTATCTATATTGTTGTAACGTTTTTAGTTCGTTACATGTTTTTTTTATATATAATATATGATGTCTGGCCTGTCATCACCGGATTCCCTCTCGTTCAGGCCGGATAGTTTATTTGACGCGTAATTTTTACGTTCCCTGGTCGCCAACCTATGATCGTTCGACACAATCCTGTTACTATTCTGTGGAGTCGCCAGGGGTGACAGTAAACCGGGAAAATTGGAAAGCCAGTCAAGGGGCAAGTGGTCTCACCCAGGTAGAAAAGTATGGCCTCTAGGGACTGTCCCAGACAAAAAATCTGAATACTTATATGATTTCTAATAATTTCAGTTACGGAACATTTTTATGCACGTAGGCGTCCTGTTCTTTTGTCTGTGTGTCAGCCATGTGTCAACTCCCGAGGCCTCTAGCAAGGTCGGGCGCCATTTTAATTTTTGCCGTTTTAGATTTGATTGGAAGTTTGTTTATGATATTTCGTCTGAAATTTATAAGTACAAAGATGTTTTTTGATATAAGTTCCTTGTTAACACTTTAATAAAGTATATACCTATGATATTAATTACATGAAGAAAATAATGAAATCGACGTTTCTGCGTGTAGTAGGTATGGGCCACATTATATGTAAAAAATAGGGTACATTAACTGTTTCCTTTATTTTTAGCTTTCAATCCAAGGATCTTGGGATATTCTTACCAAGGATTTTTCCGTATCTCTACCTTAAAGACTGATCGGTGACTTTGAGCAATTGAAAGCAAGTTACACAAGGTAAATTATGATTATTGAACTATTATTAGCTTACATTAATTATCTACAAGATGAACAGAAATGCATAATTACATATCACATAGGTAAATCTATTATGTATTTCCTTTCTTTATAGCAATAATGCTATGTATGTAGATTATTCTTTAAAAATACAAATGAGGTAAGACTTCGGAGCACAATGGCGTCTTTTAAAGGAAATTAATAACCGAAGTGGACGGACTTAAGGAGGGTATTTAGGATTGAAATCTATATCTGCAACATTAACATGCTTAATAATCATAACAACTTATTGGAAATGCTGAATATTTTCTCCCCATTCGGGGTAGATCTACCCCTTTGTGAAACAATTTAACTCGCTCTGAGTAACGATCTGTGCCATACACGGCTAAGAAAATCACTACAATAAACTTTATTCTGTACCTGTGTACCAATATACTCTATTTGTGTGTTAGGAAGTAAATTTTCATGCATAGGTTTTCATGCATCATTGATAGATTTGTAGCTAGTTTGAAAAATGGCACAAGGAGGGTGGTGACCACACTAGCGATAATCTGACGACTTCATGGAAAAATGTGGGGCCTCAGACCACAGATAGTGCACTGGCTGTACATTTGAGTAGTGAGGCCTTCAAGGACATATGCATCATTGGTATGGTCGCCTAAGGTAATGCAACAAACAATATTGCACAGCCTCAGCAAGGTGCAAAGACTTGCTTGTCTGAGTTGTCTGAGCATAATAGGGGCGATGAAATCAACGCCCACTGTATCAATGGAGGCGCTTCTGGACTTTCCACCTCTTCACATAGTGATCTAGGCGGAGGCAAGATTATTATTCTATCGAAAACAAACTGTGTGGTCTCTGGGAAATAGGACAGAAATATGATTCTATCGGGGGACCTCCACTCCAAATGAGATCGGACCAAATGACCCCTCTTTTTCACTACTACAAACCATTCGTGAACAAAATGTATCGAGGAATGTGGACAGATATAACATTCCTTCAGGACGGACTAACCTGGTATAGAGACGGGTCAAAGACCGCTGAAGGAACAGGAGCTGGAATATTTGGGGAAAGACCAAGGGTAAGCTTATCATTTTCCTTGAGTCAACATTGAAGTACTCAACCGTATTCCAGGCAGAATTCTTCGCCATTTTACAATGTGCGACAACAATAGAAGAGCTTATTCAGTTAAGCTCATCAATATATGATCAGACACTCAGGCGAAACTAGGAGCGTTTATGAGCCCAATGGTATCATCGAGACTCGTCTGGGAATGCGCAGGTGAACTGGGAGCTCTGGCGCGGAGGAACAGAATTAAATTATTTTGGGTGCCGAGCATCAGCGGCATCCAAGGCAACGAAAAAGCCGATGAGCTAGCTAGGCAAGGATCATCGGCATCCTCTCTTGGTCCAGAGCCAGTACTGGGAATACCCAATTGTATGGCCCGTAGTGCACTAAAACTCTGTATCAGGGAAACGCGGAATGTCCACTGGAGAATCAGAAAAGGGCACAGGCACTGCAAGGCCTTTATCCAAGGGCCTAGCTCTAAAACCGCAAAAGAACTGCTAATGAATTGACATAATTTTTAAAAATTATTCGATCGATAATTTGACTTAGTGTGGTGCAACCAAATCAAATGCTTATTCAGTAAACTCTGCTATTAACAAGTATTAGTATGGCAGCAATCGAGTGATCATTTATATGACCCTAAACACATTCTCTTCAGTTGAAAGAGATATTATCATTATAAGGAACACATACTGGAATCACAAAGGTTGTGTCAGAACAGAAAAAGGAAATACAAGATACGTAGACATACAAAGAGGTGTTAGACAGGGATGCATATTGTCACCATTATTGTTTAACGTTTATGCCGAATATATAATCCGAAAATCTTTTCAAAATTGTCCAGAAGGAGCTAAAAAAAAATAAATGGAAAAATTATAAACAATATAAGATATGCAGACGACACCGTGGTATTAGCAGAATCCGAAGACCAGCTGCAAACCCTAATGGACAAACTGACAGAAGAAAGTATCAGGATGAGTCTAGAGATTAACACCGCCAAGACAAAAACTATGATTTTCGAGAGACATCCGCAAGACAATGAAAATAACGACATAATGGTAAACGGCGTCCATCTAGAAACCACGCGGAGTTATATTTACTTGGGCAGTTAATTAAACAGCCAGCTAGACCACTCTAAAGAAATCAGAAGAAGAATAGAAATAGCTAGGGCTGGGTTTCCTCAACATGCGGAAGTGTTTGTGCCATCCCAGAATAGGTATACCAACGAGGCTAAGAACATTAAAATGTTATATATGGCCCCTACTTCAATATGGATGCGAAACATGGACGCTAAAACAAGAAGACATCAAACGCCTTAATGCTTTTGAAATGTGGATGTATCGTCGGATGCTGAGGGATAAGTTGGACCTCCAGAACAACAAATTGTGAAGTTTTAGATAGAATGAAAACTCGTCCACACCTAACAGGCACAATTAAAATCAAAAAGACTTCCCTACCTTGGACATATAATGCGGCACTCAGAATATGAAGAAATACAGCTCATAATAGAAGGAAAAATCGATGGAAAACGTAGCATAGGGAGGAAAAAAGAAGTCATGGTTACGTAACATAAGAGATTGGACCCACACCGACGGAAACACTCTTATTCACCAAGCTCTGGACAGAGAGTCATACGCCATATTAATAGCCAACCTCAACAGAGGAGAGGCACCTAGAAGGAAGGAAGGAAAACACATTCTTACATGGCGACCCTGCCAGGAATTCCACCAGAAATTCCAGCAGTACCAATCACTAAGCCTAAGTCCTCTAACACAGTATTGCCAACTATTTTAATCATTGTCGATCGCTTCTCTCAATCATAAACATACCGCCTTAACGATTAGGATTGGTAAACCTAGTGATTTCATTCTTTGCAGTTCTTGGGTGCAGTGCTGTTGCAATAGATATCTATTAGAGTATCGTGTGAGACTGCAGGTGTAGTAGTAATATTATTTTAATGTATTTTGGGATCTTACAATGCGCGGGTGGCCACGAAATTCAATCCTAATTAGCTTTTTACGAGATAAACATGAAAAATACACAATACATTACATCTTAAATTAATTTATCGAGAAACGACAGGTGGTTTTAAAGTAATTACCTTACCGTGCTTTTTGTTATGCAATAGAAATTGCTAGGTTTGTTTTAGCAGTTCCGAAACCACAATTTGTTGAAAAGCATTATCTTTACGAGTATATAGAAAATTCGTGGGTACTGGGAAAGCGTAAGAAAACAATTGAAACGTATATTGGATTCGCAAAGAATCTAAATGTCAAATTCTCCAAAATTCGTTTTTTCCATAAAATAATTTTACGTGCCACATTAACGGTTCTATGTTCATATCTGATGTAGATGCGCAAGATGTTCCATTTAAAAAAACGAAGATAATCTATTTTATATTTTAAAAAGTTTGGCATACAATTTTGAACACCCTGTATGGTTTAAGATTACGATATTTGTAGCAAAGTAAGTACAGACCCACTAAAGTAAATGCCTAATAGAGTTTTGATTTCTTGTATTTTTTTTAAAAGGCTGAAAAAATAATTTTTTTTGGTTATTTATTAATATCTTTGAAACTATTAAAACAAATTTAATAATCACAAGAAGCAAAATTTATTTTATAAGAGCTGTATAAACAGCTATGTGATCATTTTTATAGGATACCTCAATTCGTATAACGTACTATAAGACCCTAATATGATAGCTTTACAACCAAAACAGGCCAATTTTTATACAACCAAAAAAGGGTATACAACTCTTATGCAATTATTTTACACAGCATTATATAACTATTATAAAACTAGTTTTATTGTGTATTACGTGGTCACATCTAAGAAACCGAAAAAAAGCAACAGAATAAAAGCCTACCTTCTTTCAAATTGGAGCTTTGGGAACCCAGGGAATTCTCGGGATTATTTGCCGTAATTTCGAGGAGTTTTTTCTTACATGCTCTTTTATAACCACCACTGCGTTTGTTAACTTTTTTCCAACTTTGTCCAGAATTCATAATAGCTGTGATTGATTATACTCGTAGGTAGATATTACTTTTGCAACAACAACAATAACAAAAAAATAACTAGGTATACCATTTAATTTAAAATGAGGATATATTATACATTACCAGTTTTATAATGCAGATATTACAACGAATTTATTATGTTAATCACAATTTTGTCATATAAGGCTTTTATAAACAAGAAGTTCTTATAGCTTCCTAAGTTTACGTAAAACTAGTGTTGTATACAGAATCGTACTTTAACGCAATAAAACATTCAATATTTCGGTTTAACATACAATGGTTACTGTAATTAAATATCAGGCTATACAAGGTCAACTAAAATTTAGGTAGCTATTATAAAAATTTAAAATTTATACTCTTCATTTTCACAAAATGTGAAATATGTCAGCATCCTTATATTTTAGGTATATGCTTCTATAATAAAACTCACCTTTATTTTTTTCCTAGAATCCGAAAATCAATTAATAGAGCTTCCGCGGCGTATGAGAGGCGCCATCCTGTATATACTCAAGTATACAAACAGAAACAGAAATTGTAAAAAGTACCCTAATACTTTGTACTGCCTCGCTTGGTTGTTATAACTGCCTGTATATGTCCGTTCATACTATCATTGAGGCGGCATTATCATATTGCATTATTTTTTTGCCATTCTTCTTTAAGGATCAACCGAAGTTCATTTAATGAAGCTGGTATGGCTTTGCGACCTCTAACCCTCCTGCCAAGCATTTCCCAAACGTGGAACATGATGGGCAGTTCATAGTAGTATACAGTTCACAATAGGCACCAAAGATAATTAAAAAAATTGCAAATTTTTGGTGGCAAGTTCATTTCGCTCTTAAAAATTAACGAATGTATGTATTGAGATGATCCAAAAAAACAAAATGCTCAGGGGACATGGTTCTGGCCGTAAAATTATATTTTAAAATTTACACACGAAATTATTGCACAGGGTGATTTAAAGTGAGGGTAAAAAATCAACCCTTTGATTAACCTTGTATATTAAGCCAAATACTAAAGTTTATAAAAAACTGAGTTTACGAATTAAAGTTGACATAATTATATACAGCTGATTAGAGCTTCCATTCATGAAAATAGGACTAAAAATAACAAAAATATACCACTTTAAAAAAATTTGACCAAAAATTTCTCCATTGCGTTTTTTTGCATCTGAGTGTATAATTAGAACCTCATGGAAAACTGAAATAATCCAAATAAAATGATTTAGAGTAAATATTGGTTCAAAATAAGTTACCAATATCCTGATGATCTACATTAAACAAATACCGTAAAACTAATATTTGTATGACATCTCTTAAAATAGATGTGCGAAAACTATTAAAAACCGCAAGCATTTCCTGTGATTTGATTT